>NW_022991355.1:0-33772 GCF_902827175.1 Gymnodraco acuticeps
GGGTGTGTGTGGTGGTGTGTGTGTGTGTGTGTGTGCTGTGTGTGTGTGTGTGTGTGTTGTGTGTGTGTGTGTGTGTGTGGTGTGTGTGTGTGTGTGTGTGTGTGTGTGTGTGTGTGTGTGTGTGTGTGTGTGTGTGTGTGTGTGTGTGTGTGTGTGTGTGTGTGTGTGTGTGTGTGTGTGTGTGTGTGTGTGGATGGATATTGGAAGCTTTTCAAACAGCCGAGTGATTTAATAACGTGGTGCGTCTCGTTCTTTAACACAACATAGACTCTGAATTATAAATATATATATAGTGAGATTCATATGACGTCAATATGGAACACTCACGCTCCTATTGGCTAGCTAGGAGAGGGACTCTTTAAAGTAGAGACTCTACATACTGATATACACCTGAGCATCAGCAGGAGAGGACTCTTTAAAGTAGAGACACTACATACTGATATACATCTGAACATCAACAGGAGAGAACTCTTTAAAGTAGAGACACTACATACTGATATACACCTGAACATCAGCAGGAAGGACTCTTTAAAATAGAGACACTACATACTGATATACACCTGAACATCAACAGGAGAGAACTCTTTAAAGTAGAGACACTACATACTGATATACACCTGAACATCAGCAGGAAAGCACTTTTTAAAGTAGAGACACTACATACTGATATACACCTGAACATCATCAGGAGAGGACTCTTTAAAGTAGAGACACTACATACTGATATACACCTGAACATCAGCAGGAGAGGACTCTTTAAAGTAGAGACACTACATACTGATATACACCTGAACATCAGCAGGAGAGGACTCTTTAAAGTAGAGACACTACATACTGATATACACCTGAACATCATCAGGAGAGGACTCTTTAAAGTAGAGACACTACATACTGATATACACCTGAACATCAGCAGGAAAGCACTTTTTAAAGTAGAGACACTACATACTGATATACACCTGAACATCAGCAGGAGAGGACTCTTTAAAGTAGAGACACTACATACTGATATACACCTGAACACCAGCAGGAGAGGACTCTTTAAAGTAGAGACACTGCATACTGATATACACCTGAACATCAGCAGGAGAGGACTCTTTAAAGTAGAGACACTACATACTGATATACACCTGAACATCAGCAGGAGAGGACTCTTTAAAGTAGAGACACTACATACTGATATACACCTGAGCATCAGCAGGAGAGGACTCTTTAAAGTAGAGACACTACATACTGATATGAACCTGAACATCAGTAGGAGAGGACTCTTTAAAGTAGAGACACTACATACTGATATACACCTGAACATCAGCAGGAAAGCACTTTTTAAAGTAGAGACACTACATACTGATATACACCTGAACATCAGCAGGAGAGGACTCTTTAAAGTAGAGACACTACATACTGATATACACCTGAACACCAGCAGGAAAGCACTTTTTAAAGTAGAGACACTACATACTGATATACACCTGAACATCAGCAGGAGAGGACTCTTTAAAGTAGAGACACTACATACTGATATACACCTGAACACCAGCAGGAGAGGACTCTTTAAAGTAGAGACACTGCATACTGATATACACCTGAACATCAGCAGGAGAGGACTCTTTAAAGTAGAGACACTACATCCTGATATACACCTGAATATCAGCAGGAGAGGACTCTTTAAAGTAGAGACACTACATACTGATATACACCTGAGCATCAGCAGGAGAGGACTCTTTAAAGTAGAGACACTACATACTGATATACACCTGAACATCAGCAGGAAAGCACTTTTTAAAGTAGAGACACTACATACTGATATACACCTGAACATCAGCAGGAGAGGACTCTTTAAAGTAGAGACACTACATACTGATATACACCTGAACACCAGCAGGAGAGGACTCTTTAAAGTAGAGACACTGCATACTGATATACACCTGAACATCAGCAGGAGAGGACTCTTAAAGTAGAGACACTACATCCTGATATACACCTGAATATCAGCAGGAGAGGACTCTTTAAAGTAGAGACACTACATACTGATATACACCTGAGCATCAGCAGGAGAGGACTCTTTAAAGTAGAGACACTACATACTGATATACACCTGAACATCAGCAGGAGAGGACTCTTTAAAGTAGAGACACTACATACTGATATACACCTGAACATCAGCAGGAGAGGACTCTTTAAAGTAGAGACACTACATACTGATATACACCTGAACATAAGCAGGAGAGGACTCTTTAAAGTAGAGACAATACATACTGATATACACCTGAACATCAGCAGGAGAGGACTCTTTAAAGTAAACTTTTCTTCTTGATGTTAGAGATTCTTCTGGAGGAACTTTTTCTCATCATCCTCTGACACGTCAAAGTGAGATTAATTCAAATCAGTCCATCTTGTGTAAGGATGGCTTTCAGAGCAGATGAGTTTGGTTGAGAAACAGAGACGATCTTCACTGTTCTTTCATTCGGCTGTTACTCCTCTCAGAGCACGACTGATCCTCGTTAAAACACGAGAGACGGGAGGAAATAAATCACATTTTTAATAAAGCTTTCATGTTCCTGATTACAGGAATTCTTCTTTTATTGCTTTGACTCGTCACTGAAGTAAGAACTGCTTGATCCTTTCTTCATAAAGAGACACCGACTCGATCCAGCTTTTTACCTTTTTCTGAAAAACTGAAACGATGGACTCATAATTAATAATAATGTACTTTTCCATGCAGCCGTACATCGACGAGAAACAGAAGAAGTCAACCGTTCATACCCATAAGATAGTGAAGACTCCCTAACTTGGGGTTCAGTATCTTGTCCAATAAGACGTTGACTGATGGGCCGGCGATTGAAACCAGAGCTTCTGATTGGCCGCCCCTTTTGAACTAGACAAGAGCAAAATACATTAAGTCCATGAACCCGTTTCTTGCTCTTTGTGCGGCTTATAATACTCGTTATTACTACTAATAACTAGAGGTCGCTCTGAGGGTACGAGGACGTTTAAAGCTCCTTTTCATCACCTGGTACAGCTCTACTGACGGGGGTTGGGAATTTTTTTTTAGAGATCAGAATGAAAGTGAATTTTGTTTTTTAGTTCCGAGTAAAAAGTCAGAATTTTGGGAAAAGAAGTTTGAGAGATATGTCAGAAATCTCATAAAATAAAGTCATAATCTTAGGGAACAGGTCTGAAATCTGAAAAAGTCAACACAAAAGTCTAATTTCTGAGAAAGAAGTCTACATTTTGGGAAATGTCTGAAATCTGAAAAAAACTATGAAATCCTAGAAAAGTCAATACTGAAAAAACGTCAACATTTTGATAAAAAAGGTCTGGAATCTGTTCCTGACCCGTCGCTGAGGCTGGAGCTTTATTATTTCCTCCTCAAAGTCATAGCCGTGTTGTTCTTTGGAAAGACTTTCTCACACATTAGTAAACCTGATAAACACATGTAACACTCAAACAGCGCCGTGCTGAGTTCAAGGGCATCTGTTTTCTCCGACAGAGGAAGTACACGGCAGCTCCAACATCAACAAGGACAGATAATAAGACGAGAAACAGTAGAACAGATCACAATCACTGAAGACGATATGTTCAAGAGCCTCTAACACACTTCTGATCTGGGATTCAACTCTGGATTTCATTTAGGATTTACTTCAGACTAAACTGAATCTCTGACTTTATTTCAATGTTCTTGGGTGGCTGTTGTTTATATTAGTGACTTTGTTAAACTGCTGCTGCTCCCGTTAACTTCCAGAAACTACGCTCGCTCTACCTCTCTCTCGCTCGCTCTGCCTCTCTCTCGCTCGCTCTGCCTCTCTCTCGCTCGCTCTACCTCTCTCTCGCTCGCTCTGCCTCTCTCTCGCTCGCTCTACCTCTCTCTCTCTCGCTCTGCCTCTCTCTCGCACGCTCTGCCTCTCTCTCGCTCGCTCTACCTCTCTCTCTCTCGCTCTGCCTCTCTCTCGCACGCTCTGCCTCTCTCTCGCTCGCTCTGCCTCTCTCGCTCGCTCTACCTCTCTCTCGCTCGCTCTGCTTCTCTCTCGCTCGCTCTACCTCTCTCTCGCTCGCTCTGCCTCTCTCTCGCTCGCTCTACCTCTCTCTCGCTCGCTCTGCCTCTCTCTCGCTCGCTCTACCTCTCTCTCGCTCCCTCTACCTCTCTCTCGCTCGCTCTGCCTCTCTCTCGCTCGCTCTACCTCTCTCTCGCTCGCTCTACCTCTCTCTCGCTCGCTCTGCCTCTCTCTCGCTCGCTCTACACACGTACCTCCCCTCTCTCTCTTAAAGGGATAGGCTGCCTTAGTGTGCATTATGCTGCTATTACAGTATAGACCGTAAAACATCGGCATCTGTAAAAGTGGTAGTCTAAATATCGGCATCGGTATCGGCTGACATTTTTTATATCGGGGCATTCCTAGTTTTCAGATTTGTAACGAACCTCGTGGTAGACGGTTTGCAAAGAGCAGCAAGAAGTCTCTTTTTGACCTCGAAAGAAAAACAAGACTCGTTTCTGAAGTAGAAACCGGATTTAATTGATTTAAAACAAAGACATGTTTGGATCATGTAAATATGGTATAGAGATTTAAAGGTCTTAATGGATTTTATTATATCCTTTTTCTTGTTAATTGACATCAAAACATTTAACAAACATTTGCAGTCTTTTTGTGTGAATTTACTCCTTTAATCTCACATTTTTTACATTATATTTGGAGTTTTTGGAATTATTTAAAAATAAATCCAATAATCTTTTGTCTTTATGTTGGAATTTAAACTTTGATAAAATAAAAATTAACATATATCATTTGTATTCTAATATGTCCATCCATCCATCTTCTCCCGCTTATCCGTGGTCGGGTCGCGGGGGTAGCAGTTCCAGCAGAGAGCCCCAAACTTTATTTTCCCTGGCGACATCAACCAGCTCTGACTGGGGGATCCCAAGGCGCTCCCAGGCCAGCGAAGAGATATAATCCCTCCACCTGGTCCTAGGTCTACCCCTTGGTCTCTTCCCAGCTGGACGTGCCTGGAACACCTCCCTAGGGAGGCGCCCAGGTGGCATCCTAACGAGGTGCCCGAACCACCTCAACTGGCTCCTTTCGACGCGAAGGAGGAGCGGCTCAACTCCGAGTCCCTCCCTGATGACCGAACTTCTCACCTTATCCCTAAGGGAGACACCAGCCACCCTGCGGAGAAAACCCATCTCGGCCGCTTGTATCCGTGATCTCGTTCTTTGGGTCATGACCCATCCTTCATGACCATAGGTGAGGGTAGGAACGAAAATGGCCCGGAAGACCGAGAGCTTTGCCTTCTGGCTCAGCTCCCTTTTCGTCACAACGGTGCGGTAAAGCGACTGCAGTACCGCTCCCGCTGCTCCGATTCTCCGATTCTAATATGTGACTTACTATATCTATTTCTTGTTAATTGACCCAATGTTCTGAGTTAAATCCTTTAATATCAGACATTATGAAAGCTATTTGCTGCAGCACCTCTTTTCACCCTCTGTCTGAAACCAGAGCCCGGTCTGCTCTGATTGGTTAGCTGGTCGGCTCTGTTGTGATTGGTCAACCAGCTTAGAGATGTCCCGCCCCTTAGCCTCTCACGTACAATGTGTTGGAGGAAGAAGTTAGAATTTGGGAATTCTAAAAATGTTGGGAAAAGTCAGAATGTTGAGATTTTCAGAAAAAAGTCAGAATTCTTAAAAATGTCAGACAAAAATCAGTCAGATTAGATTTATCAATTAGGTTTATAGAAAAATAGTGAGATTTGTATTATTATGTCTAGCCAATAGGAGCGTGAGTGTTTCTATGGTGACCTCTGTTTCAGTTCCGTACGTAGGGACTCGGGTAAAGAGTTAAACATGTTCGAGGTCTGATTGAGGATTGAAACATCAACGTCTAAGTGCCATAGCAACGAGAGGTGTGTGTGTGTGTGTGTGTGTGTGTGTGTGTGTGTGTGTGTGTGTGTGTGTGTGTGTGTGTGTGTGTGTGTGTGTGTGTGTGTGTTGTGTGTGTGTGTGTGTGTGTGTGTGTGTGTGTGTGTGTGTGTGTGTGTGTGTGTGTGTGTGTGTGTGTGTGTGTGTGTGTGTGTGTGTGTGGTGTTTCCAGCTCTCATGCAGACTTACGATGCTGCAGAGTGTCTGAAGCGTCATTTTTTACTCTTTATACGACCGACCTTCATCAGGTTCTGCCCACTCAGCAGCACTCAGGAACACACACTCTGACATGCACACACACACACACACACACACACACACACACACACGCACACACACACTGACATGCACACACACACACACACACACACACACACACACACACACACACACACACACACACACACACACGCACACACTGACATGCACACACTGACATGCACACACACACACACACACACACACACAGACATGCGCACACACACACACACACACACACACACACACACACACACACACACACACACACACACACACACACACACCACAACCACAACCACAGACACACTCTGACATGAACACTGATTTGTTTCAGTGCACTTTAAACCTTTCTGAGTCATATCTCAGGCCTCAGACAAACACACACACACACACACACTCACACACACACACACACACACACACACACACACACACACACACACACACACACACACACACACACACACACACACACACACACACACACACACCGACTGCTTCTAACCACCTGAGCTTTGAGATTTTACGCAGTTGTCGATACATTTTTCAAACGGTTGTAATATTCATGAATATGTTTAGAAGCAACAGAAATAAAGCTGGATTGTCTTCCAGCTTCCAGCTGTCAAGATGCTCAGGTTGAGTTGATCTACATTTATGAGGGTGATGGAACAGGCAGAGACTGAAGCTTTATTACTTTCCACATCGACAGGCGGAACCACATCCACTTTTGGGTCTTTTTCAAGTCATTCTGAGCATCCTCGAGGCTGGGTTTGGACTCCCTGATGTGTATTTGTCATTTGGACTCTTTTTGTGGTCCTTTTTGATGACGTGTGTCTTTGAGCTCATTATAGTCTCCTAGAGGCGGCTTTATAACCTGTGTGAGTTCTTTTGATATCTTTGTTTTTGCTTGGACTCTGGTTGTTTATTAGTCTCCTGGACGTCATCATGTCTCTTTTAATGTAGTTTGGAGTCTCTCTGTACTCGTTGTCTTTTTGAGGTCATTTTGAGTCATTGACTTTGTTACGAGTCTCCTATGAGCTTCTTTAAAGCTCCTTGTTTGAGTCTCTAGTGAGTTCCTGCTCCTCCTGTAACTTCTTGTAAAATAAAACCAGGTCAGCGTCTCTTTGCTGTTATTACCGTCTGTCTCTTCATCCTCTTCCTCCTCTTCCTGTCCCACTTTGAACTCTGTCTGACTCTTGGATTATAATAATTTGTGGTGGAAAGGATGAAAGGCTTACGGAGATATTTTGAATTCAAATTTCATCCAATTATTTGAGTTTGACAGCTGGAAGAGGAGCAACGCTGTCTTGCATTTGAATCTAAACATATTCCCAACAGTAGCTCTGACTCCTCGGTTCACATTGAACACAGACTCACTCTGACTCTCAGATATCATGTTTTCAACACACTGAAGGTTGTTGTCCGCCGTCTGAAGCACACAGTCCGTAGGTGCAACATATATACAATCAAATAACCAATGAGAATAAGAGAAAGGCAGTGGGTTGCAAGCAGCTGCTGAGAGACTTCACGGATCCTGTTACTTCAGATGAAAATAAGGAGCCCCTCCCCACGCCCCTCTGAGAGACATTTGGTTACAAAGAACTCAATGGTGCTCTAGGAGGAGATTCAGGTGATAAGGGGGGGGGGTGCCTTGGTTGCTGATTGGCTAATGGTTACACAAGACAAAACATCGTTATGACATCACAAAGTGACCAAAATCTGATCAGCTCAGGTTTTTATAGAAATTGATCAGAGGCCTGTACGACGAAGCCGGTTCAACGATAGTTACGGCTGTAACTACGGTTCTATGAGTCCCGGATGACCGCCAGAGGCGGTGCTTTAAGTACTGGATATGTCCATCGCACGCATGCGCAGCTCGAGTACCAATACCAACAAAGTCACCTGTGACCCACGTGACACCGGCTATATCAGCCGGTGTCATCAGAGGATCTGTTCCCAGAATCTTCTCGCGAGCACACAATAATTCTGAGTGACAGGGAACTCTGGCGGTCATCCGGGACTCATAGAACCGTAGTTACAGCCGTAACTATCGTTCTATTTCGTCCCTACTGACCGCCAGAGGCGGTGCTTTAAGCACTGGATGACTTATACCAACAATGTCATGAAGAATCCAAGCCCTTGCTCACCACTGGAAACAGCGGAGCTCGGCAAAAGGACCACGCCCAAAGAATGGGGAGTGGCGACATTGACCTGATGACAACTGGAGAATGTGCCAGAAGACGCCCACGACGCCGCGGCGCAGATGGTCTCCAGGGGCACCACCCTCAGGGCAGCCCAAGATGTTGAGATGCTCCTTGTAGAGTGGCATCTTAGCCTGATGGCAGGGGGCGGCCACTGGCCCCGTAAGCCTGTGAGATGGTATCGACAACCCAGTGGGGCAGCCACTGGTTAGAGGGCATAACCTCCTTTAGTGCCGCCAGGGCAAAATCAAGAGTTGCTCCTACTGCCGTATACAGGCAGTAGCCTTGATATACGCCCTTTGGGCACCCCCAGGGCACAGCAACTTCGACGTGCCGTACTCCTGAATGTCAAAGCGTGCCAGCTGGGCAGGCTGATTGAAGTGGGTTTGTGGAAGGCCCCCGGGCAGGAATGCCACATTTGCCCAAAGGGCAACGCCTGAGAGTCCCACCTCGGGCATGTATTGTTTATGGAGAGGACATGCAACTCCCCGACTCGCTTCCCTGAGGCTATGGCAAGCAGAAATGCTGCCTTTGTGGGCAGCCACCTAAGCCCCCCCTGGGCCAGGGGCTCGAAGGGAGGAGATGATAGGGCATCCGGCAGCAGAGGCAGGTCCCAAGCCGGAGCCCTCGGGGTGCTAGGGGGACGCTGCCGTAAAGCCCCTCTCATAAAGAGGGACACCGACCTGTGGCACCCCGCCGTGGCACCCCGCCGTGGCGCCGTCGACCCGAACATGTCGGGCAGAAATCGCAGCCACATAAATTCAGAGTGGAGTGAGAACGTCCACTATCTAGAAGGGACTTGTTGTCTAAGCAACAACGTACATGCTGTCCCCAAGGAACACGCACATTCTTGCCCCCCAGTTGGGGTAGGAAGTGCGTGAGTGCAAGCTGCACAGCCCGAAGCTCTAGCACGTTGACCTGGCGCGCACTCTCCTGGGCAGACCGCTGACCCTGAATGGTCCTGCCCTGCTGCACTGCACCCACCCTGAGAGACATGCACCTATGGTGATGGTCTCCTGGCGGGATGGGATGGCGCCCATGGGCACGCCCACTAGGAGATAGGCCCTGCCCCTCCAGCGTGACAGAGAGTGGAGGCAATGCTGCGACACCCTGACTTCCCTGTGCCTGTGCCACTTGGCGTCCAAGGCTGTTCAGCCACATCTGCATGGGGCGCAACGACAGCAGGCCTAAGGGCCCAGCGGCCGAGGCAGCTGCCAGTCTGCCCAAGGGCCGGAGGAACTGAATATAAGGCACCATCTTGCCCGGCCCACGTGGAAGTAGGCATCCCTCAAGTCCACGGTTGAGAACCACTCCACCTGTGCATATGCAGTGGTCAGCATATAGAATGGCAGCACCTTCGGGAATCTATTGATTCCTCTGAGGTCCAAGATCGGGCGAAATTCACCGACTTTCTTGCTCACGAGAAAGTACGCCGAGTAGAACCCCCTGGGCTAAGCAGAGGGTCTTACTGGCTTGATTGCGTCCTTGGACAGAAGGACGACCAACTCTTGGGCCAGAGCTAGGGCCTCTGCCGGATCGCTGACGGCTGTCAATTAGACCCAGCCGAAGGCTAGGGGCCGGAGCTGCGGTCCGTACCCCTGGGTTAAGGTGAAAACCACCCAAGGGACGGAAGTACAGACCGCCCAGTAACTGAGCTGCTGCTGGGAAAGCAGCCGACGACCGCCCCCGGAATTTCAGGGCCCAGCCCCCCGGCCCCTGGAGCCTCTTGGGGGGCGCCGGTAAGGCTCTGGGGCACGAGGCCGCCTGGAAGGCGGGCAACCTGGGGCACGAAAGTCATTGGGTCGCCCCGCTAAGACCTCTGCAGACCACCCCTGTAATCCGGTGGCTGAGTGCGGCTGCTAGAGCGGCCCCTGGGCCTGCTGGGAGTGGGCACAGGTCTGCGAAGACCCGAGAGCTGCTGCCTGGTCTGCCTAGCTTGGGCGGCACGCTCCAGTGCCTCCAGGGCAGCTGACCTAAACAGCTCCCCTGGCTCGACTGGTACGCTACGGAGGACTCTCCTACATGCCTCCGTTAGTGGTGACTGGGCCAGCGAAACCTGGCGACGAGTCTGTACCAGCGACAAGGCGTCCTCATACAGAGGTGCGTCAACCGAAGGAGGTGCGTCAGCCGAAGGAGGTGTGTCAGCCGAAGGAGGTGCGCCAACCGAAGGAGGTGCGCCAACCGAAGGAGGGGCGTCAACCGAAGGGGGAGGGGGACAGGCGGCCCGCTAGCAGCCCCTATACCGGGCCCAGGCTGAAGGGCCAAGAGGCGACTTCATCATGCCCCTATCGGCAGCTAGCCGATCCACTTTAGAGGACAGCCTGTTTCTAGTCCTTCTATTGGGGGGAGCACACATAGCCATCGCTCCCTCAAGTCGCCGGGAACGGCCGAATTGATCTGGAGGAGGATGTGACAAGGAGAGGTGTCTGTTGGCTGCTGCCAGACGTTCCACCTCAGTGATTCTAGCCACTTTGAGCGCCCGAGGCATGCAGCTACAGCTCATGCTCATGTTTACCGTGAGAACCTCCCTCAGATGCTCACATTTCGTCCCCACTGACCGCCAGAGGCGGCCGAGGCAGGAGGGGCAGCGGTCGTGGCCGTCCTCGGGCTCAAAAGAAGCCATACAGGCGCTACATGAATGAGCCATTCTGTAGGTAGCCAGATGCAGCATAGTGCGGGAACAAAGCCTTCACCAGCTACCTGCTTAATGGAAAGAGTAGAGCGTTGCTGCTACTCGCCGAACAGAAAGAGGGATGTAATTACACCCATGTTACCGGCAGAGGGAGCGGGAGCGAGAGCACTGCCTTCACCTGGCTGGATTAATAAACACGGCAGTTCAGCGTCTACCAGGAGCGGGGGCGAGAACACTACCGGCTGAGTTAGAGACGAATGCCAGATGCAGCGTAACCGGGAGCGGGTGCGGGAACACAGCCTTCACCAGCTACCTGCTTAACGGAAAGACAAGGCAGTTCAGCGTCTACCAGGAGCGGGGGCGAGAACTGCCTTCACTGGTTGAGTCAGAGACGAATGCCAGATGCAGCGTAACCGGGAGCGGGTGCGGGAACACAGCCTTCACCAGCTACCTGCTGAACGGGAAGAGTAGAGCGGTGCTACTACATACACGTACAGTGTCACATATAACCATAAGACAATAAGGTACATTTACAAGTATACAAGACAAATAACAAATTATGACAAAAAAAAGAAAACAAAAACTGTGTGTGTGTGTGTGGTGTGTGTGTGTGTGTGTGTGTGTGTGTGTGTGTGTGTACGTGTGTCTGTGTCTGTGTGTGTGTGTGTGCCTGTCTGTGTGCCTGTCTGTGTGTGTGTGTGTGTGTGGTGTGTGAGAGTGTGTGTGTGTCTGTCTGTGTGCCTGTCTGTGTGTGTGTGTGTGTGTGTGTGTGTGTGTCTGTGTGTGTGTGTGTCTGTCTGTCTGTGTGTGTCTGTGTGTGTGTCTGTCTGTCTGTGTGTGTGTGTGTGTGTGTGTGTCTGTGTGTGTGTGTGTGTCTGTGTATGTGTGTGTCTATGTGTGTGGTGTGTGTGTGTGTGTGTGTGTGTGTGTGTGTGTGTGTGTGTGTGTGTCTGTGTGTGTGTCTGTCTGTCTGTGTGTGTGTGTGTCTGTGTCTGTGTGTCTGTGTGTGTGTGTGTGTGTGTGTGTGTGTGTGTGTCTGTGTCTGTGTGCCTGTCTGTGTGTGTCTGTCTGTCTGTGTGTGTGTCTGTCTGTGTGTGTGTGTGTGTGTGTGTGTGTGTGTGTGTGTCTGTGTGTGTGTGTGTGTGTGTGTGTGTGTGTGTGTGTGTGTGTCTGTGTGTGTCTGTCTGTCTGTGTGTGTGTGTGTGTGTGTGTGTGTCTGTGTGTGTGTGTGTGTGTCTGTGTGTGTGTATGTCAGCTATTAATCCCTGCACACTCCCCCTGATGAGAGCTGAACTCCACCCTAACCCTTTCAACTAGATCCATCGTCTGAAACAACAGGTGTCTCTTCTCCCAACAAGAACTGGCACAAACGGACAGGAGAGCGGGATGTCATGAAGGCACGAAGAGGATTCACTAGTTACTTGGTTCAAAAGTGAAACTAATGAAATAACTGAGAGCACCAAGTGATTCAACGTAGTCTGAGTTTCTACACACTGTTCAGATTCACCACTTTAAAGAGTCATGCTGCAACCTTAAAGGCCCTGTCACACTGTCCCGAAGTTGACACCCGATGGACACACGAATATGGAATTGTGAATTTCGCACGAAGATGGCCCCGAACCACACACGAAGGCAACATTTACATTACATTTAAGACGTACAACTGCAACGAAAGTACCAAAAACAATTGTGTTACAGTACTATGATACTGTACTGATATCTTCAGACTTTGTTCTTTACTTTATCCGTTAAAAAACAAACATTGAACAGGTATGGCGTATTACGGTGTCTGTTTTGGTACTCCAGTATGGCCGTTGCGCTGACGTCACGGGTAACGTGACGTCATATGCAAAGCCTCTATAACAGATATTTAAAAACCATCTTGACTATTAACAATATTTACATGTGACAAATACTTGATACTGTATTTAAAGTGGAGATCTGATGTAAAAGAGGTCGTGAGGAGAAGAGATGTGCAACATGTGCAGGATTTACAAGATGTTGTTCACAGGAAGTGTAGTGTAGTGTTGTTATGGGGTGGATACCAGTCAGTGTCAGTGGGGGTCAATGGGACAACCACACAGCATGTTCCCTTCAAACTGGGAATGCAGTCTGTTTGTACGTGATTGTGAGAGAGGGTGAGTTAAGAAGTCTGTTTACTGTAATAGTCAAAGTCAACTTTAATGTCAATCTTTCTGTGTGTTTGTACAGAGAGATCGAAATAACGTTTCCAACAATCCCGAATACAAATAAACAAATATGTATAAAATGTATATCCTATATATATATATATATATATTTATATATCTATATACAATCAATCAATATATACAAAATAACAGTCACTTTAATATCTTTGGGAAAGTACATTAGTGCCAGACTGTCCATAGCAGCGTAAAAAAAGTATCTAATGCTGGATTTGAGTGTCTGAGTGTGTGGGGAGTTATAGTCCAGTGGGGGCAGGGGGAGCGGGGAGAGGGTGGAGGGAGGGGAGAGAGTTCTGCCTCCTGACTGCCTGGTGTAAAAAACTGTTCTTTATTTCATCTTCTTCAGTATCTCTTGTTCTCTGAAGGACACGTCCCATTGGCTGTTGGTTCTGCTTGACCTCTGTGTGCAAACCTTTCCCATTATCCACACGTCAGAAGTCGCCTCCTCTCCCATGTGAGCGTACGCCTTTGAGTCCTGGGGTGATTGTTACGTACTCCCCCCCTTTTTGTTGTCCTCTTTGTTCTCTCTGCTGTGCAGGTACACCTGGCTCCGCCTTCCCCAGGTGTTCCCAGTTGTCACTCAGCCGAGCTTGGCCCAGGTGTTCCCAGTTGTCACTCAGCCGAGCTTGGCCCAAGTGTTCCCAGTTGTCACTCAGCCGAGCTTGGCCCAGGTGTTCCCAGTTGTCACTCAGCCGAGCTTGGCCCAGGTGTTCCCAGTTGCCACTCAGCCCAGGCATAAAAGAGGAGACTGAAGGAGAAGGAGCAGCCGATCACTACTCCGGATGTCTCTGCTGTGGCAGAGCTCTTTTGCTTGTTGTTGTGTTTCCTGGAGGACGTGTTAAAGTTAGGTTTTCGCGGCTTTATTTCTCCCGTTAGGTTGTGTGTGATTTTGGGTAGCGGAGGAAGGCTCTGCATCCTACGGCCCGTGGTGTGGTTGGCCCAAGTCCCCTCCGTCTGTTTGTTTGTTTTACCTGTCCTCCAGTGGAATGATTAAGTATTGTGGCAATAAATGTACGATCACAGTTTAGTGCCTATGTGTTGTGTACTTTTGTTTTATGTTGCGGACTGCCTCACGAGCCACTACTATTGAGTAGGGAGGCGGGTCGTAACTTATGGGTCGTCCAAAGGCTGTCTCGGGCAGGTGCCGGTGTGGTGGTGAGTAGTATTACTTTGTAAAAGGCCCTTGACAGCATTTATTTGTTTGGTTGGCTGTATAGCGTAGAGTTGCAGTGATGGATTTCGACTTGGAGGGGTTTGTTGGTGATCCGACTCGGGGGAAGTTGGATGCATGTAGCAAACAGCAGCTTGGTCTGATCGCAGGCAAATTTGACGTGGTAGTCAATAAGCAGAACAAGAAACAAGTCATTAAGAGACAGCTGTTGGCTGCGCTTATAGATCAGGAGGTATTGTCAGAGGAGGAAGTAGACGTTCCCATGGATGACGGGACAGAGGTCTCTCAGAAAGTGAGCGACCTTCAGCTTCAGCTAGAGCTGCGCAAGTTGATGGTTAGAGAGAAGGAGAGTGATAACAGACTGAGAGAGAAGGAGATCGCCTGTAATCTCGAATTGAGGAAATATGAGGCGGAGTTACGTTTGAGGGAGCTGGAGCTGACGTCTTACCAGACTCAGCAGTTGGGGTCTGCGCAACCTCATGATTTTGACGTTGGCAAGTATACTCGGTTTATCCCAGTATTTAACGAAAAAGACGTTGATAGCTATTTTGTCCTGTTTGAGCGTGTAGCAGCAACGTTTAAATGGCCTGGGAACATGTGGACCGTTATGCTGCAGTGCGTTCTCGCGGGTAAAGCGCAGGAAGTGTATACTGCGTTATCTGAGGAGGTTAGCCGGGATTATGAACAGGTGAAAGCTGCAATTCTGCGCGCTTATGAGCTGGTGCCTGAGGCATACCGTCAAAAGTTTCGTGGTTTGAAAAGACAAGATTGTCAAGCGTATGTGGAATTGGCCCGTGAGAAAGAGGTTCTGTTTGAGCGATGGTGCTCATCGACAGGGACAAAATCTCTAGAGGACCTAAAAACATTAGTGCTCATGGAAGAATTTAAAAACTGTTTGCCTTACACAGTAGCCACATACCTCAATGAGCAAAAACCGGTGAAACTGTTTGATGCTGCGGTTTTGGCTGATGAATATGTGCTTACTCACAAGACTGTCTACAGGTAGAGGACTAGGGCACAGGCCGGGTTTGTGGACAATAATATCAGAGAAACCCCAGTGTTCACTAAAGTGCCATGGCAGTCCAGCAGGCCAAGAGTTGCTGAGGAAAAACCGGGAGAGGTGAATTGGGGATCTACGGATAGGCCAGTGTGTCATTACTGCAAGAAAAGAGGTCATATTGCTGCGAATTGCTATGTTTTACGGGATGAAAATAAGCCTGTAAAGACGGTCGCTTTGGTGAGTACTTCAAAACCAGGGTCTCACAAATCTGAACTGGAAGTTTTTGCTCCATTTCTCATGGAGGGAATGGTGTCTTTACCGGGGAAGAACAACAGGGTTCCAGTGACCATTTTGAGGGATACAGCAGCTTCGCAATCCTTTCTGATAAGGGGTGTGTTGCCCCTCTCTGAGGAGTCTGCTGTGGGTTCGGATGTTCTTGTGAGGGGGTTTGGTATGCAGTGTGTGGGTTCACCATTGCATAATATTCATCTTGAGTCAGATCTGGTCACAGGTCCGGTAACTGTCGGGGTTCGGCCATGTCTTCCCATTGAAGGGGTAGATTTGGTCTTGGGGAATGATTTAGCCGGTGGCAGAGTGCTCGTTAAGCCGGGAGTGAATGCGGTGGCAGTCACCCGCGACAGTTTTACGGCTACGGGATTGGACAGACCGGTCAGGGATCCTCCATCATGGCGTGAGGGTGGGAAATCAGGTACGATAAGCCCTGGGGCTGTTCATAACCCTGTCGCTGCCTGTGTGGAGGCGCTGTCCAGTGCTAAAAGTGACACCCCTGTCACCTCGGAGGCCCCGATCGCTGCGGAGACTCTGGCCAATATGGAGTCTCATTTGGCACACTTGCCTGATGCGCAGCGTGCAGACGTATTGGAGCTGATCGTGAGGTGGAGGAGCCGGTGTCATACTTCTCAAAGAAATTCAATCGACACCAGCGGATGTATTCCACCATCGAAAAGGAGGCACTGGCTATGGTTCTGGCTTTGAACAGCAGTTATAGCAGTTATTGTGTGTTGTTAACCTGTCTGGTGTGTGGAATGCGTGGTGGTGAGCACGTCTGTCAACTAAGGTTGATTGTTGTGATTGTTTTGTTTAAAAAAATAAAATAAAATCACTAACTCATGGTGGGGGGGTTACGTACTCCCCCCCTTTTTGGTGTCCTCTTTGTTCTCTCTGCTGTGCAGGTACACCTGGCTCCGCCTTCCCCAGGTGTTCCCAGTTGCCAATGAGCCGAACATAAAAGAGGAGACTGAAGGAGAAGGAGCAGCCGATCACTACTCCGGATGTCTCTGCTGTGGCAGAGCTCTTTTGCTTGTTGTTGTGTTTCCTGGAGGACGTGTTAAAGTTAGGTTTTCGCGGCTTTATTTCTCCCGTTAGGTTGTGTGTGATTTTGGGTAGCGGAGGAAGGCTCTGGATCCTACGGCCCGTGGTGTGGTTGGCCCAAGTCCCGTCCGTCTTTTGTTTGTTTGACCTGTCCTCCAGTGTATGTTTTATGATTGTGGCAATAAATGTACGATCACAGTTTAGTGCCTACGTGTTGTGTATTTTTGTTTTATGTTGCGGACTGCCTCACGAGCCACTACTATTGAGTAGGGAGGCGGGTCGTAACAGATATGTAAATGATTTCCTCCAGATATCAACATTCATATGGCAGAAACAGGCTCTGTCAGTTTGATGGAACTCTGCGTCTCTCTGGGCCAAACAGAGCTAGAAACAGGCTCTGTCAGTTTGATGGGACTCTGCGTCTCTCTGGGCCAAACAGAGCTAGAAACAGGCTCTGTCAGTTTGATGGGACTCTGCGTCTCTCTGGGCCAAACAGAGCTGGGGTCAGTTTGATGGGACTCTTTGTCTCTCTGGGCCAAACAGAGCTGGGGTCAGTTTGATGGGACTCTTTGTCTCTCTGGGCCAAACAGAGCTGGGGTCAGTTTGATGGGACTCTTTGTCTCTCTGGGCCAAACAGAGCTGGGGTCAGTTTGATGGGACTCTTTGTCTCTCTGGGCCAAACAGAGCTGGGAAACAACAATAGAAAAGCTTTAAAAAACAAAGCTGAGGGGAGATGAATATATTCAAACTTTTCCCTGCGTTATTAATTATCCATGGGACGGGTTTTTATGGATTGCCTTGAGCTTTTTGGAAGGCGACTGATGTTATTGCTTGTTATCAGCAGCTACACACTGTTATTGTGAATAACTGTATTCAGTCTGACTGCCACCCAGCCCGTCAGCGGCCCGATCGTTCATATTCATTTCTGAGTTATTCTTCCACCCCCACCACTCAGTACTCATGGCACTCATCAGGGACCTCTAACTTTGTCTGCAAACCGGTGAGATATCACAACAGCATGCTCACATATCTCTGCAGTGTGCCAACACATCATTTAAAAAACATGGGCCCTCGGGCCGGATTCATCACGCCCTGGTCCTCTGTATTCCTCTCCAGGCTCTATCTGAGGCCGGAGGCAGAGTGACTGCAGGGTGTCGTCTGTCTGTACGACCCGTCCTCGCTCCGGATCACATGGATGGATTTGATTCAACTCAAAAAACCTTCCTACGGACTCGAGGATGAACTGATCGTAGGGGTTCATGGTCTCTCCCATCAGAACTATCCATTGGAAACTGATATCTCAGGATGTTTCTTTAGATTCAAGACAAACTTGCTCTGGGACTGAAGGATTAGCTGATTTGTAATAGTTGGTCAGGGGTCATGAACGTAATGTCTCAGGATTCAGGTAGGCATTTTATTCAGCTTTGGCCTTTCTACGGACTTGAGGATGAACTGTTCGTTAGGGTTCATGGTCTCTGTCATCTCACATCCAAACCATTTGAACCAGATATCTCAGTGTAAGGGAAACTTCTGCAGCAATGGAGAGTCAGGACTCAGAGAGACACGGGACGAGCAGGAGTTCTGATGTCAAACACGGATCTTTAGTACAAGTATCGGCCGGAGAAATTCACATCACAAGTCACACAGTCAAAGGTTCTGACTGCACGGGTGGGTTGCCATGTCAAATCTGACCTGCCCCTCTCCCGATAGACCTTTTAACTACCATAAAGAGAGCTAATCCACATATTGGGGGATGGTGTGTAAACACCTGGAGACACTGAATCACTTATCTGACTCTTAGGCTCTGTGACCGAGAGTTGACCGGTCATAAAACTGGTAATGTCAACAATAGCTGAGACTTCCCATTCCTTAAGACAGATAACAGACTTAGGGTTGGTCCTAAACGTCAACACACAGAAAAGGTTAGACTCCTAGGAGTAAGACAAAATGAATCCCTAACACTCAGGATATTTCTTTAGATTTAACCCCTAGATTCCACCGGGTCCGTCTGCGCCGCGTTACGGCCGCGTTACGGTTCCGGCTGCGCAGCGGCGTTCACAGCGATCGCGGCTACTCAGTCAATGGGTGTTATTCCACCAGACACGCCGCGTTACGGCTAGAAGTGTCCCAGAAGCGTCCCAGAAGCGTCTCTGCGCTGGGCTCCGCAAAAAATAGGCGGCTGGTCTATTTTCGATGCGAGGCGTTGCATAGCGCCGGGCAGGAAGTGGACCGGTCAGAGCATCCAGTCAATCCCCAAAATAAACACATTTTTCAGACCCTATCCCTCCGTAGTCGAGGAGAAATGCCAACGTTCTGCTCCGGTTTACAGGCACTGTGTAAATCATATTTAATTATGATGATGAATGCATTTTTTTACCACTAAAATACAGCAACACATCTTTGATTCATGTCGTTTATAACTGGGATATTACAATTATTACTAACTTTGTCAGTGCAAAGTAGCCTGTCCAGGAAATATGCCCAAATCAACAAAAACTGCGAGCCGGCACGCAAGACGCTCCGCTTCTGAAACGCGCCCGGTGGGGTTTGACGCTGCAGGAGGTCGGAAACAAAACCGCGGTGCAGCCGGACCCGGTGGATTCCCGGGAAGAGACGGACATGCTCTGGGACTCAAAGATTGTCAGATTAGACATTGGTGGTCAAAGTTCATGAAGGTGATGTCTCAGGAACACATGGAGGGATTTTGTTCCTTCCTACGGGATCAAGGGTCAA
The DNA here is from genome assembly GCF_902827175.1 of Gymnodraco acuticeps. Taxonomy (NCBI): domain Eukaryota; kingdom Metazoa; phylum Chordata; class Actinopteri; order Perciformes; family Bathydraconidae; genus Gymnodraco; species Gymnodraco acuticeps. The sequence goes on from NW_022991355.1 coordinate 19,449, forward strand.
GATCATTGTGACCTTACATGCAAACGATCTTTTGAAACCAAATATCTCAGGGTATTTCTTTAGACTGAGGACGAATGTTGTGGACTCAAGGATGAACTTATTTGGTGGCCATGGGTCATTTACATTTGGAAGCTTTTTCTTCAACGTTGGTATAAACGTTCCTAAGGACTCAAGGCTGAACTGATTAGATTGTAGGGTCAAGATCATTGTGACCATACATACAAACCATCTTTTGAATGTATTTTTCTTCATCTTTGGCTCAAACATCCACTTTGATTCAACGATGAACTGGTTATCCGGATTATTGATTAATTAACGTTTTAGTTTTAGGACGAGCTTCCTCTTGGACTCACGGTTCAGATGTAGGGGTTGAAGGTCTCTGTGACCTCACAAAAAACTTGTTGGGAAATAACAAAACAATTGTTGATGTGTTAATTATAACAATTCTTCACAGATAGCTGATATAATTAAACTAGAGAGCATCGTGCCATTAGATCACACCAGCTGCAACACAAAGTAAAGCCTCTGCACGAAGGGACCTCTTCCTTTCCTTCCTGCTGATCGAGCGTGACTACATATACCAAAACAAACCAGACAAACCGTAACACAGAATGATGATGAACAGTGTTTATGTTTATCTAATATAGGTTATTATGGGCCTTGCATCCATAAATCTGTCTCTTGCTCATGTAATCTGTGTGTGATGGATCCCCCCCTTGTCCTGTTATGTAAACTGACCCAGTTACTCTGCAGGCATCTGAAGCATCGCAGAGGATTCCCGGCCCAAAATAGCTTAACTGAATGTAAGCAGATTAATTATGAGTGTGTGTGTCATCATCTTCCACTGGGAGAAATCGACACACATGCAGTTAAATCTCACACTGCGCCCTTATGGAAGATTTTAACTGGAAACCATGTATGAAAATATGACTGACGCTGCTCCTCACATCCTCTGAGAGTCAGGTGGGATGTAGAGATTCAAAAATAAGATTAGTTTCTTTAATGCGACATTAGGCTGTTAGTCAGTTTCCCATTTAGTCAGAAATATGTGTGCATGGACTGGAGATCTGGATGAGGAAATGATGCTTGTCAGAGGCGGATTAAACTTATATAAATGTGTCAGGACTTTATCCACGCAGAGCCATTTCCATAAGAGCCCATTCAAGTTTCTAAAACAGTTGAACCCAACTGGGTGGAGGGGGTCCGGAGGACGGGACTGAGCTGACCGCCCAGGGGCACAGCAGAGGACCAGGAAGGGATCTCGGGCGGACGGCCTGGGGGCAAGGCAGAAGCCGAGAAGGGGGACTCGGGCGGACGGCCCGGGGCCAGACAGAGTCCAAGGTGGGGGTTATGGAGGGGCGAAGGCCACCGCGGGCGAACTCAGGGGGCCGAGCATGAGGGCGAGGACAGCGGCAGGAAGAGTCAGGGGGCCGGGCCCGAGGGCGAGGACCGCGGCAGGCAGAGTCAGGAGGCCGGGCCCGAGGGCGAGGACCGTGGCTCTCAGGGGGCCGGGCTCCATCGGCACAGGACATACGGTTGGCAGGACCCCCGGCAGGAGAGTAGACGGCGGCACCTCCAACGGGACAGGACAAAGGGTTGGCAGGACCCCCAGCAGGAGAGTAGATGGCGGGACCCCCAACGGGACAGGACATAGGGTTGGCAGGACCCCCGGCAGGAGAGCAGTCGGCGGGGCCTCCAACGAGACAGGACAAAGGGTTGGCAGGACCCCCAGCGGAACCTCCAACGGTACTTGAGTAGGGACTTGAGTTGGGACTGGAGAGGGAACTCGAGAGGGGACTCGAGAGGGGACTTGAGAGGTGACTTGAGAGGGAACTCGAGAGATGACTTGAGAGGGGACTTGAGAGGGAACTGGAGAGGGGACTCGAGAAGAAACTGGAGAGGGAACTAGAGAAGGGACTAGAGAAGGGACTAGGGAAGGGACTAGGGAAGGGACTAGAGGAGGAACTAGAGAAGGGACTAGGGGTGAGACCTGAGAAGGGACTAGAGGAGGGACTAGAGAAGAGACTTGAGTTAGGACTAGAGAAAGGAATAGAGAAAGCAATAGAGTGGGTACTAGAGAAGGGACTTGAGATGGGACCTGAGGAGGGACTAGAGAAGGGACTTGGGAAGGGACTATGGCAGCTGGGTCCAGAGCTGGGTCTGGAACCATGGCCGCTGGGGCCGGCACCATGTTTGTATGGGCCGGTTCTGGAGCCGGAAAGATGGCTTTAAGGTCTGGTTCTGGAGCCGGAAACATGGCTGTAAAGTCCAGTTCTGGAGCCGGAAACATGGCTGTAAGGTCCGGTTCTGGAGCCGGAACCATGGCTGTAAGGTCCGGTTCTGGAGCCGGAACCATGGCTGCTGGGGCACGGGCTGGAATCCTGGCCCTGCGTCTCCTACAGGCCCCTTGGAGACACCGTGAACCTCTACCAGTACAGTAGTTGGATCCCAGGAAAGGGTTAGAGGCTTGAGAAAAGTTTCCAGGACTACTGGTAAAAAGTTGTAGCCACTCAGGCAACAAACTCCTGAGCCAGGGCTTGCGAGCAACCTCCTGGCGTGCCTCCTTCAAAGCAGCCACTCTACCCCATATAGATGAGGCGTCATCCCACGTATACAAAATGTACTCCAGAGAGCACCCAAGACGGTCCGCCTGTAGCATCAAAAAAGCTGAATCCGCTGGGTCCATCCTGGTTGGGTCGTTCTGTTACGGTGAGTGAAGCAGGCAGGACCCAAATGCAGAAAAAACTGAAAATACCTTTATTTCAAGGATATGGCACACGGGCAATCAAAACACTCCCCGGTGAACACAGTCACAGACAAACGACGAACCAACACTGAACACAGGAAGAGACAAGACTAAATACAGGGAGGGGTAATCACAAGACGAGAAACAGCCGGGCAGGGGAGGAGAAACACAAGGACAACAGGTGAACACAATCAGACAACTAGACACACCAGGGAAACTAACGACTGGAGGAAAAACACAGGGAGAAGGACCAGACAATATACCAAGAGGAAAACACGACAGGGAGAACAGCAAAACACCCAAAACAAGACATACAAAACGTGACATAACACAATAATCGTAACAATATTTAAGCATTATAAAGGATTGTTGAACCAATTTACCTCATTTATTATTACGATAAGACATTATGCATTTCTCTATATTTTATTACTTTGCACTGATGAGGTTTTGGAGCAGCCTGTGTGTTATCATTGTGATTATTGATCGAGTGACCACTGTGGGGGCGTGGTCTGCCTTTGATTAGGGTTAAACAGGTTAGGATATAAACTATTTATAACCACATCATATGAATCATAAGATCCACATCTCATACAGAAAAAGGCTATTGATATTTAGTTGTGAAGGAAAAGGGTTGACATTTTGATTGATACAAGTTGTCAATTGATGCATTTCAGGACCAAGGAAATTATTACACACACACACACACACACACACACACACACACACACACACACACACACACACACACACACACACACACACACACACACACACACACACACACACACACACACACACACACACACACACACACACACACACACACCCCACACACACACACACACACACACACACACACACACACACACACACACACACACACACACACACACACACACCACACACACACACACACCACACACACACACACCAAGAAGAGAGAATTTGAAATTAAAATAGTTCTGCTTGTTCCAACTATTTCAAGATTTAATTTAATTCACAGGTTTGGGGGCGACATTTCAGATGACATTATTTGTTGTATTCAACTTATTCTTTAGGTCAGTTACTATGGAACAATGCCTAAAAACCTCGGATTAAATTCCCTAAATGTGCATTTCTTTCAGCTTCGGAGTCCTAGCAGGACACTGAGAGGTTCTGATCGGACAGAACCAGTGACTTCAGCACAAACACAATGAATCTGCGGTCCAATCTCTCTGAGTCTCTCTGGGCTTGTTCTGTTCTAATAACCTCTCTTTGTCCAGAGGGAATGAGTTCCTGTCACACTGGAAGTTGATGACACACCGTTACCACTAATGAGAAATCTAGGCTGCCTTTCAGCTCACCGGGAGAAGACAAAGCAGGGTTTTATTTCCTGAAGACCCCGACACCTGCTCCCCTCCACAGGCTGCAGATCAATCAGCTCCTCCGTCCGTTCTCGTTCCTCCTTTTTAAAATAAGAACATCGGGTTGAAAAGGAGAGGGAGAAGGGAGGTCAAACAAACGCCAAAGCTATATTCAAAACAATGTACCAAGTGTCAAAACGTCTTCCAAAATCAAATGATTGTTCTAAAATCTTGTCAAAAATCACCTCGTTTTTAAAGTAAAACCACCAGACTCAGAGACAGCATCAGGACTAAAACCACCAGACTCAGGGACAGCATCAGGACTAAAACCACCAGACTCAGGGACAGTTTCAGGACTAAAACCACCAGACTCAGAGACAGCATCAGGACTAAAACCACCAGACTCAGGGACAGTTTCAGGACTAAAACCACCAGACTCAGAGACAGCATCAGGACTAAAACCACCAGACTCAGGGACAGTTTCAGGACTAAAACCACCAGACTCAAAGACAGCATCAGGACTAAAACCACCAGACTCAGGGACAGTTTCAGGACTAAAACCACCAGACTCAGAGACAGCATCAGGACTAAAACCACCAGACTCAGGGACAGTTTCAGGACTAAAACCACCAGACTCAGGGACAGCATCAGGACTAAAACCACCAGACTCAGGGACAGTTTCAGGTCTAAAACCACCAGACTCAGAGACAGCATCAGGTCTAAAACCACCAGACCCAGAGACAGCATCAGGACTAAAACCACCAGACTCAGGGACAGTTTCAGGACTAAAACCACCAGACTCAGAGACAGCATCAGGACTAAAACCACCAGACTCAGGGACAGTTTCAGGACTAAAACCACCAGACTCAGGGACAGCATCAGGACTAAAACCACCAGACTCAGGGACAGTTTCAGGTCTAAAACCACCAGACTCAGAGACAGCATCAGGTCTAAAACCACCAGACCCAGGGACAGTTTCAGGACTAAAACCACCAGACTCAGGGACAGTTTCAGGACTATAACCACCAGACTCAGGGACAGTTTCAGGACTAAAACCACCAGACTCAGAGACAGTTTCAGGACTAAAGCCACCAGACTCAGAGACAGCATCAGGACTAAAACCACCAGACTCAGAGACAGCATCAGGACTAAAACCACCAGACTCAGAGACAATTTCAGGACTAAAACCACCAGACTCAGAGACAGCATCAGGACTAAAACCACCAGACTCAGAGACAGCATCAGGACTAAAACCACCAGACTCAGAGACAGTTTCAGGTCTAAAACCACCAGACTCAGGGACAGTTTCAGGACTAAAACCACCAGACTCATGGACAGTTTCAGGTCTAAAACCACCAGACTCAGGGACAGTTTCAGGACTAAAGCCACCAGACTCAGGGACAGCATCAGGACTAAAACCACCAGACTCAGGGACAGTTTCAGGACTAAAACAACCAGACTCAGGGACAGTTTCAGGACTAAAACCACCAGACTCAGAGACAGCATCAGGACTAAAACCACCAGACTCAGGGACAGTTTCAGGACTAAAACCACCAGACTCAGAGACAGCATCAGGACTAAAACCACCAGACTCAGAGACAGCATCAGGACTAAAACCACCAGACTCAGGGACAGCATCAGGACTAAAACCACCAGACTCAGAGACAGCATCAGGACTAAAACCACCAGACTCAGGGACAGTTTCAGGACTAAAACCACCAGACTCAGAGACAGCATCAGGACTAAAACCACCAGACTCAGGGACAGTTTCAGGACTAAAACCACCAGACTCAAAGACAGCATCAGGACTAAAACCACCAGACTCAGGGACAGTTTCAGGACTAAAACCACCAGACTCAGAGACAGCATCAGGACTAAAACCACCAGACTCAGGGACAGTTTCAGGACTAAAACCACCAGACTCAGGGACAGCATCAGGACTAAAACCACCAGACTCAGGGACAGTTTCAGGTCTAAAACCACCAGACTCAGAGACAGCATCAGGTCTAAAACCACCAGACCCAGGGACAGTTTCAGGACTATAACCCCCCAGACTCAGGGACAGTTTCAGGACTAAAACCACCAGACTCAGAGACAGTTTCAGGACTAAAGCCACCAGACTCAGAGACAGCATCAGGACTAAAACCACCAGACTCAGAGACAGCATCAGGACTAAAACCACCAGACTCAGAGACAATTTCAGGACTAAAACCACCAGACTCAGAGACAGCATCAGGACTAAAACCACCAGACTCAGAGACAGCATCAGGACTAAAACCACCAGACTCAGAGACAGTTTCAGGTCTAAAACCACCAGACTCAGGGACAGTTTCAGGACTAAAACCACCAGACTCATGGACAGTTTCAGGTCTAAAACCACCAGACTCAGGGACAGTTTCAGGACTAAAACCACCAGACTCAGGGACAGCATCAGGACTAAAACCACCAGACTCAGGGACAGTTTCAGGACTAAAACAACCAGACTCAGGGACAGTTTCAGGACTAAAACCACCAGACTCAGAGACAGCATCAGGACTAAAACCACCAGACTCAGGGACAGTTTCAGGACTAAAACCACCAGACTCAGAGATAGCCTCAGGACTAAAACCACCAGACTCAGGGACAGCATCAGGACAAAAACCACCATACTCAGAGACAGTTTCAGGATTAAAACCACCAGACTCAGAGACAGCATCAGGACAAAAACCACCAGACTCAGGGACAGTTTCAGGACTAAAACCACCAGACTCAGAGACAGTTTCAGGACTAAAACCACCAGACTCAGAGATAGCCTCAGAACTAAAACCACCAGACTCAGGGACAGCATCAGGACTAAAACCACCAGACTCAGAGACAGTTTCAGGATTAAAACCACCAGACTCGGAAACAGTTTCAGGACTAAAACCACCAGACTCAGGGACAGTTTCAGGACTAAAACCACCAGACTCAGGGACAGTTTCAGGACTAAAGCCACCAGACTCAGAGACAGTTTCAGGATTAAAACCACCAGACTCAGGGACAGTTTCAGGACTAAAACCACCAGACTCATGGACAGATTCAGGATTAAAACCACCAGACTCAGGGACAGTTTCAGGACTAAAACCACCAGACTCAGGGACAGTTTCAGGACTAAAACCACCAGACTCAGGGACAGTTTCAGGACTAAAACCACCAGACTCAGAGACAGTTTCAGGACTAAAGCCACCAGACTCAGAGACAGCATCAGGACTAAAACCACTAGACTCAGAGTCAGTTTCATCCCACAGGCCATAAGACTGTTAAACACCTGAACTTTTTTAATCTGTTAAGCCCGAGAGACCACGGTTCCGGGGGCCTCCTGCAATATCATGCAGGAAACAGTGTCTGAGGGCATGTTCATTTAATAAACTATGAATGTTTTATATCCATGTAACGGAAAGAAACTCATCTAACTGATCTTTTTTTTTTTTTTTTTTTTTTAAAACCCCACAATGCTAACGCTGAGCCTCTGAATTAGCAACGAGCGTAAAATGATAACAGATGACTGCACCGAAATTCACTCACAAAACCTTATTATTTATCTTTGCTGCACATCCAACACGTCGTTTCACATCGTGAGGGGACACAGAATCGATGGGTACCCTCATTATCACTCAATGATACGAACTCTCAGAGATAATAACAAGAACACACATCAAAACATGTGGCGCTAGTTAGCTAAAAATGGCAAAATGGCTCACCTGTGTGGTAGTCTGGTCAAAAGTGGTCTTCAATGGCATTAAAACGATAAAAAATGATGCTGACGTTAATCCATAGGTTAATTCAATGTGTCTGTGTCCCTTTGAATGATTTCTGATAATCCATGAGCAATAAATCAGCTTTTCGGTTTTGAGATGTCAGACCTAGAGACAGCTTCGCTCTGGAGCAAAACTTCTGCGCTAGACGCCATTTTTTTTTTTACCATGTGTGTGAGTGGGGAGATTCCCCTTCGATTCCATTGGCTCTGACGGTCAGAAAGAGATGTCACATGTCAAAATCCAGCAAGGGGGGCCAGAGATATGGAAAATCCACCCAAATGGCCCCAGAAGAGGTTTATTTTGCTAAATCTGTCTAAAAAGGTCAAATATCACTTGTTTTGCATCAATCTTGATACAGGGTACTTATTATCTGTTGTACTTTGGATTCCTAAAGCTTTTAGTCTACTAACCCATCATCCAAGGTTAGTTTTCACCAGTGGTGTCTGGGGCGACGCTATTTTAATTAGGTCATCCCAAACAATGCCACACAAGTGCACACGCGCGCAGTGCACTCACAAAACGGGCAGACAGGTCCACAGAAACTACCGGTATGCTTAGTCCTACTTTAGTTACTGTACTGCAAAAAGCAGACGTCGCTGCGCTCAACACACACAGACTCAAAACCATGGACACACTGGCACATCAGTTACATAAACAATGTGATATGCCTAAGTTGCATGAGCTACAGTATTGCAACTAACGCTGCTTCTCTCTATCTCCACTTTCAAAATCTATTAAAAACTCATAACAAACAAACAAAATTCCCAAGGTTGTCCTTAAATTAACTTATTAAAGGTGGGGTGGGTAAGTTTGAGAAACCGGCTCGAGATACACTTTGTGTTATATTCCATGGAATGCTCTTAACATCCCGATAGCAATGCATATCTGAAGTGCTTTGAAGCCGTGGCGCTGTAAAAAGCACGACCAATCATCTGAGCCGGCTAAAGTAACTGGATGGCCTACCTGCCTGCCAGCCTTCCATCTGGGCACAGACTGATCTCTGCCCTCATTGGTCATGTGCGCGTTCGTGTGTGTTGGAGGAGGGGCTCTGTAAGGAAGTGGCAGATTTTCTCCGGTCGTGTATTTTCAAATTCTAGCCACTCGAGCGGGTTTCTAAAACTTACATACCCCACCTTTAAATAAACGAAACGAAAAATATAGCCAACTTATGCAAACAACATTGAATCTGGACTTGAAATTATTCTGATTAGGCCTAGCCTACTTTGCAAATAAATAGACAGTGCTGCTTTTTACACACACACACACACACACACACACACACACACACACACACACACACACACACACACACACACACACACACACACACACACACACACACACACACACACACACACACACACACACACACACACACACACACACACACACACACACACACACACACACACACACACATCACACACACACACACACACACACACACACACACACACACACACACACACACACACACACACACACACACACACACACACACACACACACACCTACCTTGCGTTTTGAAGACTGATAAATCCGAAATGGATGAACAGCAGCCCAGCTTTGCAGTCTATCCACGGGTAGCCTCTTGTTTCCTCCGCCACATCTCCTCCGTCCATACCTCTGGGAAAGGTGAGCTTGAGCTAGCCAGGGGAACGTTGCTAGCATAGCTAACGTTGACTAGTGCTAGCATTATCCACGTCTTTAGGCGGCTCTTCTGGTGATGTAGTACTAGTAGCAGCTTCACTTGTAGCTTCGGTGCTGCTAGCCTCTTTCTTCTTGTGAATTATATTCTTTTTAGAAAAGAAGTCAAGTAAAAAATGTTTGCCTTCCATTTTCGTTAGCGTTCTTGAGGGAAAGAGCTGCCGCAAAACCGGCGAGCTGGCCGTGGGTGTGTCACTGACACACCCCCAGCTCGCTGCGGGGTCACGAGCGTGATGACGAATTATCATTTTTTAAGGAAATCGTTTTTATTTTTTATTATAATTACTGTGAAATGTATTATGTTTTTGTCATTATTACAACAAATACACACTTACAACTGATAAGACTGGCAATGATTTTATATTTATTAGACTATTAAAAAAAAGATCATGCACCAAATACGTGGGGGTACGGCGTAACCCGCGTCCAACGCCCACTACACCACTGGTTTTCACTAAAAGTACAAAATATGTTTTGGACGGACACCATCATTTACAGTTTTTTACCATGTTCAATCTGAATTTTCTTTAAAATAAAAAACATCTATATTGATTCTGACTTTTCTATATCCAACTCACAGGTTTATCATTACTTTGAGAACAAAGATTATTAGTTTAACCCTTTTAGAAGGGAAGATATGGTCATTTGTTCTGGGAGCCTGAGACCTGAAAACAGGAGGTGAAGAACATCCATAAACATTCATCTGGTTGCTAATTATTTATCTCTATATCATATTCCATGTTCTTGTATACAGACTCTTCTTGCACTATTTATATTGTATTTGTATTTACTTGCACATATCAAAACATTCTCTTGCACTATTGTATCTGTTGTATCTGTTCTCTGTCCTATATATATTCCTGTTGCTCTGTTGGAGGAGGACTTCAGTTTGTCATTGACATAGCTACACTGGATGTGACATGATGATAGAGACTTGGATTGAAATGCAAAGGGAAAAAGGTTTCCAAATGACTCCAATTAAAGCTTGATAGCTCGGTTGCTAACGGGACAATCATCTGGCACAGTTGTTAAAGTTAGCTTCCTGCATTCAAGTATTCAAGTCTTGTATATTTCCATAATGAATGTGTATAGATGAAATAATGTACTCTACATGCTAAGCGTGAATTCATCACACAAATATTTGAAGACCTGCTCGTGCGCACTCCACCCCCGTGCGCACGCTCACATTATAAAAATAAAAACGCAACACAAACAGATGTTCTGTGTGAACTCCCACGTGCACACACACATCAGCAGAGTGTCACTGATCTCACCGAGGCTGAATAAACAGATTATTTCCTCCCACACACACCCAACACACACGCCTGTCATACCTGTTCAGACACCCATCTGCCTGTACAGTACAAACACACACACGTGGGGAGTGAGTGGGCGGGGGTGTGGAGTTTCCTGAAGCCTGACGGGAGCCAACAGACAGCTGTGGATACATGATGTTAATGTGTGAATCACAGCAGACATTAAACACACACTCACACACACTTAATGAGAGGCGCGCTCCTCAGCCGGAGTCCATTTCCGTTTCATAAACCTTTAGAAGCTCCTCGACTGTCCTTTGCTCCCACGCCTCTCTTCCTTTTTGGCTGTGTAAGCTGTCGCTGAGTGTTTTATGAAGATGTACGAGCGTCGTAACAATGTGTTTAGGTTTCCTCGTCGCCCTTATTGCCTCTTGTGATTGTAATGGCGCTGCCCAGACGCTGCTGTGATGCTGTCCATAAAACACACATTAGTCACGTTGAGCAGATGTGCTAATGCAGCGGCGGACGGGCGGGAACTCTTCAAACCAACATCAACTGAGAACACCTTTTTACTAATATTTGTACCCAAACAACTTCATTTATCATAGGGTGGCAGATAATGGTACTATAACATACCAGGGACATTTTCAGAAGTGGAAACAAGTTGTACAATTGGCCCACTTTGAGGGTACTGTTTTGAAAAAGCCACTCAAAAACCCAAGAAGGTGAACATTTCTTCATGGCCTTCACTGGTGGCTTGTAATCTCTTTCACGTGTGGATGAAACAAAGGATGTAGGACATCATCAATTGTATTAGTTGTGCTCTGGGAAGCTAATCGACAGCTTCTTGTTAATGTGAATCCATGATTAGCCCTGGGAGTGCCGCTGACCCCGACCCTAATGAGCTAGCAGACGCTGAGTATTACTCACTTCAGGAAGGTTTCTGTCCGTCTTAAGGATTTGAATTGGATAACGGAACAAAAACAAGTGATAAATATGGACTCAGTGTGTTTAGGCTTTTAGATTCAACAGCAAACCAATCAGCAGGTGTGTGTGTGTGTGTGTGTGTGTGTGTGTGTGTGTGTGTGTGTGTGTGTGTGTGTGTGTGTGTGTGTGTGTGTGATATATCATCACATGAACAACCCTAAACTGCTACCTTTTGACCTAAAAAAACAAGCCTTAATTGACGTGAAATTAATCTCAATGTTCTATATGTTGCATTTGTATTCATCAACTTGTCTTTGTCACAGCAGCGGATACCTCGCTGTAATTATCATAAACAAATTATACTGCGTGATTGATAGCTTCTGTCAGCGCACCAAGTTTTCTGAAGAATCTGTCTTCTTCATGTTGTTCTCCAGAAAGACAGGAAACTGTGCATCTCATAAGGTAACGTTTAAAAAAAGCACAACTTTGTTTAATTGATTATTTGTAAGCTGAAAAGTCTTCAGTTTACTTCCAGTTTCGCTTTGAATCCAGATCTTGTATAACATATTTTACTACATCGCCAAGTACATGTGTGAATACATTCGATATTTAAATAAGCAGCTATAAAGAAAGTCTCTTTCATAAGAGATGACTTATAATAACAATACCTTATTTCCATTGGCAAAACAGCTCTTTAAAGCTGCAGAACAAACAGTCCTTCGTCTGAACCCGAAAGATAATTCTGCCATTTTCTATTTCTCAAATGCAGCTAAAAACAAAGACAGTACTACATTAAAGGTGGGTAAGTTTGAGAAACCGGCTCGAGATACACTTGTTATATTCCATGGAATGCTCTTAACATCCCGATAGCTATGAATATCTGAAGTGCTTTGAAGCCGTGGTGCTGTAAAAAGCACGACCAATCATCTGAGCCGGCTAAAGTAACTGGATGGCCTACCTGCCTGTCAGCCTTCCATCTGGGCACAAACTGATCTCTGCCCTCATTGGTCATGTGCGCGTTCGTGTGTGTTGGAGGAGGGGCTCTGTGAGGAAGTGGCAGATCTTCTCCGGTTGTGTAAATTGTAGCGCATTCGAGCTGGTTTCTCCAAAATTACCTACCCCACCTTTAATAGAGATATTAAAGAATTGCCCTTCTTTAAAGTTCAGATTTTCCACTAAACAGTTTCTTTGTTCTCCTTCTATGGTGTTTGACAAGTTATGCATGTTCTTGAAACAAAACATTTGAATCATAAAGACCTTGTAATGTGCTGAAAGTCTGCACAACAACAGTTATCATTTATTAAACACTCAGAAAGAAACAGCTGCTTGGTGAGCTCTAATGAACAAACAACGTGATTGATGAACTATTAAGTGTGAGGTGAGGATCCAACGGGTGGTTGTGTTAGCCGGATGCTAATACACCAGCACAATGAATCAAGAGAGAACATTTTCTCATAGACTTTTTTTTTGCTTTTGGAACGACACATTGAGATTTTGAAAATATGTTGGACATGTGTGGATCACACCATGAAGAAAATACTTGTTCCCGGCCTCTTACTAATGATATATAAAAAATATATACCTTATTACAAGTCTACCTTTGGTCTGAGGAGTGGAAAGTGCATCTATTTACAGATGTCTCACCTCATTTCGGACACCCCTACCCATGTGGGCCCGTGATCTGCACGGGGTGGGCCCTCGCTGAAAGGAAAACCCCCCCGCATGACTTGAAACGCCCCCCTTGATAAATACATTAAATTATAATTGAAACCAGCTGCAATGGATCATGGATCCACCAGGGGGAGCAGTGATTGAAAAGCTGCCACACTGGAGCTCATGTGAAATAAACAGCTGATCTACAGGTATCTGATATAGTGGATCTTTGTTAAGATCCATATGTCACGGATAGGATCATACTCTGTGCTAAATAAGAGACATGTAATCATTTACAAAACATCACCATGTTTTTATTTAACAAAATAATGTAGTTTAATCCACGTTGGCGTAACTACAAAAAGCATCGGTTTATTTTTTCATCAGAAAATCCAGCCCGGCTCAAACAAACGATTTGTAATCATCATCCTCACGATCATTGAATGTATCATATGTTCGCCGAATTGACATGAAAGCACTAACAAATATGAATATACTGCAGTCAACTTCATTAAAACGTTATTAACTTGCCCAAACTCAGTAATTCACTAAAAATAGGTTTATTTTTTAATGGAGCCTCGTCATCTCCCCACGGGCAAACAATAATATGTACAGTGTTAATAGTTTACTGTATTATTAGTGTTTAATATTACTGTCAGGGAGAATGAAGTAGACAGGACCCAAATGCAGAATTAAACAGAAAATACCTTTTTATTTAGCTAATATAACAACAGAACTCTTCCCAGTGAACACAGTCAGGACAAACAAGGAACTAACAATGGCCCGATCCCAAACCACTCCCTCGACCCTACCCCTCCGTGATGGAGTGAACTCCGTCTGTAGCCACACTCGCAGCTCAACGAGGCTCCTCCTGTCAGAGGGAGTAAACACAGCAGCAAGCTTTGGGACGGCC
>NW_022991356.1:0-169020 GCF_902827175.1 Gymnodraco acuticeps
GGGAGAGTGTTTGAGTACTGGCACTGTGCATGATTACCGGAGTACCGCCAGCATGCCGGTACTGAGCAAGAAGTGCCGGTACTCCATGGGTCAGAACCAGAAGTGCCGGTACTGCGTACCGGTGAGTACCGGCCCAATTCCAGCACTGGCTGAGACTCCACAGATTCCACACATGTAATGTCATCACTGTAAGACCTCGAATTCCTGGAGCTATCAGCCAGAAAAGAGAAAGTAAACAACATCTGGTTCCAAAAATATTACAATAATTACGTCTTACCTTTTTGATTTGTGATCAAAAGTTGTGTTCAAAACGGAATAAAAAAAAACGCATCTCAAGGTTAATCCAATGTCTTTGTGTCACGTAGAATTTTTTACTGATAACCAATCATCATATTTATGGCAATATACTCGTATAAAGTATTGCCGTCCAGGCTTGCACTTTCAGATATGCTTCGTTTGCTTCTCTATTACGTCCGCTATGGTAATATTTACGTAGATTTGGGAACTGCCCATCGATTCTATTGGTTCTGATAGTTAAGAAAAAGGTGTAAATCACACGAATCGACCAATGGGTTCCAGAGATATGGTCCTGCGTAAAGTATAAAGAATGCCAGCCAGCGTAACAATATTACGCAGCGGACTTCATTTATTGTTTACAACGTAACGAAGCAGGAATTGCAGCAGGACCCGCTCTGAGCACGGAGCGGACAGCAGATAACGGAATTGCAGTTTTATTGCTTATAGATTATCAGAACATTTCAAAGGGGACACAGCCCCATTGGATATTAATCTATGGATTAACTACATCATCGTTTTTATCGTTTTAATGCCATTGAAGACCAGTTTAGACCAGACAACGAGGAAGGTAAGTCATTGTTAGCCTAGCGCATGTTAGTACCACTTGTTTTGATGTACGTTGTTGTTGATAACGTCGCGAGTTTGTATCTTTCAGTGTTGAGGTGGGCACCGTTAGATTCTGTGTGTCCTTGCGATCATAAACAATGTGTTGGATGTGCAGCTAGGATAAGTAATAAGGGAGCGAGGAGTGATTTTCGGTGCACTAATAGGTTAGCATTTTTCGCTCGGGGCTAATTCAGAGGATAACAGAGTAGGCATATGTTTTTTTTTTTTTTTTTTTTTCACAACAGTTGTATTTGGATGGAATGAATACCTATAGTGATAATTCAAAGTAATAAAATGATTTTTACAGTGAAAAAGTTCAAATGGAACCGATGGTTCCCAAATTACCCAGAGGTGAGTCCGCTTGGACTTTATTTTTCTAAATCTCTCTAAAAAGGTCAAATGTCACTTGTTTTGCATCAATCTTGATACAGGGTACTTATTATATGTTATAGTTTGGATTCCTAAAGCTTTTAGTCTACTAACCCATCATGCAAGGGTGGTTTTCACTATAAGTAAAGGTTTTTTTTTAGGTGGACATTAGAATTTACATGTTTTTACTATGTTCCATCTGAATTTACTTTAAAATAAAAACATCTATATTGATTCTGACACTTCTACATCCAATTCACAGATGTAACCTTGCTTTGAGAAAAATAATTATTAATTTACCCCTTTTAGAAGTGAAGATATATCATTTGTTGTGTTAGTGGCATTTTCGAGCCTGAAACCTGAACAACAGGCTCAGGGCTTAACTGGTTAAAGGCCTTTTTCTCAAAATGATGACTCTGTAACAGTCATTATATAATGTGACATATTTTGCTTAATATTTGGAGTAGCCTACAAAAACAATCCTGATATCATTAGAAAGCTAGGAATCAAAATGTGTCTTCGGGTCAATGCGACTGATTTCGATGGAGCAGGTCACTTTGCATTAGGTAAAATAAAGCAGGCAGACATAACAGGAAGAATATGTAGGCCTACATTTTAACCCAATGAAATAGGACATTGTCACACCATTCAAATGTATCCATGTACCCTAAATTACAACCAATAAAAAAGCTTAGATTTGTTTATTTGTTATGTTGTTTACTTTATTTGTTACGTTGTTCTGTGTGTGTCAGTCGTTAACCTAGAGATAGAAAGAATATATACACTTGCAAACATGTCAGAAGAACCAGCGCAGAAGAAAACTAAATACAGTCAATCTAAACTTAAATTTAACAACTGGAAGGTCACATCCCTGACATCCACATCTCCGGAGCCTGGACCTTCTTCAAACAGCGAAGCCAGATGAACCCAAAAGCAGCAGCTCTGCGGCCGCAGAAACTGTCAAAACCACCGCCGCCATTGTTGTACCGAAACAGGCTGGTTCCGACTGCATGGAGGATTGTTGTCGGGACATTGAGGCGGGTAAAGCTGTACAGCTAACTGTCGGAAAAAAGGAGACCGCTAGTAGATTATTTGGGCAAAGAGAAGGTAGGCCTACTTCAACGCAGAATGGTACAAAAAACAGAGAGTGGTTAATTATTTGCAAAACCACTAAACGATAGTGATAAACTGCGATGTTACCAACCTCATGATAACCTCATATTTTTTTAACTTAGGATCATTCTTTCACACACAGTGACGTCACGAGCTACCCACAATGCAACACGCGCCATATATATATATATATATATATATATATACGCCATTTTCCTGGAGGTGCTAATATCCTGGAAGTACAAATATAAACAGCTAGCTAACGTAGCCAGGCAGAGCGCACTAGGTTTTTTTTCTGAATTAATGACCGAAGAAATCGCTGCATGTCTTCGGATTACATCTCTGGACTTGAGGGGTGTGCTTTAGGTCGTTACCAGCGTAAACTAGAGCTGTGTGGGTTGTCGGATTGCCCTTACAGACTGCCTGCAGATGTATGGAAAAACGACAGTGGCCTTCGTCGATTTTGGCTGCATCTACGTCTAATTTCTGGAAACACCAGGTGAATACCCCACTTGTCACAATAATATTATCATGCCATTGCATATAAGTGGTATTTTAGAGTTGACTAGATATTGATTAAGGCAATAGACTATGATATTCAGTACAGGAAGCTTAGCAACACCTAGACGGTGTACGGCTGCTTGCCACCTCGCGTAAAACGGCAGATACCGGAAGTACGGTGTCGCCCTCGGCCCAATACCCGTATGTGTGTGTGAAAGAATACCTGTGTTTATTCTAGAAAAAGGTAATTGTCAGTGGCGTTTTCTCCTGGAGGCCAAGGGAAGCCAGGCTTCCCCTGTTTTTTGGATTGTAGTTATAATTTTAATAAATAAATAAAAACACTTCGTTTAGTTTCGGAAATTCTTTGCCGTGTGTTGCTGCCGGCCCGTCTCTCCCCATTCTCATTGAGTATTTTACAAAGAGTGAAACAGCGCCCCTCTATATGTTATGGGTGAAACAGTAGATTGCACTCTTTGTTGCGAGAGGAGGCCAGACGAAATTGGCTTCCCTTGGTGAAAAAAAATGGAGGGATTGACCAATCAGACAAGGCTAACGTCATGCCCCTGCCAACCTGTGATTAGTCAGGGCCAGTGCCATATAGATAGAAGAGTTACGACAACGGAAGTCCAAAAACGGTTATCGTCACGTGGTTCATGTAGACGAGGATCGTTCCCCGGAAGTTCATGGTGGGCAATGTGAATGCGTTGATAACAGGAGATAGAACTACGATTTTTGGTAATTATTAGTGAATAAAGGTTTTTATTTGCAATATTTATACAACAAATCAATATGTGTATGTATTTACATCAATATGTTTTAAAAAATAAAATAGAATTTGCTAATATTAAGTGATAATATTAGGATTAGTGTGAACGACTAGTTTACATGTTAGGCTAACAGTGCCTTGGTTAAAGAGCCTGTTGCTGTTTATTTATAGCTTTGAATTCTTTAAAACCAATATTATCTTCTTAAACTTGTATGGTAGTCAGGAGCATCACTTTCTAATGTTTATTGATATATTTAGAGGGAGGGGATCTAAAGTAATGCTTTAAAATTCAGATTAGATTAATTTCTACCATTTTCTTAAATTCATGGTAGTTTCAGTAACCCCATGGTAATTGAGGACACAAGTTATCTAAATGACTCAGTGTTTCCCACAGATATGAAATATACTTGGGCGGGTGGTGGCAAGGAGGAGGGTGGTTGGGTGCGCGAAAAAAAAAAAAAAAAGTTTTAACAACATTATTTATTGACTTTTCATTCCGGTATAATCATTTTGCGCAAAGATGGCACTGTTTGTCAGAGCACTTCATCCTTCTGGGATTTCATGAAGAACAGCTCCAACGCCTGTGTGTATGGGAATGCCTCTGGTGCTGGTCCATTAACTGCCAGTGTTTCCCACAGATCTGAAATATACTTTGGGGGGTGGTGGTAGCGGGGGGGGTTGAGGTGACGTGCAACAACATTAACCTTTCTGTTGGTCGCTTGTTAGCAGACCCTTCACGCAATGGCAGAGCGAACAGGTACAGGCAGGGCCCATAATGATAGCCCTATAGTTTAAATCTACTACCCTCACATGAACATATGGAAATGGATTACTATTTAAAAAAATAAATGTATTTATTAATGTATTTAGGAACCTATCCATGTGATTTTTAGTGGGGGTCGACCTCAAATCCTCTAGGGGGGTCCAGGGGCATGCCCCCCCGGTAAGATTTTATTTTTATTTGGAGTTAAATGCATCAATCTGGTGCATTTTGAGGGGAAAATAAAGAGACTAGATCTATGGAAACACCTATATTAAACAGAACTGTATACATTTCAATAATCATAAAATCAAGGCCATAACCAACAACATACCATTTCCAATATGAAAAAAACACTGAAACTTGTTAATTTATTTTTGGTTCATTTATAGTTGTGAGTGTGTCTGTGCTCCTGAATCAGCCTCTCCTGTCTCCCTCCTCTCCCCCCCTCCTCTTTGAGGCAGCAGCAAAGACTAGTTTTCTCTCAACAAGTTTTAAAAGTGTATCTTACCTTTTTTCACCTAGTTAACTTTTTATTTATTTATTCATGCATATTTTACTAATCACATTACATTTCATTTAGCTGACGCTTTTATCCAAAGCGACTTATAATGACCGATTACAGGGACATTCTCCCTGGAGTAACTAAGGGCTAAGTGCCTTACTCAAGGGCACACTAGTGGTGGTGTTCCTGGCGGGATTTGAACTCACAGCCTTCCGATCTTCAGCCCACCTCACTATCCATTAGACCAATCACTACCCTCTCAAATGGAAATATGTGTTTACATAAATGGTGACCACACCGTTTGAGACCCACTGAGAACTTAGACTAAGTTAACTATCTAAACACTCAGAGAGTCCTTTACCTCACCTGAGCTGAGGTTATCCCGAGCTTGAATGACACACAGAGACCAATCAAGGGATTTGATTTATGATCTGTATGACAGTGGCCATGTCGGCAGGCCACATCATGTGGACAGCCAGTCACCCTGTGTGAGGCAGGCCACTTAACAGGCCAGAAGGAGGCGAGATCAGAGCAAGGGAGCGAGGGATCATTGTCTACAAGTTAATCGATCGCAGATGGCGTCGTGGTCACGGACGAAAAAACTAAATGGGTCGCAAAATATACCTGGGCGGCCGTTAATATACCTGGGCGGCCCGCCCAGGTATAGTCTATGTGTGGGAAACCCTGTTGACTAATGTCATATGGCTTTCAGAAAGGACAGGAGACCGACAGGTGACTATCAAAGGACTAGCAGCAGCAGCATGATGATGATGATGTTAAATGTGTTGTTTTAGGAACATCCATTGCAAATACATGGAATTCAATAAACATTGAATAGCATATCATGCAGTTTGTCTGTGCCTTTTCCTCCGTGTTGTCCTGGTTTGCTGTGCTGCCTCCTAGTCGCCACCATGGTTTGCTGTGCTGCCTGGGGATGCTCAAATCGCTCCGAGAAAGGAGTACAAATTTACCGCTTCCCCACTGACACAGAGCGGAGGAAAAAATGGCTGGCTCAAGTCAGCAGGAGAAATTTCACGACCAACAGCAAACAAATATGTGATTTAATTATATACAAACACTGCATTTGCACTTTTTCACAAAACGAAAACCACACCATTGGGAAAGCTTAATGTTTTGTTTAATACAAAAAAACAGGGAAGGCTTGAAAAACACTGAGAGTTGAGACTCAGGGTGCAGGGTGAGGGTCTCAGTGCAGGTATTCAGGCTCCATTGAATCCCCCTCTGGTTCTTGTGCTGAAAGAGGGAGTAACAGACAGGAGAAAGGGTTATACACAGGGCTGCACATAACTGGTGCGCATGCGCACCTCCGCCAAAAAAAGAGCACTGGGTCATTTGAAAAAAGGCGCATTTGCGTACCAAAATTGAGAGAGGAGAGAAAGATATTTGCGAGTTGCATATGAACTCAGGGTCGGCCCGTAGCACTGGCGTTATAGATGTTCGCCTAGGGCGCCAGATCTGGGGAGTCGCTGCGCTGGCAGTTCTGGGAGGGAAAAAAACATTTGACCGTTGGGGCTCATCCTAATTTTCGGCCTTGATGTAACAATATTCATAATTAAGTAAATGTAACACCCTTTTCACCCCGGTTACTAGGGCTGAACGATTAATCAATTTTAAATCGAAATCGCGATTTTAAATGATGCGATTATCAAATCGCAAAGCCTGCGATTTTTTTTTACATATATATATTTTTGTACTTGTGTGTCAGTCATCCACACCAATCAGAAGTGCTGTGCTCCACATGTACCAGCCATTGTTAATCAATCAGAAGTAGCCCATGATAGAAGGTGATAGACAGATTGATCCAATCACCTGCCAAGTGCTTTTGAAAGTGCTTGCCCTTTCCAAATGGCTTCCAATGGAGCTTTCCTAGATGGTTTGGTGAAACAAAGCATCTGGGTCAGGTTAGTAATGCTCCATCACATGTTTCTATTACAGGGTGAATCTTAAACTGAAGCTTGACTTTAAAGCAACCCAACGGAAGTTTCATGTAAGTTTAGTTTTTTTCACTCGTAGCTCGGGCTGTGGGGGTGCTAGAGACGGGAGCACGTTGATACGACCTTCCTAGCCGGAGTTATGGCCGCATTTTACAATAAACTTCCGTTGGGTCGCTTAAAAACAAATATCGCAATTCGAATCGCAATATTTGTCAGAAAAATCGCAATTAGATTTTTTTTCCCAAAATCGTGCAGCCCTACCGGTTACACGTTTCATTTGCCCTGTACAATGGGCGATGAAAATGATGAAAATGGGGGATGTTGGCTTATCTGGCGCCTGCAGCTCACAGCCAAAATGTGAATAAGCGAGGGAGAGAGAGAAGGGCGCACCGCCCGGTGTTGTTATTAGAATCTGGTGCTAGCTGCTCAAACGGATATAAGAAGAAGATGTTTCTACAATAATGTAGAGAGAGAGTCCTCTCCAGTCAGACTGAGAGGCTGATACTACAGCTCAGTGAGGTAAAGGACTCTGAGTGTTTAGATAGTTAACTTTAGTCTAAGTTCAAACAGTTTGGTCACAATTTATGTAAACACATATTTCCAAGGCACTCCTTTATATTTATTGGGATAAACAGGTTTTAAATCATTCCAATGTATACTATAGGACAGTAACCAAAAATATCCTTTAAAACTGGAGAGATACAAAAAAAAATGCATAAATAAATAAATGTTAAGGTAAAATAAGATATGAATGAACAACACAAATAAAAATAAGTTACATTAATTTGTTATTGGCTATGGTAGGTTATTGGTTATGTTCACATACTTATTTGATTACATCCACTTGTCTAAGATGACAACAGAGACTTTCGACCCAAAACCAGCTGTTGACTTGTGGATGCAAGCAGCTAATCGCAGACTCAACCAGAGAGGAAGTAGTAGGCCTACATCAGGGATCACCAACTACATTTGTCCAAGGGCCAAAATGTATCCAATAGACACTATCGCGGGCCAGCGATTTTTATATAGTCCAGAATTTTGAAGTTGTAGACCGGGGGGGGGTATTGAGTGTTCTGTAATCAGTTACTAAATACTGAATACATGACTCTGAAAGTAATCAGAATACAGTTACAGTTACGTGTCTTAAACGTTGGAATCGGGTCTACTTTAACGTATTCAGATTACTTTTAAAATACTTTTGGAATACTTTATTTTTCCATAACAGATGGGTATGTTTTGGTGAACAGGAGACACTTATTTGACTGTTTTAATGGCTTATCAAGAACTCAAACACAACATCTTGGTGTCATTCTGGACAGCTCCCTCTCATCTGCACCCCACATACAAAACATCACCCGGACTGCATTCTTTGTACTGTCTTAAAACCTTTCCTTAGAATATGTTATGAATTGTAAGGTGTCCTTGGGTGCTTTGAAAGGCGCCCCTAAATAGAATGAATTATCATTATTATTTATTATCTGAAACGATGTTATAACTTTTAAAACTTTTTCCAGTCACTTGCCCCAGGCATTCAGCAGCAGCAGGCCATTCACTTTGATTTGATCCCGTTATGAAATGTCATCATTTCGACAATAAAGAAATTCTACATAAACGTTATCTTGCACATTTTATCTAACCATCTCCGTTTCTAACTTTCAATATATTTTAGAAGAGATCTCTCTCTCTCATCTGCGTGCGGGGGCGGGGCCTCACAGATGCGCTGCATCTCTCTCTCGCTCACAGACATGCTGCAGCGCTGTGCAGTGTGCACACAGCTCTGCCGGTAATGAATATTACATTTTGTGAGCACATTTTTCCACCAATAATTCCAATAAGTATTCCAAAATGTATTCACTTCAGGTTTACGAAAGTAACTGTAATCAGATTACTCGTTTTTCAAATGTAACGCGAGCTGAATACAGTTAGGCTACTTGATTTTTGTATTCTGATTACTTAACGCCGCTACATGTATTCCGTTACAACCCAACCCTGCTTCTAGGCTACTGTCCCGCAGCTCCTGCCTCTCTGTTGGACTCTGTCGCAGCAGGGCTACTGCTGTGGTACGGAGCGCACAAACCAGACTCTTCACAACGAAGGATCACTTCTTCTTCAAGGCAGGGAAGGTTTTGCAGTACGCAGTCTACTGTCCCGCAGCTGCTGCCTCTCTGTTGGACTCCGGTACTGCACACAGTGGTTACTGCGAACGCAGTAACCACGCCGCAGTCACCCCCCGTCGTGCGGGCCGGATGAGAATGTCTGGCGGGCCGGATGTGGCCCGCGGGCCGCCAGTTGGTGGTCACTGGCCTACATCATCATCTACCATGTCTGACAGAGAGGAAGACAGTGAGGAGAACAGTCAGGAGGGTAGTGATGACAGCTTGTAGGATTACTGGTCATGCTAATGTTGTCTTGTGTTCACCTCTGCATGTGTGTTCTGTGTTCACCTCTGCATGTGTGTTCAGTGCCGTGTGTCTGGCAAATAAAGTCAAGACCCCCTCAAAAGTTACAGTTTATTTCATTTTAAGGATGAGCACCAAGCAACATCTCCAGGTGCTCCTTTGAGAACCAGGGCAAAAAAGTTATGTGCACCCCTGGTTATACACACCAATATAGCACACCTATTGGATGGGAAATTACCTTGGGGAGATAAGGTGTTTACTTATATAAAACAGTAGTATTAAACTTACCTTGTGTTTTCACACTCACTTAAGTCCCTCTCCCTTTGCCATCAATCCAAAATCAGCTGAGCTGCAACATTATACAGACAGGTAATAATCAACATAATCACAAGGACACAATATGGCTCTGCTAAAAACACTCACTCTTACACGCACCAAAGTTATATTTATCTATTATTCAACTCCCTCCACCCCCGCATACAATCCCGTTTAGAAGCCCCTCTTCTCTAATTCAACAACGTTGGACCAAATAGACATTAAGAGAACGGAATTTACAATTAAAAGGCTGTTCAACGTGTGTTGCTAACTTGCTTCAGTATCCTAGCTTAATCTGTTATCTGTAAACGTTCCCTAAATCTACTAATTTAGGGATAATCCACTGACATCCTTTAATACACATGTTAATTTGAATCAGATGTACTGATAATACCCGCAATATAAATCTTTAAACTTCTTCTTACCTTTAAAAGTCCGTCACGAACGGTCTATTATGCTGCAACTCTATAGCTCTGCTAGCCTTGGCGCTAACTTCCGGGGAACGATTGAGAGGCTCCACGATCCGCCATTGCTGTAAAAAAGTGGTCCATTGGAGTGAACGGAGATGACATAACTCTCAGTCTATATGACGCTGGTCAAGGCCATGCCAAGGGAAGCCAGAGGCGGCTGGCTTCCCTTGCCTCCAATCAAATCGCATCAATTTAGTGTGGCAGTGACGCGTCCTAAAACCCGGAAGTAAGCTGCGCTCGGTTTCCCTCGACAAAAAAGCAATGAGATTTCTACATAGGATTTTGGAAAATAGCTCGAAATAAGGTCAGTGGAAAATGAACCTGTTAGATAAATGCATGTTTTGTTCAGCCGGATAATATCCACATGTCTACCTTACTTTTATTATTTTCGAATCATAAATCTAATCGATAGGAGATAGATAGCGTCACTGCACCACTCTCACCGCCGTTAGAAAGTAGCAAGCAAGTGCAATTATGGAGGGTGGAGATTTGGAGTATTTAATCAAAAATAATTGTACTAAACTTCCGCTACAGCAGCAACTACAAATAAAATCTGATGACAGGCCAATGCCCAAACTGGAGCTGTGTACAGCGAGGGAAAAAGGAGCGAATCGGACGTAAAACGTTAAAGGTCTCCTGATTTAGTTTGTGAATGAATGCTTATTAGAGTTTGGGCTGCTGGAGAGTGCGTGCGGACCTGTCGGTTAGATAACAGGCGTGTGTAAGTCCTGCATCTGTATGATACAAATGTGTGTAAAATGATACCGGGTGCTGTAATCACTCATCTGGTTACGTTATCACATTGACCACCACACCCCCGACCCAAAAGAAAGGACGTATTATTGGCTTCCTCTAATTTTCTCCCCACGCCACACTACTGGTAATTGTGTGCATTTTATTATAAAGTTGTATATTTACAGACTGTTGCAAAAACTAAGAAGCTTATAAACATCAGGTTTAAAACTAAAAGAGCTTTACAAAAAAGTAACACAATGAAAGATGTTTGGAGTTTTATTTGAGTTATTCATTTACATTTTTGTAAAAGAGATGCTGATTTGAAACCGTTGTTACATTCAGTTACGGCACTTCTTGTTTCTGCCGGAGAGAGGGGAGGCCGTCCCAAAGCTTGCTGCTGTATTTACTCCCTCCATCTGACAGGAGGGAGCCTCATGTGTCACTCCACAGAGTTCACTCCGTCACGGAGGGGGGAGTGTGTAGGGGTAGGGTGTAGGGCGTGGTTTGGGAGTGGGCCATACACATGCACTTTTTTTGGCCCCCCCACTTCTAAAATGAATCCGGCGCGCCTGGTTCTAGCTAGTTATAATAATTATGTATCCTCAGTGGCGGCGCAGCCCCACCTAGTGTCAGAAGAAAGTATTACAAATAATGATTACAAAAAAATACTAAAAAATAAATAAAAAAACATATAAAATATATTTTAAGGTCATGTTTAATAATCTGATTCGTCTGTACATTTCTGTTTTAGTCTGTGTTCTTCTAATTCGTGTCTAGAGTGCCGTTTTGGGCTGTTTAGAGCCATGTGGGACAAAACCCGATCCTGCCCCTCCGTCTAAGTGAACGGTGATTGTAAAAACTACACTGCGCATGCTCAGAGTATTTTTCTATTTAATGTGTGTGGCAAAAAAATAATGACCGTAGGGGCATAGTGCTCCCATCCCCACCATACGTCATCTCACATAATTCAGAATTGATTGGCTGTAAGTACTCACGTGTGCAGTGCTGCGAAACGTCACGTGTAGTTTGAAGAGGAGACGAGAGAGCAGCATATAGCTAACATCACCAGCGATTAAAATAAGTAAAAAACTGAAAGAAAATGAATGAAGTTGACCATTTACTGGAGCACACATTTGAGACACTTAGTCTCGGAGAGAAACTGGAGGTAAAGCGCCTCGGTGCCCACCATCCACCGGATTTCCAAATGGTCCAGACTGCGGGCAAAGTTAAACGTGGGTTTAACGCTGAGTGGTTTGCTAAAAAGAAATGGCTAACGGCGAGCATCCAGAAGAATTCCCTCTTTTGCTTTCCTTGCCTGCTTTTTGGTGAAGATCAAGGTACTTGGTCGAGGACAGGTTACAAGGACTTAAAGCATCTTTCGGAGAGGACAATGAAGCATGAGAGCAGCAACAGTCATTTGGAAAATGCCGTAAAATTGGGATTACTTGGAAGGGTGAATGTTGCAGCTCAGATTGACAGCGCCTACAGACGCGGCATTGATTCTCATAATAGGAAGGTGGAAGAAAACAGGTACGTGCTTGGTCGGATCATCACCTGTATTAAACTGTGTGGGAAATGTGAGACAGCACTGCGGGGCCACAACGAGTCGGCGGACTCTCTGAATCCAGGGATATTCAGGTCAATTTTCGAGACAATGTGTGAGGGCGATTCCAGGCTTCAACGGCACTACGAAGCTCAGCTTGTTTTCAAAGGGACATCAAGCACCATACAGAATGAACTCTTGGACTGCATGTATGATGTGTCCAGGGCAGTGCTGGAATTGGGCCGGTACTCACCGGTACGCAGTACCGGCACTTCTGGTTCTGACCCATGGAGTACCGGCACTTCTTGCTCAGTACCGGCATGCTGGCGGTACTCCGGTACTCATGCACCGTGCCAGTACTCAACACTCTCCCGTCGTTCTTATTATACATCCATATATATATATACAGCCGCCCGGTACTCAGTAGATGCGTCATGAGGTGCCGAACGGACATTCTCATCGCTCTAACCGCTGGAGTTTCACAGCGGCTGTCAGCTGTTTACTCCTGTCATTCAAACAGAACGTGCTGGAGAGGGGGCGGGGCTTATCTTCTCCATGTAAATACTGTGGTGGAAACGACTGTTAAAATTAACCTATTTGACCGTGATTTAATAGTAATACACGTTTCAAAATAATAATAATAATAATAATAATGCCGAAGTAACAACATACTGAAAACTGTTAGTAAAACCATGTTTTAATGCTTTACAATTTACATACCTAGATGCACGTGTGTTGTGTTTATGCAGTGCAACTCCCACCCAGTGGGTGGCTATGTCGAGTGATAGAACAGAGCAGGCACGCCCCCGAGAGAAGGAAAGCAATCACGTCACAAATTAGCATTTCTAAAATGTTAGCGTGGATTAATAAAAGTGCAAAAAGACAGCGGTTGTCGCCGGAAGAAACTTCAAATACAGAGAATGCTGTGCCTGTGTTGGAAATTGTGTCTGATGGGGAGCTTTCTTTGGTTGATCCTCCTGCTCCAAGTTCTAGTGCATTAGCATTAGCACTAGCTCCGCCGCCTCCTCCAGAGCCTCTAACGTTAGCTGCTGCTGGCGCAACTGCCACCACCAACACCGGGCAAAGCGATGCACCTGACTGCTGGACAACGGACCAGGTGCAATATTTTTGCAAGACCAATGCATGGCTCCTTCTTAAAGATAAGAAGCTAGGATGTCAGATATGCAGAGATGTCAAATCTTTGGGAATACACACTGGACAAGGACTGAAACTGTCAACTGAATGGGGTGAGTGTGTAGTGTCTCATTTCGGTGTTGACAAGGGCAAACAACAAGCTAGCCTGAGAACAAAAATCAAAGAACATAAAGAATCACAAGCCCATGTAAAAGCTGCTGACATCCTTACATCTGCTTCACGTGAAACTATTCAACATCAAGTGCAGTCTATGCATAAATCTGAATTAGACACCACTATCAGAGTTTTTCGAACGGCATATAAAATTGGCAAACATAGCCGGCCATTCACAGACATGCCAATTGATTTGAATGTACAGAAACTGAATGGGCTGAACGTGGGCAGGGTTTTGCACTCCAATAAAACCTGTGGCGAAATCATCGACCACATAGCTCATGAGCTGAAGAAAAAAATGGCAAAAGACATTACAGAAAACCAAAGAAAACTCTGTGTTTTGGTCGATGAATCTACCACTATTAGTGGTAAAACGGTGCTTGTTGTGTGTCTACGCTCAGCATTAGCTGATGCTGAGCCCGAAACGTTTTTTTGGGAGCTGATCGAGTTGGATGGAACAACGGCTGATGACATCACAAAGGCGTTAATGGAGTGTCTTGGAAGAGATTTTAACGAGGACTTTTTAGGTCAGTGTTTCGTTTCTTTTGCATGTGATGGGGCTTCAGTCATGCTAGGGAAGAGAACAGGCGTTGCTACCCAGTTGTGTAGTAAATTCCCAAGCCTGTTTGTGTGGCACTGCTCCAATCATCGTCTAGAGCTGGCAGTTGGGGATGTGGTCAAGGAGGTCTCAGGGCTCAATCATTTCCAGATCTTTTTTGACAAACTCTATTCCTTGTTCCATGCCTCCCCCAAAAATCAGAGGCAGTTAGC
Source organism: Gymnodraco acuticeps (assembly GCF_902827175.1). Classification (NCBI taxonomy): domain Eukaryota; kingdom Metazoa; phylum Chordata; class Actinopteri; order Perciformes; family Bathydraconidae; genus Gymnodraco; species Gymnodraco acuticeps. The sequence continues at coordinate 14,414 of NW_022991356.1, forward strand.
GCAGTGTGCGCAAGCAGTCGGACAGCGTCTCCTGGTGATAGGGCGTGTTTTGTCCATCCGCTGGGTGGCTTCAAGTGAAAGGAGCGTCAGAGCAGTCTGGGAAAACTACCGAGTGCTTCATGATCACTTCACAAATGCTGCAAACGACACGAGCAGGGATTCCAGAGACAGAGCAAAGTACAAGGGCCTGGATGATGTGCTCACATCTGCAACGTTTGTCAGCAATCTGGGACTGATGTACGATGCGCTCACAGAGCTCAGCGACCTCTCTCGGCAACTCCAAAAAAGAGAGATGACACTGCCTACAGTAGATAGGCTCTTAACTCGAGAAATACGAGTTTTTGAATCCATGGTCACCATGCCTGGCCCACACATGACTACAGTTCATACAGCTCTAGCTGAGAAGTCCTTCAAGGGTGTTGCCCTGCGTGAGAATGGCAGGCTTGTACAGATTCATGCAGGTCAGTTTTTCCGCAGTATGGTAGAGAATCTGAGACACAGAATGACTTCCACAACCTCCTCTCATGTCAGCACAAGAGAAATCCCATTACATGGCCGGGAGGCCCGGGACAAGCTAATCCAGGACATGAAAGTTATCCATCCTGGAAGTTGGCCTGAAGAGGAGTTAGACGTACAGTATGGGGACGTAGAGGTGCTACGTTTGTGCGAAGTGCTGAAAGTGGACAGAAGAGAGACTGTTCAGGGCTTTCGCGAATACAAGGAAACCAGGGCATCCCGTACACCTGCTGCCATGGAGCCTCTACTGAAAGCAGTCCGAACCATCGCTGTCTCCACTAGTGAGTGTGAGCGGGCATTCAGCTGCATGAACGATATCCTTACTGCAAAAAGGAATGCTCTCTCTGTCAGCCGACTGTCCAGCCTGGTTTTCATTAAATGTAATGGACCATCACTAGGACAGTTCAATCCGGAACAGTATGTGAGGTCCTGGCTGGCAAAGGGAAGGAGAAGTGCTAATGAAAGAGCCTGTCCAGCTCCAGCCCCTGATACTGATGTCCCCAAGGCCTTCTGGAGCCTTTTCTAACAATGTGAAGTATATTGCAAAGCAGCTCACCCAGTGAGAAGACTTTTGGCATAATGTGCCGATTTGTACAGATCCTGGAGATAGAAGGACTTCAGACCAACCAGGGAGTTATCTGATCAGCTTGGTGTTCAATGTAACTCTTTACCATGGCTCAGACTTTGTTACTTGCAGTTACAGTTTCTCATTTTAGATTGTGCAAATTTTGCATTTGTTTTTACATGTTCTTTGTTCATGCTCTTTATCATTTTTCTGAGTTGGAAAGTTAGATTGCATCATAGTTTACTTTATACATATTTGTATTCTTCAGTGGTGAAGTATATTGCAAAGCAGCTCAGCCATGTGAGAAGACTTTTGGCACTTTTTCGTTTTTCGTTTTCTGAGTTAGAAAGTTAGATTGCATTCAAAATGTACAGAAATACTTAATTTTGTTAAAGCTTTTTATAAAAAATGCTTCTGACCAGAGCTTTGTTTCCTTGTCATTAATATTGAACACCACCAGAGGGGCTCTCACCTGAAAGGTCTCTGCTTCATGTGTCTTCAGCAGAAGATCTAGACTTTGATTGCTATATTTTCAGTTAATATTGACCTTACTGAGCTTTAGCCATATCCGCTGCCTATCATAAAAAATGTTAAGTACAGTGAACCTTTCTAAAATATACAGTAGTAAAGAGACAAACCCACCAGCATTATAGTAGCCAAATTCTTGTTTGTGGGCTGTATATATACAATTGACTTGAAAAAGTTGCTGATTTTAGAGTACTGGCACCTTTTTCATTCCAATTCAAGCACTGGTCCAGGGAGGAAATAGCCAAGCAAGTGGACAACACATCATTTGTTGCCGTTCAGGCCGACGAGACAACCGATGTCTCCTGTAAATCGCAAATGGTGATTGTGCTGCGATACATTATGCCTGACCTCACAGTTACAGAGCGTTTTTTGGAGTTTGTGGAAGTAAAGGACAACACTGGTGTAGGTCTCTCTAACAGCATCAAGGCTGTTCTGGAACCCCTGAAGCTGAAAGAAAAGCTAATCGCTCAGACCTATGACGGGGCGGCCGTCATGAGCGGTAACGTGCGCGGGGTACAGACGGTGATGAAGGAGACGTACCCAAACGCTCAGTTTGTTCACTGCTACGCCCACCAACTGAACCTGACCCTGCAGCAACTGTGTTCAGCAAGGATGAGCATCCTGAAGGTGTTTTTTGCAGATCTAACTGCTTTTTCCACTTTTTTCTCCGGTGCTCCAAAACGTGTTGCCGCTCTTGCAGAGGCAACACAGAGACGCATCCCACGGCCACCGGCTGTGAGATGGAACTTTAAAAGCAGAACTGTGAACGCGGTTTGGGAGACCCGAGATGCACTACTTCAGTGTATGAAGCATATACGCGCACAACCAGGATGGGATGCGGTCACCATAAGTGAGGCATACGGCCTGTCAAAGAAACTGCGGGACCGAGCATTTATGCAGCTCCTGGAGTTTTTTTCGTTGCTTATGCCAGAAGTGGATGTTCTATACAACACTCTGCAAAAACGAAGCATCGATGCACCTGGGATCAACAGCGCGCTCTGCCGTTTCAAGGAAAATGTTCAGAAAATGAGGCAGAAAACTGATGCATTGGCCGCCACTGCTCATGATGGAACAGACGAGCCAGGCCGACGAGTCAGCAGCACAGCGCCGGTGATGAAGGAGGCTTGTGACACAGTCATCTCACAGGTGGAACAGAGGTTCTCACAGAGTGACCATTTGATCGCTGCAAAGCTTGTTGACAGCTCATTCTTCCCACAGCATGTCCTGTCATTTCCTACACCTGAGCTTGACTGCGCCGTGAAACTGTGGCCTGCGTTGGGAAACAAGGAGAAGTTGAAGTCTGAGCTGACCACGCTCTACCGCCACAGTGAGCTTCACACTGGAAACACTGCCCTGTCTCTGTTGAAATCCATTCACGAGAACAACTTGGAGGAAACGTTTGCTGAGACTGTTATTTTGGTCAAAATAATAGTGACAACTCCGATGACGACATCCGAGTCAGAGAGGAACTTTTCCACCCTCAAAAGGATAAAGACTTTCACTCGCAACACCATGGGACAGCCGCGACTTAACGCATTGGCCATGCTTTCAATTGAAAGCCAGTTGATCCAGCAACTACAGGACTTCATCCCCAAAGTGATAGACACATTCTGTCAGAGGAAGGACCGCCGTGCCGCTTTTCTTTTCAAGTGAGCCTTCAGCTTTGGTAAGTTCATTTATGTCATATATTTTGTTGATCTTCTGTGTTTTGCCTCTGCTGGATCGATTGATATTGTGACCTCGATGATGAGTGTCTGTGTTTTCCTTATATTTACAGTCTATGGTGTTTTAATGCTAAAGCATTACGGTTGTTGTTATTGTTAAGAATTACTTTGTGATGGTGACCTTTACTCCATGTATGAAGGTGCATTACTATGACATCCCCACGCTGTGTACGTAAATGTATGCGCTGACAGTGTTGCTCCTGTGGTCTTCAGTATGTAATTTGACACTCCCCCTCTCTCTCTCCTCCCCCCCCTCTCTCTCTCCCCCCCTCTGTCCCCCCCCTCTCTCTCTCTCTCTCTCTCTCTCTCTCTCTCTCTCTCCCGACCTCTTTCTGCCCCCCCCAGTTTTGTACACCTAGAAACGCCACTGTGTATCCTAGTGCTGTTTACTTTCTTAATGATTAAGGCACTCTTGCTGGTGTAAGAGGAATTCCTATTATTTAGTATTTCTTTATTATACACTTTTTTTAGTTATCAAACTGTTGTCAACGTATAAGCAAACTCATAAGGCCAGGAGAGTTAATGTTTCACAGCTAAAAAATATATTTCAGGAACAGGGAAATTATATGTAGGCTATTATTGTTTTCATTATTACATCAGCATTAGGCTATGATTGTTAACTTACGCTCTGATTACACCATTTCAAACATAACCCGCCCTGCTTCAGAGGGACGGGTCCACTTTGTAATAATATGAACAGCCTGACTGCTATTGGCACACTGCCAACATATTCATATTTACTTTACTACTATTGGTGATAAGAAGTAAAAAGGCCTGTACACACACACACACCTCCCTCATGAATATTGAGGTGCTGGTGGATATTTTATTTTGAAATGGCTTGAATGCGGACTAAAACATATAAATAAGCAGAGGGTGGCTAAAGTGAGGAGATACAGTTTGACTGACCGTATCTGTGTTGTGGCTGTAGCTTGGAGCTTGCATTGCTTCTATGCGTATTTGATGCCGGCAGTCATCACAACAATTGGAACAGGTTGACATTTATCTCTGCGACGCTGGCATACAATGGCATCAATAGCAGCGTCTCATGAGCCAGGTTTAACCCCATGCGCCATAGCGTTGGCTGATGCTTTGGTCCCTGCGAGCATATTTGCTCCGGACCGGAGAGGATGCGAGGACGACGCCGGGGATGAGTGCTTCGATGACGGGGACATGTTCAATGGCGAGCCCGAGGACCGCCCTGTTGACTTCACCAACAAGGTAGGCCCTGGCTGTCATAGCGGTGCAAGGCTAACGTTAACGGCTCCTGGTAAATGAATGAATGAAACAAATGATGTGTTTATTGCATGAACTACCATGTTATTACCAAACATCATGCTGCTCCAGTCTGCAATTACTCAGTACCCTTAGTACCCTATAGTTAACGACTGACTTTTTGAACTCAGGGTAATGTTATTGCTTTTGCTGATGGTAAATAAAGTAGCTAGTTGTGGCTAACGCTAGCCCCAGCTGATGCTTTGGCACGCAGCAACCTGACCTAACGCTAACATTACAATTACTAATCAGTCGAAACACATTTCATTGGACCATATGCTGCCAAAACATGTCTGTAGACAACCATATATGTTGTTTCTGCTACTGTTTAAAGCAAGGCAGAGCAACGTGTAAGACTGTGTTGTCAAACAGACCATAACATTGGCTTGACGTAGTGTGTCAACCCAATTCAAACACATAAGATGATGAAATACAGAAGATAACAAGATAAAGGTCAGGCTTGCCTGCTGGACCTTTACCAGCAAGAACGCCTAAGAAAATAAATAGGGTAGATTAAGTAGTAAGACCTGTCAAATGAGTTGTACATGGATGTAGACCTGTATGAGGGGAACAGTAATGTCCTGAAGGGTCACATTACAATGGTGTAACATGACCCTCAAGCAGATTGCTCAGGATTGCGTCAGGTGCAGTCAGTCCCTTCTTCCTTTGGCTCCTGTCAATGTATTCTGCTTGGGTCTAGCTCTAAATAGTTTTCTAGTATACTTTTATTGACTTCTTTTTATATTATTCATTTGACATCACACTTTTGGCACAATAATATAGAAACCTTGATCCATGCTCCATCAATTAGCTGTATATCAATAGCCTGTTTTTGCATATTCTTTAATATTAATAACACCATCATAACCAGGAGTCTCAGGGACACTTAAGTGTACTGTTTCTCTTAGTAGTAAACAAACAATGTACATTTGCACAACATTTATATTTTTCTCAATTGTGGCTGTTATCCAATGTTATGAGTGTTTATAAGCAATTAAAGCACAGTTCTGCAATAGGAAGGCACATTTTTCACATACGGCAATAAAATAATTACAATCCTTTTTAATTGTAACATGGTATAAACAGCTCAACATGCCTTAACATTTGTGCTGAAGTAGCATGAGCAGTGCTTTTGTTTGTATTTGACTTGTGTTACTATCCTAATCTTAGTTAGTCAATATTGCTGTATGTGTCCACATGTAACCTTGAAGTGTTTCATGGTAAAAAGACAGCTGCATTTTGTGTGTAGTGCAACTCTTGATTAGCCCATTCCTCTTTGGTTTATGTTTTACTGAAAATGACATAGTAATTAATTATAAGAGTTGTCATAACTGAGAGAAAATGGTCCCAAACGATGTTTACTTTTAATTCCTGTCACTGTCTCTCATGAAAACAATCTCACTTTAAGCAATCACCAAAAGTGAATGACTTTTTGCAACTCATTGGATAAAGGATCTGCTTTGATTATACATTTATTGTCGAACAACCATCGAGCAACAGCCACATGTTCTCTGTTTCCTTTTCCCTTGAATGCACCAACCCTACAGCTGGCACTTGTTAGCCCAAATGGAGAGCAGTATTACTCGTTACTTCGCCAGCTACGGGACAGGATGGAAGAGGGATGTGGGGAGACCATCTATGTGGTCGGGATGGGCTCAGGTGAGAAAATACCTTTTAAGTTTCAGTTGATCCAAAACAGTTTATACAACCTGTACAAATCATAGGGTCTACTTGTTAAACGGTCTACTGTGTCTCCATGTTGAAGATGGGGGTGACTGGGGTCTGGATGAGAAAGATATGGAGGCCTCAGTAGCCACAGTTCGCTCCATGTGTCAGCAGGTGGATGCTGATCTCATTACGCTACGGGAGCGAAATGAGGCTGCCGGTTTGGTGCGCGATTATCTGATCCGCCGGCGTGTGGGTGAACTGGACTTCCTTGAGGTCAGGTGAGTGGTCAAAGATCAAAATAAAAAGGGGACATGATTACAATTATGTCCATTGATATAACCTAACCTCTTTCTTTTTCACTACATTGGTTAAAATGTCTTGCCCTCTCTTTCTCAGGGTTGCAGTCGTGGGTAATGTGGATGCTGGTAAGAGTACTCTGCTGGGAGTGTTAACGCATGGCGAGCTGGACAATGGCAGGGGATTTGCCCGGCAAAAGCTCTTCAGACACAAACACGAGATGGAGAGCGGCAGGACGAGCAGCGTGGGCAACGATATCCTGGGCTTCGACCAGGAGGGACAGGTGAGAGGTGCTTCTGAAAGAATGGTTGTTTAAGCATCAGAAATATAGCTAATTTGATTGAGTTAAATTAAGTTTCAATAGCATTATCATTCTAAATGCAATAATACTTGTGTGCCCCTAGGTGGTGAACAAACCAGATAGTCATGGTGGGAGCCTGGACTGGACTCAAATCTGTGAGAAGTCCTCCAAAGTAATTACCTTTATAGACCTGGCCGGACATGAGAAATACCTCAAGACCACCGTGTTTGGGATGACCGGACACCTGCCTGACTTCTGCATGCTTATGGTGAGAAGGGGGATCAGGAAGGAGGAAATATTATGATGTTATTATGCTGGTGAATATCATGAATGTGTGCCATATTTTTACAAAAACATGAAAGTATCTGCCTGCATGTTTTGTTTCTATCTTTACACAAGCAGTTCAACATTTCAACTTTGGATGAAACCATTACAAGATTTATAATGTACCCAAATGTAAAATGTCTCAGTGTCTACATTGTACAACAAATACCCTTTTTGCTTATTTCTTTTATTAAAATATAGACAAAGATTTTTCTCTCTCCCTGCCTCGCCAGGTGGGCAGTAATGCAGGTATCGTAGGGATGACCAAAGAGCACCTGGGCCTGGCCTTAGCCCTGAATGTGCCTGTGTTCGTGGTGGTAACCAAAATAGACATGTGTCCGGCCAACATACTGCAAGGTCAGTCTCTTTTATAACTCCTGAAATGTGTTTTTTTCTTACATCTGAAAACACAATGTAACAATAGGATGAGTTAAGTGAGTGTGTGTCGATTGGCGTAGCTTTTAATGAAAATGTTGTTCTGTACCTGACTTTAAACACTTAAAAAAAACTTGTTGTGATACTTTGCTCCTAGAGACACTGAAGCTGCTCCAGAGGCTACTGAAGTCGCCCGGCTGTAGGAAGATACCCGTCCTCGTACAGAACAAGGATGATGTAATAGTCACTGCTTCAAACTTCAGTTCAGAGAGGTACAAAGACTATCCTGGCCAGATTCAGAGTAAGAGTGAAACAGTTTATCTTTTCTAACATGTTTGTGTTGTTCTTCACAGGATGTGTCCAATCTTTCAGATCTCCAATGTTAGCGGGGAGAACATGGACCTGCTCAAGATGTTTCTCAACCTGCTCTCCTCCAGGACGTCCTACAGAGACGACCAGCCCGCTGAGTTTCAGATAGACGACACATACTCTGTACCGGTAAGTTACCAAGATACAAATCACTTAACCTAGTGAACAGCATAGAGTGAAGGAGTATCATGCTACAGGTGCAAACCTAACACATGACAACCGTTACCACATTTGAATGTTTACACCGGTTTTGTTTTTATGCCGAAGGGAGTGGGAACAGTAGTTTCTGGCACTACTTTACGTGGACTCATACGACTGAATGATACAATGCTACTAGGGCCGGACCCCTTAGGCAGCTTCATCCCCATTGCTGTGAAATCAATCCACCGTAAGAGAATGCCTGTGAAGGAGGTCAGAGGGGGCCAGACTGCCTCATTCGCTCTCAAAAAGGTAAGGGAAATCTGGGAGGGCATTTTTTAAAGTCTGGTTTAATTAACTGGCTGTTCAAACTGTGTATTTGTATATTTTGGGAGAAAGGTTTTATAAAACCTGAATGGTCAAATGTATAATTGTTTCCTTTATTTTTTCCAGCTCAAAAAACATGCCGAAATGTTTTATAGAAATCATTAAAACAGTCTTGAAAAATTGACATTCCTCTGATGTTTTTCCTCTGTCTGGTTCTTATGTAATCCTTACCCCTTTGTATAGATCAAGCGTTCGACCATCAGGAAGGGCATGGTGATGGTTTCCCCGAGGGTCTGCCCACAGGCCACTTGGGAGTTTGAGGCTGAGATCCTGGTACTGCATCATCCCACTACGATATCCCCCAGATACCAGGCCATGGGTGGGTAACAATGGTGTGGAAGAAGGGACAGGGAGTTGGAGGGAAAAATTACAATTTTGTGGGTTTCCAAAGCAGCTTTAAAATATTGACTGAACATTTAATTGCCTTCAAGATTAGTAGCCAACATTGATTTGATTATATAGAAGTACAGGGCAATTTCTCAACACCCTCTCAAAGAAACACTTAAGCAATAAGTTCCCGTTAAGTGACTCTTTAATAAGAAACAAAATGTTAACGTTTATTTTCCTTCTCCTTACCCTCCACTCAGTCCACTGTGGCAGCATAAGGCAGACTGCCACCATCTTGTCTATGAACAGAGACTGCTTACGGACAGGGGACAAGGCTTCGGTCCATTTCCGCTTCATAAAGACCCCCGAGTACCTGCACTGCGACAAGAGGCTGGTGTTCAGGGAGGGGCGCACCAAGGCTGTGGGAACCATCACTAAGGTAAAGCAGTGTGAGGGCACATAACTGAATATTTAAGGAATAATGAGTATTTTTTCTCCTTTACAATGATGGAATGAACAACCTGATATCTTCTCTTGGTGAGGGCATCAGGCTCAAATATATCGACTTTTTTTCCTCAGAAATACTTTTATTAGATTTTTTAAAGACAACAACAAACATCAACACATTACTTTTACACATCGACCTTTTTTAAAACAATCTTCTTCAGACTCTTATATCGACTCTCACTCTTTTCAGCTGCTGCAATCTACCAATAATTTACCATCAAATTCCAAACCTCCCCAAATCAAGATGCAGTCCACAAAGAAAGCACCGCTGCACAGAGAGGACGGCACCACGGCAACCGGGGACGATATTCCAACGATATCACAGTCAGCTGGCCCAAACGCAACACAATCGGTTAGACATGCTACTTTATAAAGTGCTATTTAGTGAGGTAGTGAATCTCTTAATGTAAACTTGCCCTAACACTGCAGCTCTGTTCTAACTGCATTGTGTCCTCCTTCCTTTTGGTTATGTTCTTGCTTTATCTTATCCACCACTCACGCTCACACTCATTCATTACTTCATCACTACTATTTTTAACCCACCCAACCCCACTTTGCTTGCGTGGCTAGCTTCCAAAGGGAGAGGGGGATGAAGACCCTCAGATTAAGGAGGGCAACAAAGAGAACAAGGTAAAATAGGTCGATTAAAACTAAAACAAGAACACTGGAGGTTGTGTTTTGGCTAAAGCAAGATAGTTGAGTTCATAGCCAGGTGATCTTGATACATTGAGTAAATAACATATTCGGTCATGGAGGTGCCTTATCGAGTGTTCTCCTTATCTCTCCCTTGCAGCCAAAGTCTGGAGGAGGTGGCAGGAGAAGGGGCGGCCAGAGGCACAAAGGAAAAGGCCAGAACAGCAGCAACTCCACAGCAGCCCCCTCCTCGTCAGGAACAGGAGGCTCCTGAATCCCCCCCCCCAACCCCTGTAAACCTCCCTCTAAAATATCACTCCAACACCAAGTGTCTTCATTCCACAAACCATGACGCTTGGAGCGAGACACTCCTCAGTCTCATCACTCCTTGCCTCTTGACACCAGGTCATAGTTTATAAAGGGTACACAGTGGGGTGTGTCCCTAAATGCATTTTATCATCAGCTGCCTTTGCTTTTCTTTAACGAGTTTGGGTGATTGATAGCAGTGTGGTTTTTGAGGTAAGCCTCACTCAGGATGTTTTTATTTAATTTAACCCATAATTTATGCCTCTATGAAATTGACAATGTATTTTTCTGGCTCGATGTCAATGGCAAGGGAAGGAGGCCAAACCCCCTGAACAGTTCCAGCATCGGCATGAGCAGCTATACGTGAAACTACTCCGTGCATTCCTTGTGTATTTGCAATGAAAACCAATTAATGTACTATTTATACTGCATATGTAAATTAGCCTGTAGTTGTGCTCCAATTGGAAAGATGGAATTGTACAAAATGTATGCAAATCAGAAATGAATGTAGCAGAGGGCACATAGGGTTTTATCTCCAGATATATTGAAAATATAAGCGTTTTATAATTGTCAGGTATTTATTTGGCATACATGCAGAAAGCTCGCTCTGATGGTCTTCATTCTGCTCTCACTTGCACTCCTCAGATTCAGCAGAAACCATCATACTTCCACTGTCAGTCAGCCATGTTAGAAACGTTATACAAATAGTGTTAGTACAAACAAATACAGCACATCGTCCTGTCACTCCTCATGATTATAAGACATGCAGTACTCGCAGTGCTACTCCAGTACCCCATGCGTTATGGCCTGTCGCTGTTTACATGTTGTGACATTTTAAATACACTCTAAAAAACTGACCATCAATAAACAGGCTTTACTGAACCTTCAACAGTGTGGCTTTTTCTATGTCCATTTTCAGCAAAATATATATTATACAATTTCAATACTATGGATTTGATTTGTTAAAGTGAAAAAATAAGGATGGATTGGTCTTAGTCTTCTTCAATATTAAGAGGAGAGCTGTGCAGTCCTCAGTTCCATATTTTACAGATCCAGACAATATTACATTTGTAATTGTTGACAATATGTTTTACACAAGCTACAATGACTATGATCACAAAAAGCCAAGCTCATTAAATGTTCTGCACATGGGGAAGAGACAGTTCATGTAAATCCAACATCCTTTGTATGATGCAAATGAAAATGTTTTGCAACTTGAATTAGTACATCATACTTCTCCAGTCCCCTCATACAGTGGAACATCACGAACGCTCAACAGTTTGAATAAATACATTCCCAAAAATGTCCCTGTTTCCTGATGTATGTGCAGTTAAGTCAGAACTAAAGGTAATCAGTAAGTAAGAATGATAAAGTCCCATGTTAAATCGCTTTAACTCGCAAGGGCACATTTAGTCACAAGCAAAATATATATTCACGTATATACAAAAACATAACAAATGACTGTATAGGCTATTTCACATTTATTTATAGATTGTAGCACAAAAAAGTATTTATCTGCGTCATTTACATGTCATACGAGTGCAGACTTCACTACCACTGATAAGGTAGCACACATAGCCATAATCTTGTATAACTATTTGAAAAGGCTTTACTTGGCATGTGCAACATTTAGTAGTTAATGAAATGTTTCGTAGAGTTCATGATATTTGAGGTAACTAACATCCCTCTCAAAAATAATTTGTAACTTTACAGCTCCATATTTAGGAATGTTCTGTTTTGGTCTTAATATCTGGGTATTTAAAGGTTAATGTGGCATTTAATACCGTGTTAAAGGTCCAGGGTTTCTCGTGGTGATGACCCGCTGCTGTTGTAACAACTAATGAAAGAGAGTGAACGCTCACTCCTGCACAAAACATGCACTCGGCTATGAAAGCTGAATGTCCAGCAGGGAGTTGTATACGTACTGGACACACGAGAGCTCCAGTTTCATGGGTACAGACTCATCTGTACTGCAGTGTTTTACTATATCGTTTTGCACCATGTAGTGTAATCTCCTACAGAAGTAAAATAAAGTATGCACTTTAATGCACACATGTTTCAGAACTGGCTGAACAGTGACGTGACCGATGAAGCAGTCACTTCCTGTAGCAGACAACAGTGTCTTAATTATAATTGACAGTCTGTAAGTGACAGATAAGGAGACATCACACAAACACAGACAGGAGGACGCAGTAGGATTCAGACGAGTGTTTCTGTGTGTGTCTAGCCATCAATGTCCCAGCTGAAGAGATGATGTTTCACCAACATGTCCTGCACTCCCTCCTTCAGGGGTCTCTGCTCATTCTCCTGGGAAAGACATCAAAGCAAAAGATTTTTTAAGAATATTCAAAGATTTGAAATAAATATTTAAAATATAAAGAATCAATAAAGTATACCTTACAACCACAACAAAGAAGTAAAATGAAGTGTTGGGCTCACCTCTTTCTTGTCAGGTAGCTCACAATCTTGGGAGAGGCTGAAGGCAAACTTTGAAAGCACTCTGAGGAGACAACAATGGTAGACTGCTTATTGTTGTTTTTTTTGGACAAATAATGTGTCCATATTTTTACTCAATTTCATTTTTTGTTGTTTAAAGTCCTTTTGGGGTATAAACTAATATGTTTAAACTGCTGGATTATGTGCGGTACATGTGGAAGATACTGCAGTGGAGTATTAAGTACTTAATATGGCAAGCAAGCTTTGGAAATGTAGTAATACGTTTGCCAGTGGTTTATCCTATTTAGCCATTTCTGCTTTTTTGCTTGCTTGAATTTTCCACTGCAACCAACTTTGACTTGAAAGATGCTCTAATCTGAGATCAAAACAGGTGTTTCTTACCTGAGCTCACACTTGATCTGTACCCATCCAGGACTGCGGAGGAAGGACCATGGATGATACCATTTCTCTACAGCGGCCATGCTGGAGCACAGCACCTCCAGCCACAGGTGGAGCACCTGCTCACTGATGGGGAAGATAACCGTTAAGAACCAAACAGCCCCAGTGTGTGTGTGTGTGTGTGTGTGTGTGTGTGTGTGTGTGTGCAGTTCTCCCGAGAACTCACTTTAAGCCGACGCAGACCAGAGACCTAAACTTGACATCCATCTGAGCGTGTGCGCTGTCGTGGCTCATGTTGACCGACTGCACCGCCTGGGAGGAGCAGACAGAGGGCGCTCAATTACTTTCTACTAACATTCATTCCTAGAGGCAAGCTGCACATTAAGCTGAAGAAAACCCAATTACAGATGTTACACATTGAGTTAAGGACACTCACCCTGTACAGCAGCTCCTCTGGTGTGAGTACTTTCCCATCTTCGTCTAACCTGGTAAATACGGCAGAGAACAAGTCGTTATCTTATTATGCTTCAGGCATACACACTGAAAGCCGATTCCACTTGCCATTGCCAGAGCACACTTTAGTTCTAACTGAAGGTAAAGGGTTAGATCCCAAGTTTGTTTGGTTATAAACCGGTTGGCTTTCTATCCAAGCTTTTTGAGCGAGAGATTGTATTTTCAAGGTAACAGGGGTTATGTAATTGATCAAATTGTCATTTTGTGGGTGAAGCATTCCTCTTGAATGTTTATTTAAAAATAAGGGTTTTACCTGTAGGTTTTACACAGCACCAGTCTGGAGTAGACAGAGTTAAAGTCTTTCTCTACCTCTCTACTGGCCGCCTGAGAGAAAAGAGAAAGGGATTAGTCCCATGATGAGTTTGATACACCTGCAATATTAAAAGAAATATGAATCTCCTACCTCTTCAACGAATAACCAAGGATGACAGGGCCCTCCCAGTAGAGATGTCTTCTTGAGCCCGTGCTGAAAGATGGCCTTCAGGGCCGGACACAGTGTCCCCCGGGCCAGGTCCGTCACTGCCTCCGTCACAGAGTCATCGCCTGCTAATGAGTACTGGGGACAGACACAAATACTGAAGGTGAGCAGAAGGAAAGAACAACATGGAGTTAACATTCAAATACTCGTCTAAAAGTAAGCATAAAAACATCCTTTCTCATTAAGCGGATAATTAACTGATTCCATACCTCTTTGCTTCTTTCATCTAGGATCTCCACAAACTTCGCTGGAAACCAACCTGTTAGAATAGAAAATGTCAATAAGCTGCAACAGTATATAGTAGTGCTGTAGCGACGCGTCGACTTCAAAATATCGTCGACGACATATTTCCGCGTCGACGCGTCGCTACGTCGTCGACGACATATTTCCGCGTCGACGCGTCGCTACACACACGTGGGTCACCCAAAGCAACAAGCAGTTCGCAATCGCACTTCAAACACAATGGAGACTGAAACGGCTACCACCTCCTCCTCACAGGATTGCGCACGAAGCCCTCAAACGAAAACATCTCGCCCTAGGTCTTCAAAAGCATGGGAATATTTTAAAGTTAGTCCAAAACGCAAAGATATTTATATATTTATATCTCACTGAGACATTGCCTAGACCGGAAGCAGCAGCTAGCTGTGGTGGCTACCATTAGCAGCTAGCATTTGCTCTCCGATTTTTACATAAAAATTGAATTATGGATTATAAATTCAATAATTTTTTTATACATAGACGTTAAAAACCTATGGATTAACAGATTCAGCCGCGTTTTTTCTCATTTTAATGCCATTGAACACGTCTTTTGATCAGATTGACAGCTACGGCGGTGAGACGATCTCCCTAGAAGCTCTGAAGGTACGTGTTGTGATGACAGTATTTGCTTCCCCTGTCGCGAGTCCGGATCACTCAGTGATGATACTATGTACCTACATAATCTGTGGAGTCTCAGCTTTAATCGGATATATTGTAAGTGCAACTATGATAAGTAATAAGGGTACTTTTATCTTGAGATCTGTGCCAATGTCCGTTAGCATTTTTCGCTCAGGGGTAATTTAGATGCTTCTTATGAGACTTGTGTTTTGTTTTGGTAAACATCGTTTGTATCGTCAGTTAGCTGAGATTATTTCCGTTAATCTGGTATAACACATTAATAGGTTCTTAAATATTAAGATCCCCTGAGACACAGTGTCGTGAAACATTTTTTTTTTACATTACGTTTTTTATGAATTGAACAACAGAAAAATAATCGTTAGATTAGTCGACTAATCGATCAAATAATCGCCCGATTAATCGTTTTCAAAATAATCGTTTCCCCCCAGCACTAGTATATAGAACCAAAAAGATTCAACACGGTGCTGATGCTTAAGAAAAAGCCCACACACCTCTTAGGCCATTTAGCTCTCCAACCCAACAGTGTTCATCCTTCTGTGAGATGATCTGAAGGGGAAAGATGGAAAATACAGCTGTATCAGATTCAGAGCGAAAGGTTAGAAACCACAGAAAGCTTTTTTTTGGTTTCCGTGAGTCATCGAGCAAGGCATGACTCACAGTGATGATGTCATTCTTCCTGAACCCCAGCTCGTCGTCGTCGTGTCTCTCAAAGTCCAGCAGAGCCTTAGCCCGCCTCCGTCTGGTGCGAGAAACTACAAGAAAGTTCTCATGGTCTCGCTGGTGGCTCTCCATGGAGTAGTCAGGAGTCAGCTCCTAGAGAGAAGGGAGGAGTTTGGTTATAGAAATGAATAGCATTTAGTCTAACATGCCAGGAAATAACGGGAGGCCCCCTTCAATTCTCCTGTTATTTTGCTTGATACATTTTCCATGAGACATACACACTGTCCCTGTGCTGCAGTGTGAGAACTCACAGCGCTGGAGTGCCGAGGGTCCAGACAGTGAAAGTGCTCTGCAGTGCGGGTGATGGCCTCTCGTAAGGCTGCCACCAGCTCTGTCTGCTTGATGTTCTTGGACTTCAGGGTCTCTGCTTCATCCTCCCCGAACAGCAGGGAGCTCAGAGTGGACTTCCTGCGCAGAGACTGTCTCCTCACCGCCTGAACGCATAAACACAGGATGGTTAGAAAAAAATGTTTTACAGTCAAGATTAAGGACACAGACTTAATTTGCTCAGATCATGCGACTCCAGTTCGCACAGCTAGACACAAACTTGACGTTGCTTGTTTATTCTATAATAGTTATTCATATTACATACAGACTGAATCTGACCTTGTTGAGATTGGTGCTGTATGTTGTGTTGTTTCCATTGCTGAGCTGCGCCTGTTCGTTGAGGATGTAGGCTTGGTGCTTGTGCCGGTGAGCTTCCAGTGTTTCCTGGGTTAGCGACCCTGTTAGCCTCATAGCCTCCCCGAGAACTGCGGGCCCATCTCGCAGCTGGCTCGGCAGGTCCGACAGAGTGTTAAAGATGGACGCAGAGTTCTCTGATGATACAAGCTCCTCCTCCTGGGAATGAAGAGTAAAATATTCAAGCATCAATAATCAACAAAAACTGTCATTTTGAGGAAGAGACATAGAATAGTTGGTGTTAGATGTTGTTTTCTGGCATTATACAGTACGTGTGTCTGTTAGCAGACTTGGCTGTAAGATGACTTTTGGATAATTTAAAAAATAAAATCAAGTAGGTTACTGACCACACTGAGTGACAGAAAGCCTCTCAGCACAATATTAACTGATTTAAGAGTAGAAACTCACAAAAACAAGCAGTTTAGTGCAATTACCTTGATCTTCAGCATGCCCAGTGTGATCTGAAAGAGAACCAACGAGCCCTGGTAGAAGAGTAAGTCCCAGATCCTTAGGAGCAGACGGATGTCCACCACGCTGGCAAATGAGGTCAGGAACCAGTGAAGTGTGATCAGCGACAACTCTGCATGTGAAGAAGGAAGGATTACAAACTGTATGTTATATGCAGTTTATACTCAGCTCTATATTCCAAACACCAATTCTATCATAAGATCGAGTTCCCAAACAATTTATTTTCCTTTTTTAATAAAGGTTCAGCAGAAGGATCAAATATGGTGGTAACAGTTTTTTTTTAAGTTAAATTAATAGTAGTTAGTATGCATTTTGAATGCCCATGTTGCCTCTCTGACTCAACACCACACCCCCTACCTATGTCATGCTCCTGGAGAAGACGGTCGAGGGCCGGCAGGTACTGAACGATGAGCTGGCGGAGAACCCTCTGGTCTGTTTGGACACCCAGCAGAGTGGAGCTAAAGTAGGCTGGAGGGAGGAGGTCTTCGATCAGGGCACACATCATCCATAGAACATCCTCCTCCTCCAGAAAGAGCAGCAAACAGGAAACCACCTGTGGGGGAGAACACATAAGTGTCAGGACAACGACAAGGGTATCAGTGAAGGTGGAGACAGTAAAAAATAGGACGAGGATACAATGTATAACATTTGAGGAAGGTGCTTCCTACAACTGTGTGTTTAATTATATGAGTGTAATGTAGTCTTTCTGTATAATGTGTTCTCACCATGCCGGTGCCCTGACAGTACCCGATGTCTGGGTAGAGCCAGGCCAGGGCTCTCAGTACCCGCTTCAGCCTCGGCACTCCTACACTGCTCATGCTACAGAAACACGCGTTGGTTGGCATCGTCCGCAACAGGTCCTTGTCTATCTGAGGGACAGAGGGGAACACAGAACAATCACATTTCAGGAAAGAAACATGTCTTACAAACGACATGTCACGTGTTAAATACATAATACAAAATATACATTTAATTTAAATATGCCAATAACGATGATTTGGTTGTATTTAAGTAGCCGTTTTCAACTTTAAATAATTATTACACATGATCTCAAGAACTATGCTTAGTAAGAATTCTGCAATGGGTTTGTGTTTGGTTAGATGTAATTAGATTGTGGTTTTACCTGTTTAGCAGTGCTGGAGTCGTCATTGGAGCTGTTCTTAATGACTTCTCTGTAAGAGATCTCAGAGGTCCTTTTCTTCTGCAGCGCTCCAGCCAGGCGCATCCACAGCTAACAAACAAAGCATCTTTACATCACTGTTTTGTGACTTTGGAGATAACAAACATGTAATACTCAAAGGCATCTGGAGCATTCTAGTGAAAACTATTTATTTTTTATATCAACAAGGGACGGGCTAATGTGGGTAGTATTGTAGCCCAATGTGTAGCACTTCCAATTAAACAGTTGTCCCTGCTGAGCCCCTGTCCCTACCTGTGGTCTCATGCTGTGAGGGATACCCCCCAGCACCAGGGAACGCAGCCGCTCAGAGCGTGAGAGGACAGGATCAATCAGATCCCAGGTCAGGTCTCCCACAGTGTGGTTGTGGGTAAACTCTAGGTGGGCTTGCCAGCGCAGTCGCTGCTGGGGGTCTTCACGCTGGGGGGAGCCTTCAGTGCCAAGCCTGGACCTGGGCTTCCCATCATCTGTGAGGAGAGAGTAATATATGGGGGTGAGCAGTGTTCTCTGTAAACATAATATTATTAAAGTAAAGCCCAGTCGAACTCTTGAATTGAGGAATGGGAAAATAATATCAGGTATAACTTTATCATGCTATTTGTAAGCAATAGCATAGGTCTCAGATATATAAAAAAATATAAGAAACATGTATATGAAGTGTTTTGCTCAAAATACCAAACAGATCACCCATTCTAGCCATGCCTCATATCCCTCTATTTCACTTCCTGTTTCAAACGTGCTGCTTTGGGGTATAAAGTTTTAAAAAAAAAAATTTGATAAAAAAAGAAAAGGAGGGGGCTGAGCTCATGCGGGAGATGCTACCGGGAGATGCTACCGGCAGATACTGCCTTGATGAAACGCCATATCATGGATTATCAAGGATTATCTCTGAAACAGTATGGAGCTCAAAGGCTTTCTCTCTTGCCGGTTATACCACAAGGTGAGTTCCTTATTTCCTGCTTCTTCACACACATGCTCTCCAGTACAGGTTAGCTCTGAGTGTTAGCGATGCTAATGTCAACACCGACCATATTACGTCCAAAACAGTTGGGCACTGTTTCTGATAGCAACTTTCTGATAGTGCCGTGGGTCCACATTTCCAATATTATGTCATATCGGACGCAAATCTGGATCAGCTCCGTTGTAGCCCCGTTTTTAGAGATTTGGGTACGGAGGAAAAGAGAGAGGGTTTTATTTTCTGACGCTGCGTGAGTTCCCCAAAAGACAGGGGACACATCTTTATGTATACAAGACATCAAAAAGTGCATTTTGCATGATAGGTCCCCTTTAATGTAACCAAACATAGGGATATGGAAGGAAAAGGAAGGGAAGTGAGTCAGGGGAAAGTTATGTTGATAAGAGATAAGTGGTTGAATAACAAAGGCAAAAATAGACCTCCCTTTATAGGAGGCATTACATGTACTGTAAAAAAGAAGAGTTCAAATGGTACAACACATTTTCCCCTCCCAGGCATAAAAGACAAAAGTTGCACTCATAACTCTGCCATCAATGCATTTGAGTAAATAATGTAGCTACTGTGTTTATTGTGTGTTTTACTGGGATTTAGGAATTTTACAAGTGAGGAGAAAATAAATGAAGGAGTTTGTGAATGTCTCGATGTGAGGATACCTTCAGGGTCCACTCTGAAGCCAAACTCATCATACTGGAGTTCAGGCTGTCCTGAGGGTTCTTTCTGTAGAGACAAAAGAGAACATGCAGTTCATTCGTAGATGAAAGAGGAAACGTGACTGTGAAATACCCGTGAAAGCTAGTTTTTGTCTTAATATTCTGTCCCTCTATCAGATGCCTCACAGATTGTTACTTTCATTTCTCCTCTCATTCCAGAATTGTCTTTTTCTCCTTTCAATATGTTTTACTGTCACTCATTCATGTGAAGGTTTGCACATTAAACAATAAATAAAGACATATCCTCACTTGATGGTACTTGGCCAAAATATCCTGGGGCCACATGCTCGGAGTGAGAGCAGAGAAGGGCCCACCAGGGGCTGGTGTGTAGGTACCTGAGGGAGAAACAGATTGTTAGATACAAAAAAACTAGTACTTTAATAGAAAAGGTGATAAAAACTATAAAGGGCATTTTGAGAATGGCAAAGTATGTAGAAAACTCAAATGAGACGTCACAATATATCCAAAGTAAAGGCAAAGGCATTTATCGTATTGTATTAAAAAAGTACATGTAGAGAAACCCGTCTTCCCAATGAATGTTATTTTGCGCCAAATCGATACAGAAAAACTCTTTACCTGACATTTTGTTGGTAGGAGAGTGAATGGACTCGATTCGCAAAGTCACTCTGGTGAAAGGAGGTCAGCAGATAGTGCTCACTCTGTAGAAAGGACAGAGGAGGAAGAAAATCAAAAAAAAGGTTTGGCGATTCAATTCCAAGGTGATCCCAAACCCTGCCACTGTGAGTCCATCTCAAGTCAAACCATCTTGTATCCAAGCATTGTTCCTTCTTCAGGCTTTACTGAAGCAAGAGATTCTGAAGTTCTGCACAGTAAGTAAGACAGAAAAAGATCAAAAGTTCCCATCAGCAAAAACACGTGGGTTTGCTGTCCTGGCTCCAGGATGGTGGAATGAACTCCCCATTGACATCAGGACAGCAGAAAGCTTACACACCTTCCGGCGCAGACTGAAAACTCATCTCTTTCGACTCCACTTCGAGCAATAACATTACTAACAAAGCACTTATATACTAACAAAGGACTGGCTTATCTAAAGCCAGTTGAGTAGCACTTGAAATGTTTTAACTCTATGAAGCCTGATGTACTTATATGATTCCGTTTTCTTCAAGTTTGTGTCTTCTTGGTCGAATGCACTTATTGTAAGTCGCTTTGGATAAAAGCGTCAGCTAAATGTAATGCAAAGAGAGAAGGAGGGACTTTGTTTTCTCATGGCCATATGACTGCTGTACAAACCGGAGGCTAGTTACTTTACTTAACTCTGTGAGTGTTCTCGATCTATTTTTATACCGGTACAAGTCCTTGGGCAAAGATTAACAACCATTCAGTGAGACTAGGGCTGATTTTAAATCAAAATCGTGATTTGAAATGATGCGATTATCAAATCGCAAAGCCTACATTTTTATTTGTATTACATTATTCTTTTTTTTTTGTTATTGTGTGTCAGTCATCCACACCAATCAGAAGTGCTGTGCTCCACATGTACCATCCATTGTTAACCAATCAGAAGTGGCCCATGATAGAAGGTGATAGACAGATTGATCCAATCACCTGCCAAGTATTTTTGAAAGTGCCTGCCCTTATCCAAATGGCTTCCAATGGAGCTTTAGATGCTTTGGTGAAACTATCTGAGTCAGGTTAGTAACGCTCCATCACATGTTTCTATTACAGGGTGAACCTTAAACTGAAGCTTGACTTTAAAGCAACCCAACGGAAGTTTCATGTAAGTTTAGTTCTTTCACTCGTAGCTCGGGCTGCGGGGTGCTAGAGACGGGAGCACGTTGATACGACCTTCCTAGCCGGAGATATGGCCGCATTTTACAATAGACGCTTAAAAAACAAATATCGCAATATTTGTTAGAAGAATCGCGATTAGATTTTTTCCCAAAATCATACAGCCCTAAGTGAGACTACTCATCATTTCCATTTAGTCAACAGCTTTTCCTTTATGAATCACAACTGTGCTAGTCTTCTTAGATCCCCATTTGGTCAAACAAATAAATCACAAAGTCAATTAAATGGATAGAAGTGTCCATGCTCTTTCTTTTCATTTAGAGGTCAGCTCAGGCTATTGGCCCACTGGCTATTATATGCTTGAATGACCATTCCATAAAAGTCTAGCATCAGACATTTGCTGCATATGAAGACATTCAAACTGAAAGTGAGAGTCAAAGGAAGCACCTCAAATATACCTGCAATGAATGAGCTTTCTAAATGAGTTTGAATCGCTATTTCACTTCCAATCATTTGTTGTATAAGTTCTACGTCAATAAAGCTATTGAGTAAGGGGAGGGGGAGTTGGAGGGTAATGACATCTTGCTTTCATGTTCATAATCCATATTACAGTTAGGGGGTTTAAAGGGGACACAATTAAGAATGTAAGCACTTATAAACCATGCACTAACATACATGGGCAGACATAAGAGCACAACAAGCGTAACCTGCAACGAGGCTCACCAGCATGCAAACACCCTGCATGCCAAAATGATTCATTCCAGCAGCGGGCTTGCAGCATTTGAAGAGGGATTTAGGACTTAAGAGAGATGAGAAATCAATTTGAGGTTTGGAGGATGGCCAAGTACTTTCGGGCTAGCTCTGTGTGTAGCTCAGGGATTTTGGAGCGACTCTCTTACAAGAACACGAACCGTTTCAATCACCTGCCAAGAAAACCAACACGACTAAGCCCTTTCCGCACACATATGGACAATACACTGCAAAATGGTGCTGCAGCGGGGAGCACGAGTTACACATTAAATGATTAGCAGACATATTTCCACACGGGTGGACAATAAGGATTTATTGTTTTGTACTAGTTAATACATCAATTAGTAAATGAACATAAATAAATCAGCCATTTATTTTGCATCCTCAAATATGCAAATTGTATCAAACTATTTAGTTTACAACATGATGGCTTGTAGCTTGGTGGGTATCAGATGTTACTGTGGTTGACGTTACCCTCCAAATACATATCTTCAAAAATATAGGCTCCAAAATGTACATCAAATAGTTTTCTTCTTATAAATAAGATATTCTATGAAATGTATTAAGTACAATTTAAAATGTTTCTCTCTCTTTCTCAGTACATCCTTAATCCTTTTTAATAAATACATGTACAGGTTACAGAGCAGAAATGTTCACCTAAAAATGTGATCAGCTGACGTATCATCATCTTCATAAACACATTGAATGTTTAGTATTCATCTAAACAATCCTGCATTAATGGGCTCTTGTCAAAAGTCCGATACAAAGAAAGCAGCGCTGCCCGATGGTTCACAACAATGCGGCCAAATACAAACAATACCAAAGAAACAGCAACTGCAAACTCTGCCATTGTTAATAAAAATGTATAATCTCATGATGTGAATCTCCTTACAGAATATATGAAACTCCCGGAAACAACAATACAAAATAAAAAAAACTAATTAGAGGACATGTATATTAGGATGTTTTACAATTTCACTCTGAACACCACAACATATTTTCTATTATTGAGGAGCGGCTGCTCTCACCTGTGTTTGCACAGTGGGCTAACACCCCTGCCGAAAGTAAAACAAAGAGTAACATCCTGCTGAACAGACAGGCAAGTAAAGTCTCCCTTTTACTTCAGCAGAGCAATTTCTAACGTGTCCAGCCCCACGACACCCCCTCCCCTTCCCGACACCCCCTCCCCTTCCCAACACCTCCTCCAGTTGTTCCTGAGCAACCACAACAATAGTGAGTCATTTTCCCCTCGTGTGAAAACACCCTCCTACACAACCATGTCTCTCTTTTACACACACACACACACACACACACACACACACACACACACACACCACACACACACACACCACACACACACACACACACACACACACACACACACACACACACACACACACACCACACACACACACACACACACACACACACACACACACACACACACACCACACACACCACACACACACACACACCACACACACACACACACACACACACACACACACACACACACACACACACACACACACACACACACACACACACACACACACACACACACACACCACACACACACACACACACACCACACACACACACACACACACACACACACACACACACACACACACACATTGAAAGGACCTATACTGTATATAACAAGAGACAGCTCTAAAAACAATTTCCTTTTAAGCTGAGGTGTTTTTACGGAACCACAGATTATTATTTAAAAAACATGATATCAAATAAAGCAACAAGTGACTCATCTGGTTTCAGTATTCGGGGTTGATCAAAGAGGAAAGCAGTGCCTGCTATAATGTAACATAAAGATATTTACTTTAAACTAAACCATAAACCAAGATGGTATGATGCTAAAAATAAATAACGGTTGTTAAATAAAGCCACAAGAAATTAAAAAAATATATCACTCCAGCTGCGAAGGAAGTATTTAGCAAACTCGTATGTAAGTATGTAAACATTATGTCGATATGCTTTAGACAGCAACATGTTTCATATTAAGCTAGCTGGACGTTACGTCAAAGGCTCCCTGCTGACGTCAAAGGCAGTCTATAAAATTAGGAATATTTACATGTTCAATGGCAACACATTTGACCTACTACATTGACATGTATTTGTTATTAAGCCACACAAAACGTGCACTACGACAATAAACAATGTTTATGAATTGATTTAACTACTAACATTCGTCTCAAGGACCAATGTTACATTAATGTATTCACTAAGAGTTGTCAGCTGTTAGCCAAATATGCTACCTTTTGCTTTTAGCCAACAGTTAACGGTACATAGGCTACAAAGGTGGACAAGAGCCTGCTAGCATAGCTTACCGTGACATTATTCCAGTGGAAGCACAATGTTATAGTTTGTGGTTTTCTAGCGTTAGACAATTGTAAACGCCATATGCTATACCATCATACGCCTCGTATTTGTGATTGCACCTGCTAGCGACGTGTCTCTCCGCTGTATCCTTACACGCTTAACGTTTTCCCCTTCCTATCCTGAAAAGTAGTTCCAGATCCCGGAACTACACTTCAGAAAACTGAAAATATCCTTCCGCAGAGGAATAGATGACGTAGGCACACGACGTCTGTGCCATTCATTCTTTAGTTTCCTCCATCGACGCTGGTTCGCTCGTTATGTCATTCATTCATTACAGCCTACAGCCCCTGCACAAACACCAACCAGGCACAACAGTACTGGTCATAATGTTAGATTGATTCAATCAGCAGCACCTTTGGACATGCTTTTGTTAAACAAAAACCTTGTTATGGAAGTCTGGGCGTTTGCATACGTATGGTGGGGGTGTTTAGTCTAGCGTTTAAAAAATAATAAATGAATGACGTGTTTAAACCTTCTGAATAATACATGTTATAAGACGACTGGAAATAACAGGAAGATGTATTAATATATTAATGTTTGCTTAATATTGTTGAACGTTTAAGAGAAAGGTAGTTTTCAAGGTTGCAATTCAATTTAGATGAATTGGTATTTGGTCAGTAGTAATTACATTGGTATTATTACTTGTATCAGTTCTAAAATTGATCATGGATAGACATGATCTGTAATATTGAATTGAAAAAGAATATTGCTTTTGAATAGCCTATACATTATAGAAGAAGTGGAAAACATGGTTGTAGCATTCATTCATTGTTTAGACAAGATAGTGAAAAGAGACCTTGAATCTCTTCTTTTAAAAACTGTTAGGCTGATGGTGGAAGCATATTGCTTTTACATAATTGCTCCACAAGATGTCACTAGTGTAATACATACACAATGTGTTTTACATTGGCACATGTTATAGCCTAACCATTAAAAGGAAGACCTTACAGTATGCAGTATGTTTTCTAACAGCCCCCCAACAAGCCTCCATGATCCACATGCACTCACCAACGCTCCCTGAACCACACACCTCAGATAAGATATAATAATTAAGTCTGGTGTGCTCCTGTAGTCCCAATTGGCCTTAGGGGACAGTGTTATTTCATGTTGGTTGGGAGTCAGGCTAAATGGGCATTAAAACCAAATGACCATCTATTGTCCTATCTATGAGATGATTCATGCGTGACAGGAGCTGGCACTTTGGTGCTGGAGCTGCACATTTTTCACAGTGAGAGACTGCATTTTAATTTCTTCCAAAGAACAAGATTATGTGGCTGTATGTATGTGTGTGTGAGTGTATGAAAAGTAAGCACATGTTGCATGGAGCCAAAAGACCTTTAAAATGCAAATCACTAGTATCTCACTCTTTTTTTGCATATTACACTTAGTTCACCCCTCCTTCGTTTTTGCAATCCTCTTTTGTCTCTATTGCCACACACACACACACACACACACACACACACGTCCTTTTTTTCTAAAATATCTTTCACCTTACTACCCTGTCCTAAATCTCTTTCACCCTTCTGTATCTGCCCTATGACACATCACTATGACGCCTTTCAGTTCATTCTAACCCTCCTGCATTGCTTTATAGTCAGTTTGCTGCACCATGCCACAGTGAGTCATATCATTACAAATACTGCAGCCTGAAGCCGACCTTGCCCACAGCTTGTCAAATAGCCCAAATAAGGCATTGACCCTACTGTAATGTGGTTAATTCCCTTTCTGTCACCTCCATCCCTCTACTCCACCACCTCTAGTTCTCATGTGTCTGGCTGTCTCTGTCATGTTTGACAGAATGATGGGCAAGCCCTGGATCTTACACTGCGGTTGCTATGACATCAGGCAGAGGCAGAGAGAGGCGGAGGGAGATGCCAAGGGACGACTGAGGAGACCGATAGAGATCGAGAACCAGAGAGGAGGGGTGGGAGAAAATGTTGTAGAGGGAGGGGAGAGAAATAAAGAAAGGGAAGTGTGGGTGAAACAAAAAATACGAGTGAAAGATCCAAAGAAGATACAAAGGTGTGTGTGTGTGTGTGTGTGTGTGTGTGTGTGTGTGTGTGTGTGTGTGTGTGTGTGTGTGTGTGTGTGTGTGTGTGTGTGTGTGTGTGTGGCTGAGGGAAAATAAAATGAAGGGCAAGCGTAAGGTGGTGAATAAGGAAAAAAACGGTGGTAAACGGAGTGGAAAAGTAGAGGCAGGAGAATAAATGTGGGCTGAGAACGGCTGATATATTGTTCAAATGAAGCAAGAGAAACCTCAGGCTCACAGCCTTGGCTTGGTGTGTACGTGGGTGGGTTTTAGTCAGCTCAACAGCTTGCACACACACAGATACTGGTAAACATGCCCAAGTGTTATTCACATGGTTATTGGATCAGATGGAAGATATCATTGATCTGGATGACTCAGCAGCCTGCCAACAGATAGTTAGGAGAGAAAAAAGAAAAGGACCACTTGTTCACACATTTGCTGCAGTCTTGCAGTTTTTCTCCAGAACAGAAGATGGTGCTGTTGCATTACATCAGTCAGCATACAATTAGCTCTGCTTGTTGAGCATATTTGAGTAGATTATATTGTATATTTAACTCTTGTATGGTATTCGGGTCTGTGGGACACGTTTTCATTATTTAGCTAAAGATAAAAGAAAAATGATATGATACAAAAAAAATGTAAACCCACATTCAATGACCTTGGGTCATTTTCTGTGAAGAACATATATCAGAACACATTTTCAATGACCACCCACTGCACCCCCTACACATACATTACAGGGTATCCGGGGCTAACAAAAGTGTGAAAATTGTAGGTCCCGTGCACCTGTCTGGGCCGTGTGCGTGTGTGCGTGTGTGTGTGTGTGTGTGTGAGACTTTTGTGTTTCTGCCCCTGTCATTCCCGCACAAGGTTGCAACATTGTTGATAAATTCAAGCACAGACACCTGTCTGCTCTCACATTCCCGCATTGTGTTTTGCGGGACCCAATCTTTATTCTTTTCACACTCTATCCCAGCTGCAAATTTGGGGCAAGACACAATAAATAAAGCGTCGCCAGTTTGGGTCCTTATCACAACTGATCAAGATGGCCAACAGATTCTCTGCTCAGAGGGCCTTGCATATGATTCTGGACGAGAGTGAACCATTTGATGATGAGGAAGAGGAAGAGGCTTCAGAATGCGAGGATCACATTTCTGAGAATTCAGAGTCTGACAGTGACTTTGAAGAAGAGGATGAGATTGAGCATCAGCTAGTTACAAAAAAAAGACGAGCCACAGGACCAGCCGGTCAGCGGGCAAAAAAACAAGTAGCACTTGAATTCATTAATGTGATCTAACACATGTAAAAGAGCAAATATTAACCATACTGTTTATATTGCTTGTAATTGAGATGAAGTAAACATCTGTTGAGTATTTTAACATAAAATAGTTTGATTGTGTTGAATTGAAGCCCAAAAAGGCAGCGGGTCCACCAGACCCACGAACACCGGCTGAGTAACAAAAATATGAACACCATACAAGGGTTAAATGTGTGTTTGTGCCATCATCTGCGCATGTGTGCAAGCATGCAATGATGCGTATGAAAACAGGCTTGTATGCTCACATCTATCAGTGCTGTGTTCATGCGTATTCATCGATGTGTAAGCATGCATACAAATGTGTATGTACTTTGAAATATGCACAGTATGTGCCATGTTTTTCCAGCATGCATAATACAATCAAAATGGGGGCAGGAGACCTGTGAGTCCTCATTCTATTATTTTCATATGGAAACAATTTGAACTAAAATGAAACAATTGAATGAAACATGATTAAGGCTTCTGTACAGAAATGTTTTGGACACCCTTTAAGCAAAACAGAGTGCATAAGTTAATGCAACCTGCATGATGTGGCCTCTGCCTTTGGGATCATTTATGCATATAAGGCAAGGATAGACTAAGCTGGGCTGGGTCTCTTAGGCTGGATCATGGAGCTTCACGCAGCTGTTCCCCCGGTCTCAGAGGATCTCTCCTGTGATGAGGAGGATGGAAGCTAAAGGGCAAGGGATCTGAGGCTAGGTGCAATGGCAAGTGATTTCTCATGGGTGTTGTGATGGGAGTGGCTTCATTTATGATTCTGCATTGTTACATCTATACTGTATGTGGGGTAGAGCAGGTCAGGCAATGAAAAGGAAATATGTTTGTCCCTGTGTTGCTAATTTGACATAAAAGAAAACATCTACGTGTGATAAACAGAAATATACATGTTGTTAACTGTTCCTTACTTCTGGGTTATGGAAAAGGAGGAGGAAAAGATACGTGAAGGAAAGGGTACACACATATTGACAGGAGTCTCATGACACCCATGATTCTTTGATGCACAAAAACCTACATGTTCCTTCTCAGGTTGTTTTATCATGTATTAAGGTCAAGTCATTTGGGAAATGATGCAACGAGAATCCAAACACTTTCACTCACTCTAGGGGTTGGTGTGATGGAAAAAAGGTGAGTGTGATGGTGAACTTGAAAGGTCGAGAGAGAACAACACAGTGAATGTTGGAATGAAGCAAAGGAAAGCAGAAGAGCTCGATTTACAATGTGAGATTTACAATTCAAAGCCAAAGAGGGAGAGAGAAAGTAATCATAAAGCCACATCAGAATTTGTAGATGCTATTTTCACTGCAGCACATAAAAGACCCGCACTTCAATAAAAAACATTTTGTTTTTCTACTTTAACAAAGTGCTACAAGAAACCTTTGAACACCTGTCTTTTCATAACAGGACATCTGTAATCTGCTAACATAACTACAATGTGGTATCGATTGCAGCAATCACTTGATTGCAATTTGTATAACCTGTAAATGATGTAACCAGTGGTAAAACAAATAGCAGACATTGCAAGCAACATATAGATTTGTAGGCAAAGCCACACTTCATTCTGTCCATCTGCTGTGGCCATTTGTCAGGTGGGAGGCCAGTCATTATTTGTGTTTGTGATGGACAGAGACAAATGGATGTTATGGCTACATAAATCCCTCCAACCTGACCCCTCCCTTTCTGTATTGATGGCCGTGAATATAATGCTTGTTAACCCTTGAACCCCTTGCTCAGTATGTTACAGCGTCGGTTCAGATTAACTCGTAGCTGGCAGATACTGTATGTCTAAAAATAGTATGATTCACAATCCATTATAAACTAGAAGATTATCCAATCCATGCCATTCTACAGTATGTCAATACTCCAGCAGTACACAAGTGAGAACAGGGGATGTAAAAGACCGTATTTATAAATCGCATAACTGTGGAATTGTTCAAAAGGTAAGCATTACAGTTGAGTAAATCAGTGTCAATGCAACCCCATGCAGCTCCCTCAGTGTTCCTTAACAATGGTTGAGTTACTTCGAACAAGAACGTATGAGTATTAGGAGTGGTATGGGCTGAAATAGTTATGTGGCGTACCTCCCTGCCAGTCAGTTGTTTAGGGAGAGGGAGTTTCTAAAGGATCACCGTCAACCAGGATTCCAGCAGAGGATACTATTGTATATTGGCTTTAGGGATTTGTCTTGCACACAGCCCACACATATCGCCCTGTAATGTTGGCATCTTGGAAAACTCAACGTATAGCTTTAGTCCTATAAGACAGGTCGTCACATTTCAATTTCACACTTCATAATAAGCTATGCAGTATGTCTACTGAAAGCAGGAGTTTGTTTGACAGCTTGCCTAACAACTGCTTATTTAATCAACTCCTGCTTCTCCTGCTGTGTCAATCATAACATTTCCTAATAAAATACTTCAGTATAGTAATGTCTGCGGTTATGCTTGCATTCATAATGATCTGCTGTGTAATGACATGTCTGCTTTTGCCTTATAGGTGAACCGCTAGCTTTTGATTAATCACTTTTAATTTACTAGATGGCATATTGTAGTTTGAGCTTTATTATTCATTCCAGTTTAACGTAACATTATGTTAAGGTTAGTGGATGAGTGTGATAAGTGACAACAAATGCAAAAGAAAACATTGTTGGAGAATGTTTTTGTGGAAAAACCTTGAGCTAACTGAAACTACAATTAGCAGAAATAGATGAATATGCTAATAGCACTATCAAGATGGATTGATTGGTTCCTCTAGCATTATGTTTACAGAGTAAAAAGGAAGAGAGAGGAACCAATACTAGGGACAGAAAAGGTCTCTGGGGAAAAAAGGGTAGGATAGAGATCATGACTTATGTCTAAACATCTGTGCATGTGTGCCACATCTACAGTAATGGTTTATATTTGTCACTTAGTGCTGCTAAGAGGATACAAGAACAGTGTGCTCTTCCATCTATACGCTGACTTATATTACAGTTACAATAATCATGAGTACACAACCACTCTTCGGCCTTGAAAATAATGGATATAGTTATACATTCAGTTGGATATGAAGGCCTAATGGGTAAAAAGCAGAAGGATAAGGAAAATGTAAGAGAAAGACCATCAGTCACTAAAGTTGTTTAGGGTCAAATTGCTAAATCCACATTGTTGTGAATGTCGTGATGATGCTAAATAACAGATGGCCTTTTGACAATTTAGATTGTCTGATATTAATCTTAGTGTCTGTAATAAATTAAAATATCTTGGACACTTTATTACAGAACAAATGACAGATGATGAAGATATTTATAGGCAATGCCGCATGATGTATGCACAAGCAAACATTCTCTTACGTAAGTTTGGTGCATGTACAGATGGAGTGAAGATGTCTCTGTTCAGAGCATATTGCACACCGCTCTAAACGGCACATCTGTGGTCAAACTACAGAAAAGCAAGTTTACGGAAACTTCAAGTAGCTTATAATGATGCCATGAGAATATTGCTGAAGAGACCTCGATGGTCTAGTGCAAGTGAAATGTTTGTGGCTGCAGGAGTCAATATTCTACAAGCTGTTTTAAGAAATCTTATGTATAAATGTATTTACCGGCTTAATGACTGTGATAATGAAATCCTCTTGGCCTTATCGAACATAAGGTTTAGTACTACACGCTACCAATCACAGCTGTGGAGACATTGGTATAGTTGTCTCTTTGTAGGACACTGATTTAAGTTATTCTTAAACTATGAATTATTTGTATGCTGTGTATGTAATTTATTATATGTAATGTCTTGTCTTTTATCTGGACCCTGAGTCTGTAATAACGTTTTCATTCATTCATAGTGTTCTTGCCGTCTCTGGTGTCTCAATGAAAATAACTTATTTTGGTTAGTGTACATTTTACATACTGACAATGTAAGGAAATACTATAACATAATGTAATGTTGTCTAAAAAATATATATGTATACACTATATAGGCTCCTTTTTAGTTTTTGTCTGTACCATCATACAGACCAGTGTTTCTCAAACTTTTTCATACCAAGGACCACTTAACCAATAAAAAAAACACTCGCGGACCACCTAACTCCACAAATATAAAAAAACACATCGTTTTTCTAGAACATATTACAAATCGCCTGAAAATGGTACAAACAAGTGGCAAAATGTTTGATGAAGGTGTTGCGCTGGGCTATATCATGCAATCGAAAGTGAAACTTAACCTCATTCCGTTGCGGAGATATTCCCACGAGAGTGTGGAAAACTTAAATTTATTTATTTATTTCAAATAATAAATGTTACCAATATACTCACGGACCACTAGGGGGCGCTCACGGACCACCAGTGGTCCGCGGACCACACTTTGAGAAGCACTGATACAGACAAAACCCTCTCCCTTTTAATATTATCTAACTATGTTTTATGATATTTTTGTATTTATTGCTCCACCTTTTTCCTTTTCATCACCCTCCTTCAAAGCTAATCTCCACATTAGTTTGCCTAATCTACCTGACCCCTCTGATGTCTCCGAAAGTTGGCAAATGTTGCATCAACCATCAAATACAAATGGTATGTAATGACTTGTGGTCACAAGTAGTGTAGTAACAACCTCATTTCAATAAACGTGCAAACCCTTAGGCAAGTACTGAAAGGGACACCCATCCCCCTCTTCCTCTTGTTGCACCTAATTGTCTATTTAATTGAAAATTGGGAACATAAATGTTGAAACCTTTAGTGTCTGAGGAAGGTCTTTTGGCTTGCTGGCACAGATACAAATCAGGAGCAGAAGGAGCACACGGCGATGGTAATCACTGATAATAGGAATGAATAGGGTCCCTGTAGCCCTGATACACATCCGCTGATAGAGACAGTGCTGTTTACTTTCTGTCAACACAAGCTGCTGATAAATGCTGTTGGGTCTCTGTGTGTGTTTTTGCAGTATATTTAAAACAAATGGAAGAAGGAGTAACTGTGTGTCACAACATGAAGAGTATGCATTGCAAGCAGTGAGAAACATGTGTCCCTATACACAGTTATATTACTGCATAAGAGGTCATGGTCAAATGTGTTAGTGGGAGTATGGCTACGTGCCCTCCAGTTAAAAGAAAGGTCACTTAACCTTTCCTTTATTGCTCTAGGGTAAGAGATCACCCAAAAAGCTCTCAACATCCTGTTTACTATAAGAAAAGCCACAAAGCAGCTCATAGATCACACCATGTTTTATGGAATTCAAACATTTACCGTTCAAAGAATAACAATCATCCACATCATCAAAAGACACACAGAGACTCTAAAATTGTGCAACCTAAGAATTGATTAAAACACTGGGAGCCATTTGAATGGAACTACCGCCTGAGATGCTACCACCGAGACTTCATTAAACCCTGTTTTGAGAAAACGCATCCCGGTGGGTATCTGATCCGAACAAGCAACACTAATGCCTTCCAGTTTTAATAACTCCACATGTAGGTAAAAAACATTCAATATTTCAAGGATAAATAGACATAATTAAATACCTAGATTTTGGTTAAGACTCAGAGACATTCACCGACAGAATGTACTAGTCTGCTTGAGGGCATGTTCATTATGTGCATTGTTATACATGAAACCTTCCAAATATCAGCTCACACATGCTTCCTGTATGGAGAAATCTTAAGCACAGTTTGATAACGACATATTTACATTATTTTTGTATGTCTTTTAACCGCAGTGGTAACTAAAAAAATATGATGTTTTAATGAATGCCCGAAAGTAAAATAACAAATGTTTTAACTGAGTTTTCTGCTGATATAACTTCCTGAGGAAACTTTCCTTTGGCACATTTGACAGTGATAGTGTTGGATATGTCTGTAACAGCTGGGCTCATCTGAATCCAGGCATTCAGACTTGCCAATTTTTCTTGGTAGGTCTGTTCAATTGCTGAAAGTGAGTGGGGGGGATCTGTGAGCCGCCACCTTTAATTCACATGCAAATCACAAGAAGACGAGGAGGCAGGAAGAAGAAGGTGGGGATGGAGCAAGACGAGACGAATACAAAATAATACTGAATTCTCAGTATTCATGATGTTATGCAATGTCTAAAATCATAAGCCGTAACATGAAGAAAGACCTTTTTAACACCCATTTCAGTGGAATCAACCCAACTCTGTGGTAACATCTCCTTCAGAATGCAACTGACTTTTCTCGTTAGGATCTCATGCGTGTCTCTATGCATTTTAGCATGTGTTTGAAAAGGACAATGCAATGAGCTTTGAGCGAATGGTTTATTTATTGCTGTGAAATGGTGTCTCATACTGAGGGGTTGCAAAAATAAAAAAGAAACGAACAAGCCCTTTAAAGGTAAACACAGTATTGTGCCCTAATATATGTTTTAGTGTGTCTGCATATGTGATGCCGTTACATTAGATGTAGTTCCGTTATAGATTGCATGAAACCGGTTCAGGACTGTTGAGTTCCATTTGTTGGGGTGCGTACTCAGTATAATCAATTACACATGAGCTTGTTTGAAACCAATACTACCTTTCATCCTCAAAACCATTTAAAACAAGAAAAAACGTCTCGTCTTGTTTATAATTTTAGTCTTAACTTAATACCCGGTAGGAAAGCACTTGTCAAGTCTTAATTGTGTAACCACCGGTGATGTCACAGTGTACTGACACCCTGGAGTACACCTTTACATCACTGCCACAAGGTGAATTGCTAAACCAATATAGGTCAGCAAAAACAGATTATTTGTTTGTTGGTTTTCCTCATCAGAAGAGTAGTAAATCCAGAGTGCTGTGTTGTTGACTTAAAGGTAGTGCATATGACATTTAGAGCATATTTTATGAATGAGTAATTGCCTCCACACGGCTTTCAACATGCGAACAATGGCAACAGTGCTGACAGAGGTAACAATGGCAATCGATGATGGCTTATGACGGCGTAATCAGCATTAACCATCGCATGAGCCAGTGCAGAGTGGCGGACATTAGCCATTGGGAAACACACAATCAGGGACTCACATGCACTAACATACATGCATGGCCAACCCAGCTATAATTAATACAAATAACGGAGATTGAAACACACACAAATGGAGAGTGACCTGTTTGGATGCCATATACAATGATATATTCACATAGCAAATGTGTGTTTGCTGCTATATTAATACTCTGAATTATGTATGTATAAAACCCCTTAGTTGCTTTTTTAGATTAACATTCTTCTTTCCTTTAGAGAATAGCAAACAAGTAAATACTTCTCTCTTCATTTGAAAAGCCAGCTTTCAGTGCATGCTCTACATGCTAACTAATGAATGCTGAAGGGTTTTATTTATTTATTCATTCTCCAGATGTGACCTGACCCTATGAATATGATTAAGTGCATATTGCAGTGCACATTTCCGTTAAGCCTATAATGTGTACCTTTGAGCAGTAGATCATATGCTTTTCATCAGCTGGACTTCAGCTTGATACATTTTTATTAAAATCTTTCTCCCATATGATGTTTTCAGTATGAGAGTTACTTATTAGCTTTATTATGAGTAGGGTTTATTTGAAACACTACCTAGTTGGTGAACTCAATTGCTTTGTACATAAAATCACTGAGACTGGCTGAATTACTTTTCCATTACCTACATTAAATGGGGTGAATAGAATTACTTTACAAACTCAAAAGCTTTCAGTGCTCATGCATTTTCTCTTGGGACAACTGCATTCTATTTAAAGCCAAGTAAGTTACCGATTGTATGACAACATTCACATTGCAGTGTGAATTGTAGAAAAAGGCGCAAGAAGCCTGTAAATGAGAATGAATGTTTTGAATGTATTATCAGTGCATTGCTCTGTTTTTCAAGCAGACAGAGAATGCTTTGTTGAGGCAGTGTGTGCTACCTGGGTTTGATCAAATATTTAAGATCGTTCACCTCACTCTTCCTTTCTCCAGCACAGGCAGGAAATCAAATATTGAATGTCTGTGTCTTAATAAATAACTTTACCATGCTGCACAGTGCACATAGTTACACACGGAGACACGTGTGGAGCGAGCATGCATGCAATTACACATGGACACGCAAAACACAAAAAGGATCACAGACCAGATGAAGACGACACTAAATACTTTTGAAATGCACACTGTCCTTTCTCAAGATCCTTTGGCCAATTCTTTGACTGTGGATAAATTGATCAAGAAGAGGTTTAACCTAAAGTCATGCTGCCTAGTTATGCCTTTCCTCCCAAGCACTGCAGTAAACATGAAGCCACAGGGATTAGAACATCAGGGGGATAAAACACTCTTCTCCTTCTTTTTGATATATGCTGACATGTTGTATGTGCAAGTGTGTGTGTAAAAGATAGGGGGTACATTGCATATGCAGTGGAAGCACTGGTTTGATGCACTCTGGGCATTAAAAGAACATGTGACATGACAACAACTGACTGTTTCTGGACACAAGACAGGAAAGATTAGACAGTTTTGAAGTACATTTCACACAGTGATGCGATTACTGCAGACATTTGAACTCTGAACCACTCTGCTTTCCCCGGGTTCAGCTGTTCGTTTGTATTTCTGAGGTGTTGGACATTTGAATCACTTGTCCTCTATGTGAACCTCCCTGAGAATGTTATGATATTTTCAGTGACTTTTTGTGAGATCTGACATTTATACTTTATAGAGCATTTTTGTTCCCCTGATAATATATCAGGTTCTCCCTAACCACATTAGTGCTTCCTGGTGTATGCTATGCTAAGAGGCAGCTCAACAAACTAGCTAACGGTCAATATCCTAAGGTGAGGGAAAACCCAAAGGTCAGCTGTGAAAACTCTTCCAAATGAAAAAGCCCTGTTGACTAAGAAGAAAAGGCCAAGAGGGGGTGATACAAAAAAACCTTCTTTCCACTAGATTGTATCAGGAAGTAAAAACCTCCGAAATAATAATACCACTGTCTGTGTCTTTTAATATGCCTTAACCACAGCTCTGAGGGCTTTTTAGGTCTGTGGTATTCAGAGTTGTTTTCGTTAGCTTGGCTGCTAGTTAGCTATATATTTATCTTCCTGTTCATATGAAAATCAACGGACAGAAAATATGATACCTTGACAAAAGCATTGTGTCCAGTGTTGTTGGTAGCTCTTAGCAAAAAAGAAAGTTTGACAGCAGCACCAACAATAATATCAAACGCTAAAGGGGAGGGAAGATATCTGTTTCCGCTGTTATATTTAAGAAAGTACTCTTTCTGCAACTAAGATCTCCTGTAAATCATTGAATGTTCCCCTTCTCTCCTTTTCCTCACATCTCTGTTCATCTTCATTGAAGTCAAGGCTCTCATGGTGTCTCTTATAGCTCTCAGCACAGATTCAAGTGTCACTCAGTCTGCCTCTCTTCACTCTCCCAGTCATTTTTCCATACCCGCTGCCCTCCATCCTCTCTCATTCTGTCTCTCCAGTCATCCGTGCCTTTCTCCCTCATTTTTCTCAATCTGTGCTCACCCCTCCGTTCACCTCTTTCCCCCCACTCACTAGCCCTGTCTGCCCACTTTATGTCCTCATTTTCCCCACCTGATAACAAGCAGTGTAGTGCAATGCCCCGCTTCGCTGGCTCCCCTCCCCGCTGCACACGAATAATCTGCATGGTGTAAGGAGGAAACCAGGAGGCAAGAACAATATCCTTGCACAGAGTAAAAAAACACACACACACACACACACACACACACACACACACACACACACACACACACACACACACACACACACACACACACACACACACACACACACACACACACACACACACACACACACACACACACACACACACACACACACACACACACACACACACACACACACACACACACACACACACACACACACACACACACACACACACACACACACACACACACACACACACACACACACACACACACACACACACACACACACACACACACACGACTGGAGAGCGTTTGATTTATCTATTTTTACCATGAGTCATCACTCTGGTGAGTGGCTATACCCCACTATAAAATAGTAATGAAATGTAAGGCTGTCTTTCACTTGCTTCACTTTCAATAGGAGTGCTGAAGCAGCAATACATGGATATGAATAATGCCATAATTCATGGCCAGAACATTTATTTTGTTGGCTTGCTGGCTCATGCTCTAGAGTTCTGTGAAATATTTGGCATAGAGCAAGCCTGCCATTGATACACTTCTTATGTTTAAATATACTTTATAAAGATGCAAGAGTGATTTGACATGTGGTAGTAGCAAAAAGATGTTGTTGAAATGCTTACATTCTGGATTATAATATTTCACAAAGGTTTTCATTATTTAAAGAATGAAGGGAAAACATTTTAATTGCTTATTACCGTCTGAACTTTAGAGAATGATTCAGAAACATGTGAGCCAGACTGTAAATCAATACAATATCTGAGCTACACGGAAACATAATAGTGTGTTTTACTCTCCTATGAAAAAAGTAAGTGGAAACACTTGAAGCAGAAATTATACCAATGATTCATTATAGTATCTTCGAGTCTTTTCTCTACTAACTCACCATTATTTTATATATAAGTCCTTAAATCAAAGTGATTCAGGAATGTCTCATAAACGATTCATTAATGTCAGTTATTCCATTGTAGATTGGGAGAGTACCAAAACACAGCAGGTTCCTGGCAGATTTTCTAGGAATTCATTTCAATTGCTATAAAAATGAACACTAACCAATGCATATATATCTATCGGTGAGTCAACTTTAAGGATGCTCACACCGGAAGAAACAAGTCATGGTGCCACAATAACAGACTGCTTGCCAGCAGGGGATGCTATGGCTGAATGAAATTTGGCAGGGTAGCTTCTCTTGAAAGTCTCACCTGTCTGAAAATATCTGAAACTGTGGACATCTAACCCTTACACAGGTCCCTGCTAACAATACGGATGGTATGTTCTACTTCCCAGTGTTTTGAATTGTTATGCCCCAAAAAAAGCAGAAATATAAGATAATTTTTGTGATGAAAAAAGATTCTTAGAGATCTGAAGTTGAACTTAAAAGAAAAAAAGAATTAAGCCTACATTACATTGTATGAGCAAAATCAATAATTCAGTTAATCAAATACTTATCCCAAAATAGCCTATATTCAAAATCATATTTTGGCAGTTATTGCCAGTCTGAAAATCAGTTTTGGCTCTTTGAGGAAAAGCGCTGTGCTACGAGTTGAAAACATTTATTTAATTTTGTATTTATTATTTTATATCGGAGTACAAACACATGCCAGTTTGTCATACAACACGGCGATGTGTTGTCAGAACATTGTTGACATAAATGAAACAATAAAACTGGTAGCGTTTATCTGATGAAAGGCTGGAGGCTCTCACCAGCGCCTTTCTTCCCTAAAAGAGGTGCTTTGTGGCCGCAAGCCCCTAGTCTCTAGAAACAGCAGGCCTGTAACTACAGTTCAATGAAGAACATGTCATTTTTAATGGTCTCAACATAACTTTCATGCTGGTACCTTGAAGTGTATATGCCCCGGAAAAAGAGGGCAATAGGCAATGGAGATGAAAACAAAAAAGACAAATAAATCATTACTCTGGCTTTATTTATTACTAATGATCCTGCTGCCTTCCAAATATATATACATTGATAAAAGAAACAGTGAGTATATGACACTTGAACTCATTGTTGCGTGAGACATTATATTCAGCAGAAGTCTCCACGTTTGCAGTCAACCAAAGTAGCTTGTAAGTATGCTAACGGACAGAAGAAACACACGACCACATCGCTCAGAGTTTGGCCTGGAGTACTGGGGCCGTTTATTGTAACTGCGCATGCTCATTAGCATCACCACGTTTCAGGCACATTCTGATGTCATACACATGAACTGAAACATGACTTTGTTATTATACAAATATGCTCAACACTCCCACTCAAAGACATGTTGATAACTCTCTACAGTGGTACACAGAATCCAAATAAAACAAAAACAAAAGCTTCTCTAGCAGTGTTACATTTTTATACCTGCAATTTACATTACTCTCCAAACAAATACCCTTTGAACTTGTCAAATTGTGCCTTTGTCAACGGCTTGGTTAGGACATCAGCTACCATATCTGCAGTAGGACAATATGTAATAGATATCTTCCCCTCAGCATGTGCAGATCGTACAAAATGGTATTTGATGTCTACATGCTTGCTTCTCTGTCTGGATACAGGGTTTTTTGATAGAGCTATTGCTCCCTGGTTGTCCTCATATATCTTCACTGGTACATGTGGGCTATTACGGTCTACCCCTTTTAATAACTGTACAAGGTACATGCTCTCTTGAGTAGTAGCCGCTAATGCCATGTACTCGGCCTCACAGATCGATAGCGCCACTGTTGGCTGCTTCCTGCTTTTCCAGGATATAACTGGACCATTTTCAGTTAAGCTGAAACAATATCCAGTTGTGCTTCTCCTATCATTTTGATCGGCTGCCCAATCAGCATCACTGTATCCCTCAAGCTTTAGGCTTTCCTCCCTTTTCTTGTAATGTAGCTCTTGGTCTATTGTACCCTTTAGATACCTCAACAGTGGTTTTGCTGCAGCCCAAAGTTGTTGTTTTGGTTCTGCTAAGTGTTGTGATAGTTTACTCACAATCCAGCTCAGATCAGGTCTAGTACATGTCATAATGTATATCAAACTACCTACTATCTCTGTATCCTGTTGAATGGATAACTTCACCCTCAGTGTCAACATTTTACTTTTGCTCGCATGGAGTTGACCTTGGTTTGCACTCTGACATGCCAAACCTCTCTAGCATCTTTGCTATGTGTCTCTTTTGGCTCATTTTGATCTCCCCCTCACTCTGTGTAAAGTCGATACCTAGGAAGTGTTTAAGTTCACCCAAATCTTTCATTTTAAGCTTCCTCTTCAACATCTCTTTGACATCACTGAGTGAGCCGTTGTTATTGGCCGCTATAAGTAGGTCATCTACCCATATCAACAGAATAACTCTTTCTTTCTCAGACTCTTTTCTGTAGGCTATACACAATGATCAGCATCATTTTGCACAAACCCATTCTCTGTAAGAGGATCATGCAGTTACGGCCCGTCTACACTACAGGCATCAAAAAATCTTGAAGCTGGGCGTGTCTGAAGCTTGGCGATTTTTTGCAAGCAACGCGACCAACAACCAATCACATGAATCTCCCGCCCCCGACATACAAAGCAATAGCAATGTTAAAACGAAGTAAACTGGATATAAACTCCCCAAACAGGCGAAAACCTACCAGTTTCACCCACTGTCTCTGCCACCTCCCTCCATGCCTGGTTCCTCCGGTTTGTATCCCGGTAAATAGTTCTGGTCGGAAAGAACCGGGTGATTTGCTACCGTAATTTCTCGTTTGGAATATGAGGAAATTAACTGCGGTCTGGCTCTCCCAGCTTGCACGCGGTTTGATTGGCTAGCGCTTGTACTGGCGGGATTTGCATAAACGGGATTTGATTGGCTGATGCCAGCTTCGAAAGCATCGGGAGCATCAAAAGTTGAACATTGCTCAACTTTTGATGCTCACGATGCTTGCAAAGCCATGCTCAGCTCCCCACAATGCAGTTCGGCGAAGATTCAAAATCTTCTACGTCACCCCATTCAAATGAATGGGCGAAGCGTTGAAAGCATTTTTCGATGCCTGTAGTGTAGACGGGCCGTAACTTGTACCAGTTTCGCCCGGATTGCTTTAAACCATACAATGACTTGATAAGTTTGCACACTAAGTGTTCCCCTGTTTTGGATTCTGCCTCAAAACCTTCGGGCTGTTCCATATATAACTCGCAGTCTATTGGTGCATGGAGATAAGCTGTCTTCACATCCATTTGGTGTAGGATAAGATCCTCCTGTATAGCCACCTGCATCAATGTACGTACAGAAGTCTTTGCTGTCGGTGAAAAAGTTTCCTTGTAATCAATTCCCTCTACTTGACTATAGCCTTTAGCTACATATCTGGCTTTAAAAATCTCAGATCCATCTGGGCTTTCCTTTACTGCATATACCCAACAACCTCCCACTGCTTGCTTGCCCTTTGGCAGTGTGGTCAGACTGAAGGTCTCATTCTCTGTTAAAGAGTGTATCTCCTCTTTCATTGCATCAGCCCACATTTTTGATTTCTTAGAGCCTATGTTTTGGGTACGTCACAAGCAACCCTGTAGAAATAATCTACATTTTCACCTTCATCATTACAATCAGCCTTACACTGATACTCCATTAAATATTCTGGAGCGTTTCTTTGTCTAGTGGGATAGCGTCGTGCACTCTCTCCCTGTTCTCTTTGAGTACCATCTGTCTGGATCTGACTAGCCTCAATATTCTCCTCACTATAGGACTGTACACCCACATTAGGCTCTCTCTGATTCTGGTTCACCATTTTTGTCCCTGCTGGTGTTGTGGGAATAGTTTCTCCATAAGTGTCAAAATCCATATTATGATTTGTCTGAGTCTGACTATCTGCACTACTCTTTGTGATACATTTTACCAGCCTATGTTTCAGGACTTTCCCTGTCTCAGGATAAAATACTTGGAATGCTGGGCTATATTTGTCGTATCCTACAAAAATACCCTTTGCACATCTAGAATCTAGCTTCTTCTTATCCTGTTTATACACGTAGCATTCAGAGCCAAATATTTTCATGTTGGACAAGTTGGGTGTTTTGCCAGTAAAAACACATTACATTACATTACATTGCATTTAGCTGACGCTTTTATCCAAAGCGACTTACAATAAGTGCGTTCGACCAACAAAATACAAACTTGAAGAAAACAGAATCATATAAGTACATCAGGTTTCATAGAGCAAAAACATTTCAAGTGCTACTCAACTGGCTTTAGATAATCCAGCCCTTTATTAGTATATAAGTGCTTTGTTAATAGTTCTATCGCTCGAAGTGGAGTCGAAAGAGATGAGTTTTCAGTCTGCGCCGGAAGGTGTGTAAGCTAACTGCTGTCCTGATGTCAATGGGGAGCTCATTCCACCATTTTGGAGCC
This sequence comes from Gymnodraco acuticeps, assembly GCF_902827175.1. Classification (NCBI taxonomy): domain Eukaryota; kingdom Metazoa; phylum Chordata; class Actinopteri; order Perciformes; family Bathydraconidae; genus Gymnodraco; species Gymnodraco acuticeps. The sequence continues at coordinate 57,316 of NW_022991356.1, forward strand.
AGGATAGCAAACCCACGTGTTTTTGCTGATGGGAACTTGGGTCCCATTCGCAGCGAGGGTGCAGCGAGCCGTTTGGTTGATGCAGAGCGGAGTGCACATGCTGGGGTGTACGGTTTAACCATGTCCTGGATGTAGGAAGGGCCAGATCCATTCGCAGCATGATACGCAAGTACCATTGTCTTGAAGTGGATTCTAGCAGTTACCGGAAGCCAGTGAAGGGAGCGGAGGAGCGGCGTGGTGTGGGAGAATTTAGGAAGGTTGAAGACCAGGCGAGCAGCTACATTCTGGATGAGCTGCAGAGGTCGGATGGCACATGCAGGTAGACCAGCCAGGAGGGAGTTCCAGTAGTCTAGGCGTGAGATGACGAGGTATGGTGTCTGCTCTAGACGCTTACAGTAACACCCGTTACGTATCTGTGCTGCTGTCTGTACAGCATATGTCCATAACTGCTTTGGGAGTTTACTCTCCAATAGCATGCATCGTGACATCTCAAATAAGGTCCTCCTACCTCTCTCAGCAGTACCGTTCTGGTGAGGTGAGTATGGGGCACTTGTCTCGTGCCTTATCCCTTTCGTCCTAAGTAAAGTTTGAAACTCATGCTCAGTGAATTCAGTACCGTTGTCAGATCTTATGCACTTAATGTGTCCATATGGAGCAGTATCCGCTATGAATTTTTCAGTAGCTTTTGTTGTATCACTCTTTGCTTTGATAAAGTAGGGAAAAATCATCCCACTATAATCATCAGTAAATGCTATTGCATATCTGCACCCGTCTTTATCTGCTGGTTCTATTGGACCGCATAGGTCTGTATGTACTAGCTCTAGTACTGTCTTAGCTTTTGCATCTGCCTGCCTGTTTCTGCTTTGAGTACATTTTCCCTGCGTACATGTTTCACAGTTATGGTTAGACATGTCATGTTTCTCTTTGATCGACATACCTTTAACCACTTTCTCAAGTCTAGACACATCCTCAAAATTACAATGACCAAGTATTCTATGCCATGTCTGGATGTCATGACAACCATTACAAACATCATCAGTATTTTCATCCTCTACTGTGCTAAGGTAATATAGCCTACCATACACATCCATTTTAAACTTAGTACCATTTTGATGAATCACCCAATCATCACCGTCCTTGAAGCGGACCTCAGCTCCGCTGGCTGTCGCTGCTTTCACGGAGAAAATGTCCTGTGGAGAAGATGGGATGTAAAGCGCTCGTTTGAGCCTCGTTTTCACTTGCCGTCCCTCGCTGTCGAGCAGAACAACTTCGGCTTCTCCTCTCATCTTCGCCATCCCGGTCGTTTTCGTTCCATCTGCCAGCTCTATCACATGGTCCTCGGGTCTAAAGCTCTTATCAATTGTCTTAAACTTTGCCGGGTCATTAATCATGTGTGTCGTGGCACCACAGTCGACCATAAGACCTCTCTTATTTCCTACTTGATTTTGACAGTCACTTATTTTGAAAAAGAATGATGCACCGGTATCATCCTCCGTGTCTCCGTCTGCCTTATTCACCTGATCACGGCCCAGCCCTCTGCCTCGGCCTCGCCCCCTTCCTCGGTGTGGCGTGTCCCACCGTCGCTCCTCTCGCCTCGCTTGAATCTCGTTAGGGCATGTCCTAGCCATATGCCCCATCTTTCCGCATGTGTAGCATTCAGTGTCGGCTAAGTCCATCTTCTTCCCTCTTCCACGTCCTCGTGTCCTCGCCCCGCTAGTCCAATAACGCCGTCCTCGCATTCATGTCACTCGTCCTATATTTGTCAGTGCTCTCATAGCTCCGCAGTTTAGCTTTGAACTCACCGAACGTTAGACGGTCGTTGGTTTGAGTGACGTGCACGACAAACGGGTTGAATGAGTCCGGTAACCCCTTCACTACCATGGCAATCTGCAACCCGTCACTGATATTTTCTTCGGCCCTTCTCAAAGACGTGAATATAGTCTCCGCTCGAATAATATAATCAGTAACAGTCTCGTTGCTTGCTTTGTGGAGAGAAGAGAGTTCACAGTACAGGCTCACGACTCGTGGTTTGTCCTTTCCTGCGTAGTGCTCTCGGAGTATTGCCAACGCTTTTCTTCCATCTCGTTTCGCGTCTCTCATTATGAGCAGTGTTGTGCTAGTTACTGAAAACCAGTAACTAGTTACCATTACTAGTTACTTCATGTCAAAAGTAACTCAGTTACTTTACTAGTTACTTACACCCAAAAGTAATGCGTTACTGTGAAAAGTAACGTTTTCGTTACTTGAAAAAAAGTCTCCCATTAATGCCCTTATAGCCTTCATTTCAGTACTGTTATTGCATTGGAGAATAATACAATCTGTTGATCAACTTGACATGCATTATATGCAATCTGGATTGCATCGATATTAGCTGGCTTTCCATTTTTGTATATTCTTTCTCCAGGTAGTTGGAAAAAGTTTTCCGTCCCATATGCCGTGTGCCGCCCGGACATGCTATCATGCTAACTAGCACCCTTAAAGCGGGTGACTCCACTGTAGCAATAGCCTGCATGTGTTCTACAACATACCGTGCAATGGCTTTATCGACTTTTCCCTGGCCAGCAGTCCCTTGGTTAAAATCCAGCCGCTGTTGCTTAGGTGGAGGTGGAGTGGCGTCGGCTGAGTCTCTGTGGTCTTAGCTACTAGCTTCGTCCCAGCATGTTGTTTTTGCAGATGTTTTAAGAGATTTTAATTACTGGTTTGGGCAGTAGATAGGATCTTTGACCCGCCAAGACACAACTTACATTTAACTAAAACGTTATTTTCTTTGTGCTCGACAAAAGTGAAATAGTGAGAATATCTCCAGGTGGAGAAACTAGACTTGAGCTCTGCCGCCGCCATGATAGTCTTGTTAGTAAACAACACAAACACGCCCACAGCACGTCTCCGCATGTGACACAGGAAGTATCTAAGTACATTTACTCAAGTACTTAAGTACAGTTCTCATCTCTGTTCGCCTAGCTGTTGACTATATAAAAAAACTAACGCAGTAACGGAGTAACGCACCATGTAGTAACGGTAACTGCGTTACTGAATTTAAAAAGTAATGCGTTAGAGTACTAGTTACTGCCAAAAGTAACGGCGTTACAGTAACGCGTTACTTGTAACGCGTTAGACCCAACACTGATTATGAGTGATAAACTCTTATTATCTAGACACTGCACTAATTCAGCATATGCTTCTGCATTCTTTGTTGCATCTTCTTCAAGTGCTTGTTCGTCGTTGTAGTCTATCGCTGGCTCTTCCAGGATAACTTCACTGAGGCGGCGCAGTTCCATGTGCGCCAAAAACCTCGTCTCCCATAACTCAAAGTTTTTCTCGTCACCGTTGAATAACAACTTAAACCACCTTTGGCCTCCTTGACTGGGCCCATAACCTGTTGCGTGAGACATTATATTCAGCAGAAGTCTCCACGTTTGCAGTCAACCAAAGTAGCTTGTAAGTATGCTAACAGACAGAAGAAACACACGACCACATCGCTCAGAGTTTGGCCTGGAGTACTGGGGCCGTTTATTGTAACTGCGCATGCTCATTAGCATCACCACGTTTCAGGCACATTCTGATGATGTCATACACATGAACTGAAACATGACTTTGTTATTATACAAATATGCTCAACACTCATCAAGCCTCATTGACAGACCATTATTGTTCATTTATGACCACATGTACAGTAGACAGTTTTTGTCTTATTTTGGCATTAAAGGTCTCCTAGTATACTGTTTTTCATCAATATATTATAGGTCTCAGATATATACAAAACGTGTCTCTGAAGTGTTTTGCTTGAAATACCAAACAGATCATGCATTGTAGCTTCCCATAATCCCCTCTGTTTCAGCCCTGTTTCAAAAGTGCTGATTCTCTGTCTGTTACTTTAGATGAAAATAAGGAGCCACTCCCCACGCCCCTCTGAGAGATATTTGGTTAAAAAGAACACAATGGTGCTCTAGGAGGAGATTCAGGTGATAAGGTGGGGGGGGGGGGTTACCTTGGTTGATGATTGGCTAATGGTTACACGAGCCAAACATTTTTTATGACATCATAAAGTAGCCAAAATCTGATCAGCTAATTTTCAGACAGGTTTTTATTAGGGCTGTCAAGTTAACACGTTAATAACGCAAAAAGAAATTAACGCCACAAATTATTTTAACGCGATTAACCAACCCTGTCTCCTAAAAATTACATTCCCACAGAACTAAACTGCATTCTCAATTACGTTTAGCTAGAAACATATTTTCTCCCACGTTACGTTTCTTATGAACGTATCTTAAATACGTTTATTTTCTACATATCTTTGCCATTTATTGTCTTGCTTATAATAATGATAATAGTCATTTATAAATATCATTTTAGAGCACACATGTGAAATCAGTAGGCGAGGCTGTAATTTCGCCAGCTGTTACTCTCATGAGCGAGGCAGAAAATAATAGTTTTAACATGCCAAAAAGCTGCTGTGTAGTTTATTGCACCTCAAACATTAAAACACATCCAGAGTTACGTGTTTCTGTACTTCCTCTAAGAACAAAGGACAGTAACAGAAGATCTCTGTGACGCCAGATGTGGTGTTGTTAATGCGATATGATATCCGGAAAAAAATTCAGTTTAGGATGGCCGAAGACACTACACTACCCATAATCCCCAGCTATCGTTTGGGACTACAGTCCCGTTGACAAACCCCGTGATTAATCTTCAAGCTCTGGGATTGGATGTTGGAGTGGCAGTGCGCCAAGGTTACGCCGAGCGTCAAGCTCTTTGAAATGGAACGAAACCACGGCAGACTATTCAAAACTGGACTCGAACGCCCCCCCAGAACTACACATGCTGGCTATTGTGTTTTGCAACATGTTCTCTATGGCACGTCTCTTCTGGGAATTGTAGTTTTAAAAAGACGTTTTCGTTTTCCCAAAATTGGAAGTTGACAGTATTAAACTGTGTACAGCCCTGGAGGTTTAGGCGATATGAAACACATTGGTGTGTACAAATTTAAAACATGTAATTACTAAATGGGTGAACATCGCTTGTATCAATAATGGGCAGCATTAATATATACCCACATGACAGCTCATTGATACTTTGTAATTCTACTCCACTACAATTCAGAGGTTAACCTGATATTTTTACTCCACTACATTTATTTTAGTTACTTTGCAGATTCTGATTAATGATGTGAAATATAAACAACCCTTAAAGCAGACTTTAGTTACACCCGAGTAAAATTCAGGGAAGGTGATTGTCAAGTGCCAACAATCAGGAGAGATATTTGATAGGTGGTGCTTGAGAAGACTAAACATTTATCTGCAGATCTCTATAAAGTATATTAATTACTTGTTATTCTCTACTAATAGTTAATTAAAAACTGTATATAATGGCTATTTTGCACATCCCTTTCAAGATTTCATGATTTTCAAAGGTTTATGGACATATCATATACACAACTAGGTGTAGTTATGCAATGAATGAAAAACTTGGGTCGCAGGTTCCTCAACAGTGCATTACAAGACATCTATCAATATGTGTGTATACCTCCACCATTAAACTGTCAAATTCTGCATATTTCTTATACTATCTACATACATAAGAGTATAATTAATGTGTATAATATCAGTTAAAGTAAGTGCTTCAACATAGTTAACATTGCAGGAAATCAATATATTAGACGTTAAGTACTTTGTCAGGCTTAATATTTATCTGTAGATAGATACCCCTAAAGCTTTTTTCTTACAAATACATAAAAAGACAAAACACTGGCATGTAATTTACGTTAGAATAAATAGAATGGTTTTGAATAATAGATGAGTGTCAAATCTACGTCACTTTACAGCCCGCCCACTTTTGGGGAAACCAACGCTGTCATTTGAACGGCGATCAAGCATGAAGGCACAGAGATCTTCTGTTACTGTCCTTTGTTCTTAGAGGAAGTACAGAAACACGTAACTCTGGATGTGTTTTAATGTTTGAGGTGCAATAAACGACACAGCAGCTTTTTGGCATGTTAAAACTATTATTTTCTGCCTCGCTCATGAGAGTAACAGCTGGCGAAATTACAGCCTTGCCTACTGATTTCAAATGTGTGCTCTAAAATGATATTTATAAATGACTATTATCATTATTATAAGCAAGACAATAAATGGCAAAGATATATAGAAAATAAACGTATTTAAGATACGTTCATAAGACGGCCGCCCCATAGTTTCAGAGCGCATCGAGTTTAAAATACCATCTACAAGCTGATGCTGACAGCCCCGCTCCTGCCGCCCGCTTGTGGTAGACCACACTTCCACGCTCACCGGCAGGCACCGACTGGCCATCGGGAGGACCGGGAGGGTGTGTGTATTTGTGGCTTGAGCGAGCGAGAGAGAGAGAACGCGCACACCTTACGTGTATTGTTGTTGTTAGCATCTGGTGCTAGCTAGCTGCGCTAACGGATATAAGGAGCTATTTCAATGAAAACAGAGGAGCGACATTTCGCCGACAACTGCGCCGAGCAATTGACTTTATGCAGGAAGCCAGACAGTGGAACATTGTACGAAAAGTCAGCACACTCAACACGGATAGTGCGAGCAACATGATTGCAGTGTCCAGGCAGCTCCCGTTCGAGCATATGCCTTGAGTTGCACATAGCTCCAACGATCCAACACACACACACACACACACACACACACACACACACACACACACACACACACACACACACACACACACACACACACACACACACACACACACACACACACACACACACACACACACACACACACACACACACACACACACACACACACACACACACACACACACACACACACACACACACACACACAACACACACACACACACACACACACACACACACACACACACACACACACACACACACACACACCACACACACACACACACACACACACACACACACACACACACACACACACACACACACACACACACACACACACACACACACACACACACACAGTAGAGTTATATTTGTATTTATTCATGTTAGCAAACTATGGATAAGCTTAAAATGGGAATAATTTGGGTAAAACTGTGAGCTGCATTTGGGGCCTGTTGACATGTGTTTTTGAGGACAAAGGAAGATGGGGGAAGGTGAGAGCATGTCCTGATTTGCATTCAACTTAGAACAAGCTACAGTGGTTTGTGATATTAAGAGAGGTCCCTTGGGTTTCTCTGGTGGTTATCAACAGTAGCAGTTAAGTGAATACTGTTCAAACAATACCTGTGTTTGTGTTTTGTATTGATTTCTCTGTTTTATCCGTTCATAAATGTAAGGACTACAAATGGCTATAAACATTCTGGGCTGGTTGGAGTAAACAGGGTTTTATTGCTCTGTGGGGGAGGTGTAGGTATGCAGGCCTTGAGACCTTTTGTTGGAAAGTGAGCCTGTTTGGTTTCCTGCTGCGTTTCCTGCTGCGTTGCGTCTCCCAATGAGATGACCTGAAAAGATGACCAGCTGACCTAACACCAAACCCCTCCTTCTTACTCTGGTATATATCCGGTGGATCCCTGGCGTTCGGCCTCTTCTTCACATGCTGCCCTCGGGTGAAAGTAGCTCTGCAGTATGCGAACCAGGGCAGGAGTAAGCCGGCATTACTCTTTAAGCATTACAATATAACTGTAATATATCATGTTGTATTGTAATGATTGTATTGCATTGTCATATTGCCATTAAAGTAGATTATTGTTAACTGTTACTTTGTAGATATGGATTCCTTCCTGTATTATAAACAGCTTCATAGGAACGCGCGGAGATTTGAAAAGCGGACCAGTTATCCCTTTTAATCTCCAACAACACACACACACACACACACACACACACACACACACACTTTGTATTGTATTAATGTATTGTATGAGAGCGGTTCCAGGTTGAATTGAGGCGAATATTTGTAATGTTCAGAGGTTGTTATGTTTAATATTCATGAGAATATTTGTCATTGTTCTAATGATAATAAACAAACATTTGCATAAAGCATATTTGTCCACTCATATATTGATAAGAGTATTAAAAACTTGAAAAATATCCCTCTAAGGAACATTTAGAACAGACAAAAAATGTGCGATTAATTTGCGATTAAATATTTTAATCGACTGACAGCCCTAGTTTTTATATAAATGATCAGGAACAAAAAGTGAGCAAATATTTTTTCCTGAAACGTTCAGAATCTCTTTACACAGAGGGGACACATGTTGATGTATAAAAGACATGAAAAAGTGGATTTTGTATAATAGGTGACCTTTAAGTAAACCAATATGTTTGCCATGTTGATTAATAGAGACGACACTATTGTTTATGTCAATGTTGACCAACCACATGTTGAGCTACTAAGATTTCTCTGTCCAATTTAGCAGACATAAAGAAGAAAGTGTTCTGCCAACCAGTGGGCGACCATTCTGACTACACCGTATACTGCATGTTCAGTCGAATGAATCATCATCGGTAAAACATTTAGCAGTATGTGGTGTGAAGAGGTTCAGGATTTACACTGCCAAGTCAGTTCAGGCCCACTTGACACAAAACATCCACTTTGCTTAAGTGGTATTGGGCTGACTTTGACCTTTGACCTCCCTATGGAAGGGGAGCAATAAACAATTTTTCCCAACAGGAATCAAACCGACACTGGGAAACAAATAGTAAAGGCTGAGATCTGGTCAGAGCAACAACACAAGAGCGTTGAAGTCCTACATATTTTTATGGATTCCTGACATCAAGTTCTATCTGCATATTCATCGTGTATCTTTATACGCTTATAGACAAAGCGAGATAGCGATGGACCGAGTGAGTGAGCAGAATGATTTGACCTAAAGCAGAAAGGGAAATGAAAGAGAGAGGTGCCAACCCAATGTTTCAGTGATGAGTCAAGAGATAGAGCCCAAAAGCAAAGCAAGACGATATCTAAGTGTGCAGAAAAGATCAGACAGGGGAGGCAGGGAGCAGAGGAGAAGAACAAAGCAAAGAGAATGAGGGAGCAGCAGTGATAAGAGGATGAGGAGCGAAGAGGGGGCGGCTCCTCTGGGCTGTAATTAAGGCTCCGGATTCTGTTCGCCATTGACCGCTAAAACTTAAGAAAGATGAGGGGAGAGATATAAGTGAAGAAGCAACATGCGTGGATAGAACACAAGGGAAGGCCAGTCCCTAAGGCTAAGAGCACTGAAGGTAAACAAAGAAAAAAGGGAGCATGTGAAAGAGGATGACTTGGAATAAAAGAGAATATTAACAGCGGGAAAAAGTAACGTGGGAATGAGTTTAAAAGATCCCAGATAATAGTATAAGAACAGAAGAGCTGTGGGAAATTAATCAAACTCAAGGAGGGGAAAACTAGAGAGAGGAAAGAAAGAGTAAAGAACAAGAAACAGGAAAGTGTGTGAGCATGAATGTTAGCGACAGACTTATTGCTCACCTCTTTTTTTCAAAATACTTTGTATTTGTTGTCTTAGTTTGTTAACAGATGAACATCCCCAGTGAACAGTAAATGTTTTTACATAAAGTGTCGGTAAATCACAACAAAGAAACTTAAAAAAACAACAAAAAAAGGAAAACAATTGAAATAAAATATGTAAAACAGTAATATATACACTAGTATATAATTGAGTTATATTAAAGCTGATTACAGAGCTATGCTAAACAGAAGGGACTAAGATGTGTTTGTGACTTCAATTCATACTTCGTTTTTATAACAATATATTCATACCTCTGGTCAACATTTTGTTCTTGTTTTAAGTTAAATGTTTCTACTTTGGGTGATGATAGAAAAAAACATCTTCAAAAGTCTTAGCCCTTACATTTAGATGTATATGGGCCACACATTGAGCCATCTGTCCACCATGTGAATCCTACTGAGGACATGACAGTGTCTTTTGTCGGACAAATTGATTTAATATAGAGAGGCTTGACCTTTAGTTAACCGATATTTGCCTTGGCCGAAGACAGCCCTTGTAGACAGAGAGAGAGAGAGACAGGCAGACATGGGCTTGTCTCTGCTCGTGGCACTTGCGCTGTCATGAGGCTCCCGGACAGCTGTCTCTGTCATCCTGTCTTGTTGCCATCACTCATCCTGTACATCCGCTCCCTTGATGTGGTAAAAAATAATTTAATATTTGCACAGCTATTTTATACATCGGTTGAGATTGACTCTGAAAGAAATGTAGTTCCCGCGTTTTTATTTTTAAGTCTTTCATGTGGTGGTGTTGAAGCAGAAGCTTTGTACTTTTTTCTTCTAATTATTCTCAGCTTTACTAAGGCTTTTTGTGTGTGTGTGAAATGAGTTGCTTTCATCTATTCCAAGGGATTGAAAGAATGATCTTAATAAATGTTTTGACAGGATATAACATAGGTTGAGAAGGGCTATACAACGCTCAATTTATTTGAGTAAAGTGTGCCAAATCTGGAAATAAGGTTGAATCAATGGATATGGGATTTCAAGACCAGAAAACACTTCAATATTGAGCAGTGTGGCTTTTAACTTTATTAACGATGTGGAAAAATTGAGCCAAGCTTTACGTCAGAGTCAGGTCTTCTTATTAGGTTCACGTGGTTTGTGAGATCTAAAGATGGTGACGCAGACACCCTAGGAAATATTATTCATGTGAACTTGAGTCAATATGTAACGTTTATGTGACGCAGGAAGCTGCTGATCTGCAAAGCATGTGGCAGTTCAGTTTTACAAAATGGCATGCCTTTCAAACTGGCAGGTCTTCTAAAGAACTTCTCTCGGGATTCGATGGCTCCCACGGGATGGAGAAGTGAAATCCTGGACAACATCTACGTTTAACTCGTGACAGCATTTTAAACAACAACCTGACAGATTTAAATCGTATTATATGTTTCAAAGTCACATTTTGTTCCAAATGACTCGTGCTTTTATCTAATTATTCCAGCTTTTATCCACTGCTATCAAAGAATATAATATTATGTCTTGTTGTGGAGCACTTTAAATCAAACCCTCGAGACCATTACTGATGATAACAATTTAGCTCCTGTTCGGCAAGATCAATTGAAGCATGAAGATGATTTGAAAAAGTTACTGTAATTGGCGCTGACAGTGGTAGGATGACTGTGCGTTGGGTGCCGTTTCCTCTCCAAAAGGAGATTTGGTGCTGCGAGCGGTTGGCTGCATAGGCCTGCCGCTGATGCTGAGCTCCCTCGGGTACGGTGGTGAGTCAGGTTCCCTGTCGCAATGCATTTGCTAAAACACAGACATGCTCTAGGGAGTCCATGACTGATCTTACTGGCTTGCAGAGCGCTGTTTGCGTGTATTTGTGTGTGTGTGAGTGCACACATGGCATGTGTCCTGCAAAACTACAAGAAAGACTTAAGAGCCCCTTGATGTCAAATAAGTTGACCCAGTAGGCACATGGCAGACATTCATCCTAAATGTAGTAAGCACGTAATGTGTGACTTTGGAAAAACAGTATGACTGTGACAGTTTGCAAAGATTGACGAGACACACTGCCGTCCAATTGCCAAGGACATCACAGAGTTTTGGATGGCTCATGTCTGACTGAAACGGACATAGTCACCAGAACGTCACTATTTGGTTTGTGAACTATGTTTTGAACCTGGCAGTGGCGGTTCTAGAACATTTTACATGGGGGGCAAAGGGGGGGCAAGAGGTCATGCCAGGGTAGCATGGGAGGGCGGACAGTACGTGGTATTTTATACTGTATATAACCTATTTATTGTTAATTCATGCCCTAACAAAAGTCTTCTTAATGCACAAGAGAAACAAGGTGTTCAGACAAACAATCGGGTGCCATTTGAGTCCCCCAAGCTTACCTCAACAATTTTAAATGAAAGGAAACTACAAAATGTATTTTAAAGCAATGAATTAATGGAACAGGTTGTTTTGCATTACAATGTAAAATTAAATATATATATTGTTTTTTAAAAATGGGTTGTCTTAGTATTAGACAGACATATTTGCATGTCCTCACTAAGCATTATTACATATTAATTTAATATTAAACAAATCAAAATGGCCAATTATCCCAAAATGTTGCTGCTAATATAATCATATGCTTGTCAACTTTAACTGATCAAAAATACATTCTGAAAAAATACTTGAATTATCTATGAAATTGCAATATTGTCCCTCAGTTTGTTTCACCCGTCACGCCATACCATTTACCCTCCTATTAAAATAATGGATCAGTCCATGTCAGTGGCGAGCCGTGACTTTTATACCTAGGCCCTCTACCTTCCCTCGAAAAAAAAGAAGAGATGTTACGTCACAGTGTATACTTCAGCGGAATATCAAAACAGCGGCCCGGGGTGCACAACGCATCAATGACAGCGACCCTCTACCACACAGAACAACACCATTTATATAAACACCTATCATGACAGGGCACCCACAGCCAAGTAACAATTACAAATGAATTAAGTCGGCACGGCAGCCCGCATTGAAAATGACTTAGGCCTACCTTTGATGATCAAATCACTGAAACACAAAGTCCATCCTCCTGTCCTTTTGGATGAAGCACTTGCTTCAGCTGATCCTTTGCAACTCAATCTTGAAAATGACTCGGTTAATAATTTCGCAACGATGTCATCACTATCACTGAAGTGAGCCATCATGAACGAATTTATGCTAATTATAAATCTATCGATCATAAATCTATCGTTTAGATTTATGATTCGAAAATAATAAAAGTAGGGTAGACATGTGGATATTATCCGGCTGAACAAAACGAGCATTTATCTAACAGGTTCGTTTTCCACAGACCTTATTTCAAGCTATTTTCCAAAATCCTATGGAGAAATCCCAATGCTTTCTGTCGAGGGAATCCGAGCGCAGTTTACTTCCGGGTTTTAGGACGCGTCACTGCACCACTTGCATAGACCTCACAGCGGGCGGAACTTGTCATAAAGTCCGCGAAAATAAAGCCCGCCCATTTAGAGGGAAGATATGATTGGTCAATTGTACTGTCATTTGACATTACTCTCTCGTTGAGTTACTATAGCAGGCCCTCTGTGAATGTAGAGAGGGACCAACAAGCTCTCCCGTCTTCACAGTAGGCTTGTTTGAGACAAGCGAGACCTGCGCAGTTGCGATCAACGTCTTGCTAGTGCATTGCATGATGGTTAGTCATTTTGTCCGACTTGCTCTGGAGGCTCGCCTACATGAGACGTTGAAATCTCGCGGGACAAAGACGCCCGCAGCCTTGAGAGCGAGGCGCGGCGAGGCGGCGCAGTTCCTCTCCACGGGCTGCGGAAGCGAAATGCTTGATGGGAAACGACCATGGATGTATAATAAGGAAACGACTCGCTGGTATCTCGAGCTGAGCGCTCATTGGTGGTTTTTACCACGTGCTGCTGATGCAACTCTCCAATTGGCTCGGCAAAAGTTTGTTTCGTTTTGTGTCCGTTTTACGTTGCCACATCCATTCCCATTTTTCATCATTGTTCCACATTGTTCCAATGTTTATCATCATGAAATTAATATCTATATATTGTATACTATACTTGCACTGCTTACCGTTTTCATACTTTATATATCTTAGCATATTCATACACACTGTTCATACTGCTCACAGGCTGATATCTAGTGTATTCATACCCCTCACTGTTTATTCATCATTCAATTCATTCTATATTTTATTCTGTCTATTGTGTACATTACTTTTCACTTTACTGCTTGTTGCACCTGGTTAGAAGCTAAACTGTATTTCGTTGTCTCAGTACCTGTAATATGTGCAATAACAATAAAGTTGAATCTAATCTTGAGCAGGAACAAATGTATTTACTTAGTACATATCTGACATTAACGATTAAACACATGTGTGCATTCTTTATAAATGCAAACCGAGTCAAGCCGACTCCGGAGGTGGCGGTATGCACCTTAAAGTTGTTTGCAATCCGCCAAAAAACGGAGAGAAGAAGAAAAAGAAGACGAAGCCGACTCCGAGCTGTCCGACTTCAGGCGAGCTTTTTGAGACCTCCCCCGGCTGCGATCGGCTATTCTCGTCTACTTTCGAGGCGAGCCGCAACGCGTCTCAAACAAGCCTAGTAACGGCCCGTCTACACTACAGGCGTCAAAAAATGCTTTCAACGCTTCGCCCATTCATTTGAATGGGGTGACGTAGGATATTTTCAAACTTCGCCGAACTGCATTGTGGGTAGCATGGCAAGGCGTTGCAAGCATCGCGAGCGTCTATCGGCGTCAAAAGTTGAACAATGTTCAACTTTTGAGGCTCGATGCTTGCTCGAAGCTGGCGTCAGCCAATCAAATCCCGTTTTTGCAATTCCCGCCAGTACAAGCGCTAGCCAATCAAACCGCGTGCAAGCTGGGAGAGCCAGACCGCAGTTCATTTCCTCATATTCCAAACGAGAAATTACGGTAGCAAATCACCCGGTTCTTTCCGACCAGAACTATTTACCGGGATACAAACCGGAGGAACCAGGCATGGAGGGAGGTGGCAGAGACAGTGGGTGAAACTGGTAGGTTTTCGCCTGTTTGGGGATTTTATATCCAGTTTACTTCGTTTTAACATTGCTATTGCTTTGTATGTCGGGGGCGGGATATTCATGTGATTGGTTGTTGGTCGCGTTGCTCGCAAAAAATCGCCAAGCTTCAGACACGCCCAGCTTCAAGATTTTTTTATGCCTGTAGTGTAGACGGGGCGTAACTCGCAGAGACGGCATTTAACCCTTCACATTCTAACAGAAACTGAACAGGCAGATTCGAAGGATTTATTTCTTTGGAAATGTTATTTTAAATACAATTAAATCAAGTTTTTTGGTAAAACTAATGAAACATTTAACAACAACAACATTTTGAAAAAAATATTGGAAAAAAAATGTTATTTTTTTAATGTTTTCAAATATTATTTTTTAGAATATCTTAGGCCCTCACAGAGTGCCTAGAGGGCCCTGACGGCTCGCCACTGGTCCATGTGTGATCTGCATTGAGGGAATTACATCAAAAAAGAGTCAGTTTCTTCTCTTACCTATATTTCAGTTTTTGTATTTTCAGATTAAGATTGACAAGCTCAACATTTCAACTCTGTTATATGAATTAATAATAGTAAATAATTGTTTATTACAAAATAAACAATAGTTTTACAAAATATTATAATTTTGTAATGTCCTTGACTTCCATGTGGTGCCATATCTTAGCTAAACAAGGTCTCATGGCTACTTTTTGTCATAAACTTCAACCCTGTTAAATTTTTTCAAGGAAATTCCTAGTAATTATTTATATGTTGTGCCTGAGGTGGGAACATGTAAGTAGTCCACTACCAGATGTTATGACCAAACATTTTGGTTTCATTTTTCAAAGATATAAAGACCCAAAAGGCACCCGATTCAGAGAATACTCAGAATTCTGCAGACTGTAACTTCATTATAATTAAGTACACAAATGACATCACCCATCTCTTCAGAGAGCTAAAGGTGACCTGTGCAGCAACACATTTCAATCAATATTTGTCAATACTAAGAGCTGCTAGATTGTGCTGCTGTAATGGAATATGTAAGGAGAATAAGAACATACCATGTGGTCCAGCTGGAGTTTCATCTGCCTCCTGATCCCTGCCTCTGGCCCTCTTTCTGATACTTCATCTTTATTCCTCACATATATTTCTTCTTCTTCACTAATGTCTTCATCTCCTCCTCTTCCTCCTGCTCTGACCCTCCTGGTCTCTTCATCTCTCTTTTCCTTTTCCTCTTTCTGTTCGTCCTGATCACTTCTCATATGTATTTTTGTTGTTGTTGAATCACTCCTATACTCTGGCCTGCAAGAGTCTACTTGTGAAAAGCACTGGTACAAATGCTTGTATAACTTTACACGTTAGGGCCATGTAGCCTAGCTAATATGTAGCATATCATAAATATAACATCAGAAAGTATTTATCAAACGCAAACAGGCAGCTGTGTTTAGATCCAGTTTTTTACGGTAAAGGATGTATCCTGGTTTCATTGATCTGGCCTCATTGCTGTGATGTGTAGTTTACGTGGATTTAATAGTAGGCTACTGCGTAGTTTAGCAAAGTGATCGATCTCCCAGCTAACGCTGTCTGCGTAGTATTTTGTAACGTAACGCCCCAAACAGCGCCCATCTGTTAAACGCTATCGAATCAAACGGCAGCGTTTTATTAATATTTAGTTTCAAGCTCTCGTCCTTAGTAAAAACAAAACTAGTGGAAGGGGAAATGCTCCCAGGGGAAGCTGACCCATAGGTGCTGGGACAGCTCGCTCCCTCTCTGCAGCGAGCAGCGTCTGTTTGTGAACGCCGCTCCGCAGTTTAATGCAGCTGCGTTTTTAACGGGCCTAAAATGATATTTAAAATGATTCACTTTTAACTAATGTAATGCTTGTTTCGTTGCTTGAGAAGCTTGTGGAAATAATGTAGGTTTGTTTTAGTACAGTTTTAGGGAAACAAAAGTTAGGGGGGCAGCTGGGGGGGGCAAGGCTCTACAGTGGGGGGGGGGGGGGCAGCTGCCCCCCCTTGCCCCTCCCCATAGATCCGCCCCTGGAACCTGCACATTTGTTATTTTTTCCGAGGCCATTTGTTTTATTTTATAACCAGAAGTGTCAAAGAGGGTGAACAAATATGAAGAAAATGTTGCAATTTTCTCTGTGAAAAGATTAAAGACGGAAACACAGAGAACACACATATATCGCAACACTGTGGTAGAGAACTGTCAATCACAAGGTAGCCGCTCCCTAAAGCATACCCTCCTTTCATCTATTTTACCCTAAATGAGAGAATAATTTAAAAAATGAATATAATGATGTTTCCAAGACATGAAATTAGCAATTGAGAACTTTAACTGATTAGGAATCATTTTTATTGAGGCAAAAAAACATGTGAGACGAATGCTAATATTCTCATAAAATTCTATACAATTAGATTTTCTTTTTAACCAGTGGAGTCGCACAATAATCATTGCTAAATCTTGCACATATACAAATCACAGACGTTAACAATGTGTCCCCTATACCAAAAAAAGGGAGTGTGTAATTCTGGGCACACACATGAAATATTCTAATATCTATATAACATAATGATGTTAGGGTTTCTGCTCACCACATGCTTCGCACACCATCAGTCTTCATATAACTCGCAGTGCTTTTCTGCTCTCCTCTTTTAAAGCCTTAGAGGTTAAATTAAAACTAACACTCTGCAGCTCCCCCAACTCTTTTCTCACTCATGGCTGACTTCATTTACATCCCTCAATTGACTCCCAACTCCTTTCTCTTTTCATGCGGTACTGGCTACCATCAAGGGTTTTTACTTCTGTACACACACACATTGCCCATCTGCTAAACAGATGCAATATAACACTTTTTACCCTAGACACCCTAGAACTCATATTCGTGCCTATATACAGTACAGTATCATGAAAAACATAAATTTTTTAAGGTATACATTTGATACCTTTAATTACTTCTTTTGAGTTAATGAATATTTGTAGTGGTCAAGAAAAAGGAAGACATTATTCAGGCAAAAAAAGCTGACTAAGTAACTTCATAAACACATACGGTACATCACTTCAGTAACTTCATTTTAATTTTTCGATATTTTGTCAAAACATATTTTATGGCTTTGTTTGACTCAAAATGTAAAAGGACAAATTGAGGTTTAACATGACAAAAATATTTGGATAGAACTATGCATGGCAGAACCTAGAATGTTTTGAACTTAATAGCATTGTTATAGTTTTGAAGATATTATTCCTCAAAAACATCAAACTCTTTGAATGTTTCATTCCTGACACTTGGATGAGCAGGGTGATGTGCACTGCATGAGTTCAAAAGAGTTCATCCATGAATGTTTTCATGCTTGATATCGTTGACTGGAAGATTACATGCAGCAACTATGTTTTGTTTTTGTGTAGTTTCTAACTTTAGTTGATAAAATGGTCCTATATATGCCACTCTAACATACTTGTACTCATTCCATCCTCGCTGGTACCCATCATATCGGTGACAATTTGGGTTCCCAGGAGCCTGTTTTCAGCTCCTCCTGTCATGAGAAATATAACACCAGTAACAAACATCTGGTCTACAAGTCAGAGATACTGCACTTGATTTATTAGTGAATCGATCCTGACTTTTCTGCATTTTCATAAATTCAAGATGGTGGGAGTGGAAATGGAAACTGTTCCCATGCAGCTGCTTGATCTCCAAGAAACATCTTGACCTACCTTCTTGGCTGCGGTCCATCCAGCACCATCCAACCCTCAGGCTTTTTACATTTCCAAACCCAGTGTATGACTTCTATCTGTAAGAAAGATGAACTCATCAGTGAGTTGTTCACAACGCTCCGACTTCCTGTTTTAGTTCATTACATTTGGCCTGAATACATTAAGAATAATGTGCACTCACCGTCCAAATAGAGTATGTTTAAAGTGGTGATAACTGATGTTTTGATAATGAAAATGGAACAGGGGCCACAACAGCACACGGACAAAGTTGGTGACTGGCTGGTGAACACAGTGGAGCTTTTAGCGGCGAAAGAGACAGATATTTCCCTCAGGAGTTGGTAGAGAGCAAAACAGAACTAAAAGGGCCCGAACACTAGACTTACATTTGCTGGGTGGACAGAAACATGACGCTTAATGATATGACTGTTCGCAATATAAACTTAAATGGTGACAATGTCAATTTTGTATAGATAACCTGTTTACGCTGCCACCAAGTGCAAAGTGCGGGATACATCTTTTCTGTTTCTGTCAATTCTGATGTGGTGATTTTAAGTGATTTTTTATTAGTCACTGGTAGCAGATAAGACTCCAATGTTCTCATATAATCCTTCCATGCTTTTCAAACTCTGCTCTGTTTGTATGCCTGTAAAGAAACCACTCAGGTGACAAATTATCTTTCAAGAAATGCTTATCTCAAGAAAAGTGAAGGAGGGGTGAAGGAGATTAGACGAAGAAACTACACAGAGGAGTTCACCTTCAACAATTAGGTAACCTCTGTGTCCTGTTTATGTCTCCTCCACAAATCCCGTCTCACATTTCCTATTCTTTATCCTGACATATCCTTCCTCCTTCAACTAAGTTATTGATCCAAGCAGCCCCAGAACTAAGTGGAAAAAGGAGATTTTACTTTGTAGACCATCATTTCTAAAGCTGTATTTAGACGTGATCAATTTCACAAGGAAGAGGTGGGATAATGTCATTATAACAAAGATATCTCAATGATTTGAAACCGATTTGTATACGTCAGCACTTTCTGGGGACTGCATTGCAGCGATAACTGTGACATCTTTCAGCTCCCTGTGAATGTGTGGTTAACATTACCTCAGGTTGTAACAGTCCTGTGCGAAGTAGAGTATGTGATTTAATGTGTGAATGGAGCATTTGACGCATTATCTTTGACTCGTTGACTTAATTACTATCCTCCCTCAACATTAAGTGGGCCTATACTGTACGTGTCAGAAAATGTGTTCACCTCAGTAATGTTATAGTAGGTCATACGTTAATGACACTTGTGACCACCTCATATTATAATTATGAACACAAAACGTATTTTATACTATTTAAACAAATATTTGTTATAGTTTTTTGCATTATTGATCCAAAAGAAAATGTAATACTTGTTACTCACACACCGTAGCTGCATTGTGTTCCAAAGCCAACATTAATCACATAATGTGTCAACAGATACAAAAAAAACACAATCTGTGGTTCAGGTGTGTCAATATGAATTACTGTGTTTGGATAACATCACTGCACAAACTGAGCTGCCAGTTACACAGCTATTGTTTGTCCTTTGACTATTTAATTTGTGACTTTCAAAATTCATCCACAGCTTTTCATGTAAGTTGCTTGAAACACGGTGGCAGCAAGAGAGTCTTACATTTGTGTGTGTGTATATGTCTGTGTGTGTGTATGCATACCGACATGTGCACACGTGCCTCTGTGTAATTACATTGCAAGCAGTTGAAACCTTTACAATGCCCCTTCAACAGTGTAAATTATCATAATCATGTTTTTTCTGTGAAGTCTGACTTTTCTATCCCCCCAACTCTGCCCCTCTGCCTTTCATCCTCTTGCACACCCTCCCTCTCTTCCTCTATTGGTGTTTTTGCAGCAGTGAGGTAATTACAGTCTGCACACACTGAAGGCCTCGCATGGAGAAATAGAGCACATTAAATATGTATGTAGGCACTCTGAGAGGTTATTCCTCTCTGAAATGTTAATGTCTTATCCCTGGTAGAACCTCGAGAACATTATATATAATGCAGCCCAAGGCCAGAATAAGGTGAAAGGTGCTTTACGAACATCAGACTTGGTCTTGTCTGCCACCGGGCACTGACGTCACCACAATTATTGTTGGAGGTGATGAGTAATCTGTGCAATGATTTGAAAACTCACAGCAAGGGGTTTCACAGCCAAATCGGCCAAATGTCATTTTATTTCAAATGCTATCGGTACCTTAGAGCAAACCCCATTACCCAATTTATTAACTTGCTATTTTAGGTGTTTGAAACTCCGTAAGAGAAACACTTTATGTAATTTGTTTATTTAAAAGAAGACAATTAGTTATTAGATTATTTATAACCCAGTAAGTCATTTATGAAACACATTACCCTAACTGTGTCTGATTATCCTCATTGAATCTTATAAGGAAATCTAACACTTTAATAAGTAAATTAATTAATTAATTAGATAAATTAAAGCTAAAAAAAACGGTGTTTGGTTGCAGTTTGTTGGTCCTTTACTGATTTATCTTTTCTATTCAAAATCTTAGTAGAAAAAAAGGAAATGTAAAATTGCTGTTTGCTCTATGAAGCACGGCCGGAAAAAAACTCTCTTTTAAACACCTTCATGTCCCACTGAGGAGACAGCAAGGTCTGCGGCTAGGACAGCCTGTCAGCTGGGGTCCGTGGCGTGATGAGCTCCAAGTGGAGCATGACAGGCCCGGCGGTGGGCTGATGGAGCACAGCCTTCTGGGAAGGTCAGTTCTCCAGTTGGGGAAAAGAGGTAAAGGTTAGTCACGATGCAACAGGGCACTGTAGCATTAGGACAGAGGGGTTTAATCAGCTCAAGTGATGCAAATGTAGACAGCTGCAAAATACATTCCTCTGAGTTACCTACGTCTGGCACATGAGACATCAGAACATCCCCGTTCTTAAATATGTTTAACTAAAACATCATAACTTAATGATTAGACTACAATGAATTTGTGTATTTAGTAGTGTTAATGTATTGTACATTTCCTATTTATTCCCATGAATGTAATTAAAGGTGAATTGTACCTATCTATGGTGAGCGTATTTCTTATGGTATTCAGCACCACTTACTGTACCTAATTTAATTGCTATATTATGAGTCATTCTATGGTTTTCTGAAATGTGGCAATCAAATTCAATTTCATTTATTGTTGTCCTACAAGCGGTTACTTATGTAAATTGGGTTGTAAGAAAATCCTGCAGTATAGATGGAGCCAAAGACTGACAGAGAGAAACATTTCTGTTCTCAAATTATCTGTAATGTGGACATTGCATAGCAAGACACAGCAAAGCTGGTACATAATTGATTGTGACACACACACACACACACACACACACACACACACACACACACACACACACACACACACACACACACACACACACACACACACACACACACATACATAATCACAGACAAACAAGCATGTAACAAGGAAAGACAATACATTGGCTATACAAGATAAAATTATCCCTCCATACATTCTATACACACAATACCCACATTCGCGGCACGTCTTGAAATGAATCTTTCAGCAGAGCCACTATACTGCGGCTTAATGCAGATCCTTGGGCTCGTACATACATTTGTATTCCATAGCAGCATACCCAATTTGTGGGCTGTGGCCGTATAAAATATACTGTGGATTTCTCACATAACCATAGTGGATATACAATTTAATAAAATGCAAATACTTCCAATATGTTTGTAGCCTACATATGTGCAAAACAAACAAATACAGTCAGTAGCACAAACACGTAAAAACACACAATTTATTTGATCAACTGCAACCCTTCGCTGCAGGATGTTTCACAGAACAATACGCCATATGGGATTAATAGTATCAGATAGAGAGCACAGTGCCCTTGAGCCCAGAGGATGTGGCAGTGGTGGTCTGTTGTGAGGGTATTAGTTTACTTGACTGCACATATAAAAAATGCATGAAAGAAAATGATGGGAAAAGTAAAAGATCCATTAAAGCCGTAACCATAAAAGTTAAGTGTGTAAAAGGGAAGGAAAAACTCAGATGTTTGTGAACAGACTTTAATGAAAACCACCATTCAAATTAACATTCAGAAACCTTTTTCTCTCTTTGAATGGTTTGCGTTTCGGTTAAAGCATATGTTAAACACTCCAGGGCAGACTAGCATAAAAAGAGTCTTTAAAGAGACATTTTAAAGTATATGTATTTCATTGTTAGTACTTAATGTATTTGCATTAAAGGGGCCCTATAACGCTCATTTTCAAGTATCATATTTGTATTGTGTGCCTCTACTGTGACATGTGTACTGTCTGTGCTGCAGCACCTCTTTTCCCCCTCTGTCTGAAACAGAGCCCGGTCTGCTCTGATTGGTTAGCTGGCCGGCTCTGTTGTGATTGGTTAACCGCTTAGAGATTTCCCACCCCTTAGCTTATCAGGTACAATGTGAAGCGATAGCGAATAGAAGAAAGTATAACGTAATGATGTCACTGTGTCGCGAAAGTAAACAAAGGACTACAATTGAAGCGTTTCAGGCAGGCGGTCAGTGTGTGGGAGAGAAACCCCCTCTGGAGGAAACTTTGGGTTTTTAAAGGGATGCACGGTAATTATCGGCCCGATAATTATCGGTCCGATATTAGGAATTATGACGTCATCCCGATAAACCCGATACCAGTATTAATAGCCCCGATAATATACAATATATTTTTTGGGTAAAAAAAAAGAAAAACATACTGCGGTGTGGGTGGATTGGGATGAGGGGCGCTTGTTTTTCACTCGGCTCCTCCCGTTTTGCCAGTACTGTGGTATTAGTGGTTTAGGAAGAGGGGAGGTTTTCACAAATCCAGCGCTCCCTAACTCGTGAAGCCAGGACAGTAAACAAACATGTCGTCAGTGGTATGGGCGTTGGAGCTATGTGCAACTCAAGGCATATGCTCGAACCGGAGCTGCCTGGACGCTGCAATCATGTTGCGCACTATCCGTGCTGAGTGTGCTGACTTTTCGTACAATGTCCCACTGTCTGGCTTCCTGCATAAAGTCAAGTGCTCGGCGCAGTTGTGGCGAAATGTCGCTCCTCTGTTTTCATTTAAACAGCTCCGTATATCCGTTAGCGCAGCTAGCTAGCACCAGATGCTAACAACAACAATGCACGTAAGGTCTCTCTCTCGCTCGCTCGGGCCACACATACACACACCCTCCCGGTCCTCCCAACAGCCAGTCGGTGCCTGCCGGTGAGCGTGGAAGTGTGGTCTGCCACAAGCGGGCGGCAGGAGCGGGGCTGTCAGCATCAGCTTGTAGATGGTATTTTAAACTCGATGCGCTCTGAAACTACGGGGCGGCCGAGGAAAAAAAATACACATGCATTAATCGCGTTAAAATAACATTTTTTTTATTATCGGTTATCGGTATCGGTCTTGAGAAGCAGGAAGTTATCGGTATCGGTTTCAAAAAAACAATATCGTGCATCCCTAGTTTTTAGCCTTTGCAGAACATTTACATGCACAAAAACCTACATGACACACTACAGGAAAGGGGGGAAACAAGTTGAAAGCACAGCAACTAAACTGTCAGAGAAGAAAGTCACTAACTGATGACAATGCATGTGACAATTTATTTTTAATAACTGGCAGGTTGACAGCACAAAGGGAGCAGATTAAAGCTGATGTTTTATTTTGGGAGAATATCAATGCGTCATCCTGTTGTGATTGTTTTTGTGAGCAATTTGACTTGAAATGTACACAACTGTATCAGGGATTCAGAGTCAAACTCAAATTAGATTGATCACAACAACAGTTAAAAGTGTATCTTCAATGTTGAAAGATGATATGGGTGTCTACTGAATGTATGGAACTCTGTGGACAAAGACCAATGTGTATATTTGTGTTGCTAAAACGATTGTTTATGTAACATTTTCAGAGGCTAGGTAATGCTAAATTTGAGCCATCTCTTACAAATGTTATAACATAACAGGAATATAGTGGAATCATTATACAAACACTTCAAATAGTAGATAAGAAATCAGTTTATTCTCATCATTGCCCAATACTCACAAAATATAACTTGTTGAGCTGGGAAAATGTAATGAGATATGCAAATGCTTGCCTCAAGTACAAAATAATACACGGCCTTACCTCACCTCCGCTCAGACATGTTGTCACCATACGCACACCTGTAGGTCAACAAGAGCTGCAACAAGAGGAGACTGTGTTGTTCCGTTAAGGAAGAGCTCATTCAGCCAATCTTCATTTTCTATTAAAGCTGCACAACAGTGGAACTCAATCCCAGAAACGATTAGAGAACAAAACACCTGCAGTTTATTTAAATCTAACTTAAAAACATGGTTAGTGGAAAATCAGCTCTGTCAACAATGTGCACTTTACAACGCTCTGTTTGTACATTGTTTTTATGTTTTTTATATATGCTTTTATCATAATATAAGCATCTATGTTGAATGTTGTTTTACTGATTGTATTTACCATTTTTTTTAGAATGACTTTCAACATCTGTTCAGGGACTGCAGATGAAAAATAGCCTGTTGGCTAACTCTGGCGCATTTACAGAAATGTCAATCAATGTGCACTGTCCCTGTCAAATAAATAAATACATAAATAAATAAATAATAGTAAATCCATCCTGACAGTTGTAAAACCAACATCTCAGTATGATGTTAGGTCTAAAGGTCAGTTCACCCCATTCATCCAGGTCACCTGCAGTGGTATCTACCCATGCAAACACTCTTGGTATTACATGCCAAGGTTTTCTGTCCATGAGGATTTGCCTCAACCCCAATATAATCCCTGTTATTCTGAACAATCTCAGAGCTTCCGTCCACATATTGTGTTCTAATCCTTTTGTGGGTAGGAAATAGATCCAATTAAAACTGCTATGAATCTGTTATATTCAATACAGACGCAAGCAAACGTTTCAATCTCAAACATAACTGGTTGGCAGAAAATAAAAATAGAAAAGAGGTGTTGAGTTGATAAACTGTGGGTTTTCTCTGGAAGTGTTTCCTTGTACGATGTGAGGGTCTAAGGATAGAGGGTGTCGTTTTTCTCATACTGATATTCTGAACAATCTGTGCTGTTGTATTTGCTGTAAAGTGTCTCTACTGTAGGCTATTTTAATTTTATGTACAGCACTTTGGCTCGACCAAAAATCGTTTATAAATGTGCTATATAAATAAAACTTGATTTGAACCACTGAATAAACCTTAAATAACATTCAGGTACCACTGATTCTAAGCCTAGGTTATTTCTCACTCACTACTTTACTGCATATAGCTCCCTGGTGGCAGAGAGACTAATGCCCAGATCATTACTTCCTGCTCATGGCTGAAATTACTTTTAATGTGAATTATATTATTATGGCGTGACATGATGCCCAAGGGTATAACATGAAAAGTGTTCAGATATTTGCAGAACGCTGGCAGTGATGAGTCGGGATTCGCTGTGAATCAAATACGTTTCCATTTAGAATGGTGATAGTGGATGAACGCTATGTAGTATTGATGTAGTATTGTCTTAGTCCTAAAAAGACAGTACTTAAGGTATGGATCTCACAGGTACAATTCCTTTGCTGATGGCCTCAGAGTTGAACAAGTTTACTGGCTACACATAAACACAGTGTCAAGGGAAGCTTATTGGTATGTGAAGGCCTTTTTTTCATTTGGGCCTGAGATACATACAGTAAGCCTTAGTTGTTTGGATGCTGAGCTGAGGTTTGACATCGCTACGCTTGGGTTAACAGCTCTGAGTTCCTGATATATATTTGTGCTTTTTATGTGCTTGCTGATTTTTCTGTGCAACAATAAAGCCAGTGTACTGACAGTGACAGAGTGTGACTGCAGTTATTTGGCCTCTGAATCTGATGCATCACTGCAGAACAACAATGCCACGGGGGTGAACAGGTCTCAGACCACACACTAACACCAACGCGTAGCATGCTGAATCATACTGTAGGCATGATGTCTTACATTCATCCCTTTTGTGATCATCATCCTGTCTCAAATCAACAGAGGAGCTCACCAAATGTTATGAGAAAGGTAGGAAGCCAAGGAGTTTATTTTGTAACTCTCTCAAAAAGTAACTGCAGGCATAGTGATTGTTGTCATATACGAAATACCGTGTTACATACTTTTTTCTAGACACAGATGTTTAAAGCCCATAGACATGATGAAACTCACAGAAAATGATGCCTGGAGCATTCACAGTACATGTTAGGAGTCACAGGAACGTCCTGTACTTCTCAAAGTTGCTCTACTGTGTCCTCTACTGCCAACATTTTTTCTTTTTTTGACAAATTTGCCTCCAAGCTGCTGTCAGTCAATCAAACACAGACACCAACGCCTCCTCGAGCCAACTGATAACAACTACATACGTTTTAAAAAACATCTTGTCATTACAAAATGTGGTTTTGGATGGAAAAACAGGTCTGGTATCTAGACAAATGTTTATCTCCTGTACGAAAGTCTTATGCATCATAAGCCTTTTTTCTGAGCCTTAGACCCTTAGCCATGAATCTTAATATATTTCTGTTGATACAGGTCACTACAGTGGCTAGCTATTCAAAAGGTGTTTTCTTGTATATGCATGGGTTTTGATGGCATAATTGCACATTATACGATACGATACGATATAGCCTACTTTATTGTCCCCGTAAGGACATTTGTTCTGGACTCCGTCCTGCAGTTCAGCATACATGTACATAACATAGTGGACATTAAGAGACATACACATATCCACTAGATAGGACCCTATTGCATAATCCCATACACTGCCACTCAGTGGAAAGTCAGTGTAAGTGCATGATACCTTTCTCTAAACCAAGATGGACGACAGAAAGCCAGATGGACCGAATCACTCGTCGATATCTCGCCAATCCTTTTATGGAAAGCGCCCTCTGCAGGTATAATAATTATGGTGACATCAAGTAACAACTAAGGAATCATATAATTCATAAATTATCAAAGTATTGGTTTTATGTTTGCAGGAAATTATGATTATTCACCTGTCCACTAAAGTGGACGTCATGCATCACTGGCTATATTTCAACTACAATTCAAGGGCCGCCCCTCCCTACAGGCAGATCATGCAAACTGCGTGGGGCCTCACCTTGCGGAGGGGCCATCACCTTGCGGAGGGGGCCTCATCTGAGGCGCAATTAGTGTGGCGCGGCACGGTTTCGCCGCTGCGAGGCTCCACTAGCAGATTACCAATGCGTACACCAGTGCAGTAGTTCATAATCGGAAAATCAGCCAACTGTAGTGGAGAATCACACACACACATGCACGCACGCACGCACACACACACGCACACTCACCTAGCAGTGCTGCACGTGTAAGCGCATGTCTTTACAAACTAGTGCATCATTATTGAAAGCTTACTGTAATTCATGTAGAATCAGTATTCCAGTGAATTGAAGAGACTTTATACACATTTTCATATCACATTTATTTCAAATAAAGAAATAGATCTTTTGTACAGAAATCACAAAGGGAATTTGTTTTCAATATCAGCAACAAATAATTAAAGGAAGAAAAAAATCCAAGAATGATCCCCATCATCCAAGCCTGTGCCTCTCCCTTTTGGTGTTTAAACATTAGTGTGTATCTGAAGCCAGAGGGGAGAGTCACATTAGATTTGGATGGAATATGATCATGGGACTTTTGATTTAATACGATGACAGACAGTTTAAGATCAAAAGACCCCCTGATACTGTCAACAAATGGGACATATATGGCAGAATATAGTAACTAAGATCGTATAATATTGATGCAAAGATTTGCTTTGGCTCTTGGGATCACACAGATAGTGGTTATACTTTAGCACAATGATTATATTAGACGTTCGTGGTACTTTTCTAAGGGGCTATCATAGCTTGAAATCCCTCTACTCCTGTTTCCTTGTATGTGTTCGTAAAAGGGATGAATCTAAATACTTTTGTAAAGGGAATAGAGAAATGTCAATAAAATCACACATACAGTATATTCACTTCTTCATGCCTTACTACATTCTATCTCTGCCATATCATCTGTGATCTTGTCCTGCACAAACACAGATGGGAACACACGTGTGCGTTCACACTGAGCTACATCGAACGTGGCAAAGAACACACACGCATCACTCTTGCATAATCAACAGAGCAAATACGTCTAAAAACACATTCAACATTAATTACATGCCATTCATATTTAAGCACAATGAATAAAACATCTGGCAGAATCCTGAATGCTCACTAGTCCACATAAAAAATGCAGAGGATCCCTTCCAACAGGTTTTTAATGAGCCTGATTGGTTGGTGCAGCCATGTGAGTGAGTGTGTTTTTAGGACACCTCTGGCTCTGTTTCAAGAGATATTTGAGTGCTGCCGATGCACAGTTCATACCGTTGTCCCTGTCGTCAGCAGCAGGAGGACTCTTCTGTTATTATCAGAGGCAATTACGATAAAAACACATTTCAATTATCTTTAAGATGCGGTAGAGCTGTTTAATTAAAGCTGCTTTTGTTTTTTATTGTAATGGAGCATGAATAAATAAATCACAGCAATATAGACATTGCTGATTTAGCTACTGTTATCTGTGGTTGTACATTTCTTCTCTATGCACTTTAAAATATTTAATTTAATAAATGCATTCCTGACATGCATCAATCAATCAATCAATCAATGTTTATTTATATAGCCCAATATCACAAATGTTACATTTGTCTCAGTGGACTTCACAGTTTGTACAGAATATCAGTATGGCAATATGACACCCTCTGTCCTTAGACCCTTACATTAAAAACTTCTGGAGAAAACCCACAGTTTTAAAGGGAAAAATGGGAGAAACCTCAGGGAGAGCAACAGAGGAGGGATCCCTCTCCCAGGACGGACAGACGTGCAATATATGCAGTGTGTAAATTGAAAAGATAATACATTTGCAACATAGGTAGTCCAAATGTTTGGAAATGCATGTGTGTATAATAGGAAGATGAATCCACGAGGATATCCATCCAGGACCTATGATCCAGGACCACAGCCACGACTCAAGATCCAGGGCTCGCGATCCAGGACCGCAGCAACAGGATCAGCCACGACTCCGGATCCCAGCGTATATAGACACCAAAAAGAAAGACATTTGGGGAAGCTGGGTTAATCGGAACATGAGAGTACACAGGTATAGACAAAGAGAAGGAAGAAGTAAGATGTCCCCTGACAAACTAAGCCTATATCAGCAAAACTAGGGGCTGAATCTAATTAGCCCTAACTATAAGCTTTATCAAAAAGGAAGGTCTTAAGCGCACTCTTAAAAACGGATAGGGTGTCTGCCGCCCGAACACAAACTGGAAGCTGATTCCACAAATGTGGAGCTTGATAAGAAAAGGCTCTGACTCCCATTGTACTTTTAGAGACTCTAGGGACAACCAACAACCCTGCATTATTGGAACGCAATGCCCTCGTAGGACAGTAGGGTATAATGAGTTCTTTAAGGTAAGATGGCGCCTGCCCATTAAGGGCTTTGTAGGCGAGAAGAAGAATTTTAAATTCTATCCTGTGTTCTATAGGGAGCCAGTGTAAGACAGCCAGAACAGGAGTAATGTGGTCCCTTTTCCTAACTCTGGTTAGTACACGAGCTGCAGCATTTTGAATCAGCTGAAGCGACTTGACTGACTTCTTGGTACAACCTGATAATAAGGAGTTACAATAATCCAGCCTTGAAGTAACAAATGCATGGACTAGTTTCTCTGCATCGTTTTGAGACAAGATATGCCTGATTTTTGCAATGTTACATAGATGGAAGTAGGCAGTCCTTGAAATTGATTTTATGTGGGCGTTAAAGGATAAATCCTGATCAAATATAACACCAAGATTCCTTACAGTCTCACTGGAGGCCAAATTAATGCCATCCATAGTTAGTATATCTTTAGATAATTTGTTTCTTAGATTCTTCGGGCCGAGTACAATAACTTCAGTTTTGGTCGTGTTTAACATCAAAAGTTTAAGGTCATCCATGTTTTTAAGTCCTTGAGGCAGTCTTGAATTTTATTTAGATGATTAATTTCATCAGGCTTGATTGATAAATATAGTTGAGTATCATCTGCATAACAATGAAAATGAACAGAATGATTCCTTATAATATTGCCTAAAGCCCCTGTCACACTGTCCCGAAATTGACACCCGATGGACACACGATAAAGGAAATGTTCAAATTCGGCTGTGATCGTAGCAACATCGGGCCATTCGTTAGGGCATCTAAGCCATCGTATGACCGCCGGTGGAGTTTCTCAGGCTCCTGTGGTGTTATTGTATATATGTGTGTGTTAGCCAATAGGAGTGAAGCCTTACAGGCACGGTTCATTGCCGTGATAGGCAGACGACATGTTATGGTAACGGAGCATGTGAGCTAGGAGTGTTCTAGCATGTGGGCTACCAATAAAGAGACACGTAATTGTGACAGTTGAACTCACGTGTATTATTGAATAACACGACATGGTGTCAGAAGTCCTGTCGACAGTACGTAGAGTGTGACCGGGAAAAAGTATTGTTTGGAGCCAATTGACGGTGAAAAGGGAAGAAAGACGACATGGCAGACGAGAATGCTAACGGAGATGCAGCGTGACCCGCGGCGGGACCGAGTGCTACGTTTAGCATCCAGCCACCGGAGCGAAAAAAAAAAAAAGTTTTAACAACATTATTTATTGACTTTTCATTCCGGTATAATCATTTTGCGCAAAGATGGCACTGTTTGTCAGAGCACTTCATCCTTCTGGGATTTCATGAAGAACAGCTCCAACGCCTGTGTGTATGGGAATGCCTCTGGTGCTGGTCCATTAACTGCCAGTGTTTCCCACAGATCTGAAATATACTTTGGGGGGTGGTGGTAGCGGGGTGGGTTGAGGTGACGTGCAACAACATTAACCTTTCTGTTGGTCGCTTGTTAGCAGACCCTTCACGCGATGGCAGAGCGAACAGGTACAGGTACAGGCAGGGTCCATAATGATAGCCCTATAGTTTAAATCTACTACCCACACATGAACATATGGAAATGGGTTACTATTTTAAAAAATAAATGTATTTATTAATGTATTTAGGAACCTATCCATGTGATTTTTAGTGGGGGTCGACCTCAAATCCTCTAGGGGGGTCCAGGGGCATGCCCCCCCGGTAAGATTTTATTTTTTATTTTGGAGTTAAATGCATCAATCTGGTGCATTTTGAGGGGAAAATAAAGAGACTAGATCTATGGAAACACCTATATTTAACAGAACTGTATACATTTCAATAATCATAAAATCAAGGCCATAACCAATAACATACCATTTCCAATATGAAAAAAACACTGAAACTTGTTTATTAATTTAGTTTTGGTTCATTTATAGTTGTGAGTGTGTCTGTGCTCCTGAATCAGCCTCTCCTGTCTCCCTCCTCTCCCCCCTCTCCATCCTCTCCCCCTGCTCCTCTTTGAGGCAGCAGCAAAGACTAGTTTTCTCTCAACAAGTTTTAAAAGTGTATCTTACCTTTTTTCACCGAGTTAACTTTTTATTTATTTATTCATGCATATTTTACTAATCACATTACATTTCATTTAGCTGACGCTTTTATCCAAAGCGACTTATAATGACCGATTACAGGGACATTCTCCCTGGAGTAACTAAGGGCTAAGTGCCTTACTCAAGGGCACACTAGTGGTGGTGTTCCTGGCGGGATTTGAACTCATAGCCTTCCGATCTTCAGCCCACCTCACTATCCATTAGACCAGGGGTACTCAAATACAAATCTTAAAGGTCCAAAATAAATGTTTCAATAAGACAAAGGTCCGTTTATTACGGTCATTCAAACTTTTAAACAATTGCAACAAGATTCTTAACACGAGGTTGCAAAAACAAAAATAATCTGTATGCAGCAGTTTTCATTGTTATTGTTTCTGTGCTTGACCCCTCAGAGTCGCAGTGTAAGAGCTGCACAGAAGGCAGCTGCACCCTCTTTCATTCAGCATTCCCATTATTGCTTTATAAATGTCTTGCCCCCTTGTGTGTCCACTGAGGTTCGTCAGGCCCAACACATCTTCAACAAACTCCCCCTTTGCCTCATCATAAAAACTCACAAACACCAGCAACTGAGCATTGTGAGTGGTGTCAGTGGACTCACCCACAGCTAAGGAAATGCACTGTGCATTTTTTATTCCATCACAAAGCTGATGAATCAAATCACCAGCCAGTATTTATGTTCTTCTGGTTACTGTGGAATCTGAGAGGGGGATTTGCTTGATTTGACCTGTTATTTCCTCTTTTTGTTTGCCTTCAACATGGTCTCCATCACTTCAGTCATGCATTATTTTATACTGCAGTTATTATCCAGTGGAAAGTCCTTACCTACTGGCCTAGTTAAATCAAAGTGGTTACTTTTTGTTGGCTGGGCAGTGTAGTTTTAAACACCGTCTTATTTGACTTTCTCAGGACTTAAAACAGTTTTTTGGGGGCAGACCCCCTCAAAGAAAACAATATATTTACACACGTAAGGTCATCATCTTAATAGTTTTGTATGCTCATCCGTGAGCAGAGCATCAAGTTGACATGTCTATTACAGCTGAATGCGGCGATTACCATCTTGTTCAGCGAAACGCCTCACAAACGTATTAAGATCAACAGCTTTAGTGCGTTTTGATTCAATGCTGAGTACAGCCAAACTGACAGTCTCTTCTCTGTCATTGTAGACCGCAAATACCTCATTCCTTCAGTGCTTGGGTCCGAATGCTTCTCCTTTTGCGCCGTCCAGTTAAAAATGAAATCGCCGCCAAATCGTATGTCCACGCTCGCGCCAGGACCGGGGGAGGGGTTACATGACGTGCATCTTGTGCTGCATTCACTTGCACTCGGACATTAGAGACTTTCTCTCATAAATGTCCGATGAGCCACAACTTTTCTTTCAAAACAAAGCTGCCAACTGGGGTGGCAGCTGGGGTG
Source organism: Gymnodraco acuticeps (assembly GCF_902827175.1). Classification (NCBI taxonomy): domain Eukaryota; kingdom Metazoa; phylum Chordata; class Actinopteri; order Perciformes; family Bathydraconidae; genus Gymnodraco; species Gymnodraco acuticeps. The sequence goes on from NW_022991356.1 coordinate 90,448, forward strand.
GCAAGGCCTATTTTTAGGGTGTCAGTTGCCACCCCGGTAGGTGAAACTAGGCTACTAGCTACAGTACAGATGGAACTAGATGAGCTGTTAACTCTCGCTCTGAATTTTTTTTGTTTTTGTTTTAATTCTCGCTCTGACTTAGACAGGTTGAAAGAGACACACACATTTTTCCCACCCGCATTCCGCGAAGACCCGCCCTACTGTGCCTCTGATTCGCAGATTGTTTTGGGGGGAAAAAACGCTGACTGGATGCTGAATGTGATTGGACCAAAGCGTTGACACACACAGGTGGAACACAGTGGAACAGTCAGACATGCAGAGCGCTGTTTGCAGTGGACATAGCGGAGAATTTTGACTTGTTGCGAATGCGTTGTGGCGATGTCTCACATATAATACAGAGAGATCATACATATGAAAAGTATAATTTGCTCAGAGTCCGGAGACAGTGGTGGTTCGGTCCGGATCCGGACCAGAGACCGTAGTTTGAGGATGCCTACATTAGACCAATCACTACCCTCTCAAATGGAAATATGTGTTTACATAAATGGTGACCACACCGTTTGAGACCCACTGAGAACTTAGACTAAGTTAACTATCTAAACACTCAGAGAGTCCTTTACCTCACCTGAGCTGAGGTTATCCCGAGCTTGAATGACACACAGAGACCAATCAAGGGCTTTGATTTATGATCTGTATGACAGTGGCCATGTCGGCAGGCCACATCATGTGGACAGCCAGTCACCCTGTGTGAGGCAGGCCACTTAACAGGCCAGAAGGAGGCGAGATCAGAGCAAGGGAGCGAGGGATCAGTGTCTACAAGTTAATCGATCGCAGATGGCGTCGTGGTCACGGACGAATAAAAAAAATATATATAAAAAAAAAATGTTATAAAAAAAAAACAAAAAAACAAAATGGGTCGCGAAATATACTTGGGCGGCCGTTAATATACCTGGGCGGCCCGCCCAAGTATAGTCTATGTGTGGGAAACCCTGCATTGATATACTGCATGGGAGATGAAGCAGATGATATTTTACGTGGATTGACTCTCACAGCGGCTCAGAAAGACACTTACCAAGGTGTGCGGGATGGCTTTCAAGGCTTCGTTGTCAAGAAACATGTCATATATGAGCGGGCAAAGTTTAATATGCGCAGACAGGGAGAAGGTGAACTAGTGGACTCGTTCGTCACAGCTCTATATGCACTAGCGGAGCATTGTAGCTACGGAGTGCTACATGATGAACTCATTCGAGACAGGCTTGTTGTCGGATTGACGGATAAGCGGCTGTCTGAACGGATGCAACTGGACTCAGACCTTACCTTGGGAAAAGCTATTACCATGGCTCGGCAGAGTGAAGAGGTGAAACGGCAACAATCTTCTCTGCGAGGTGACAATAGAACTGAGGCATGTGACGCTAAATTAGTGGACAGAGTGTTTTAGAGCAGTAGCAAATATGCTAAAAACAAAGCTCAATCTGCTAATAGCTACCAAGCCAAGCCACAATACAACAAGGGTAATGATGCAAAGTGTTATAACTGTGGTTGTTCTCCTTCACATGTAAAGACTGAGTGTCCAGCCAAGGATGTAAAATGCCATGCATGTGGGAAAATGGGACATTATATGCGCGTGTGTAAAGCAGCTAAAAGCGTGCATGAGATTAATGAAGAAGAGGAAAGCTTGCTCTTAGGCAGCATTGAGGCCGACAATGATCCGTGGATGGCAGACATTGACATTAACAACAAAAGCGTGCAGTTCAAAATTGACACTGGGGCTGATGTTACAGTCATTCCTCACTCCGTGTTTAAGGAGGTCTATAAGCACAAAGCTCCACCAGCTCTTCAAAAGCCAAGGAAGCCACTTTGGGGTCCAGGGAAAAATCCTTTAGACGTAGTGGGCTTTGCTAGTATGCTGCTGAAGAAAGGAGAGAGAGAACTTATGGAGGATGTGTATGTCATTCGACGCTTGCAAACAGCATTGCTCGGGAGGCCTGCCAGTGTAGCACTGAAGCTAGTGGCACGACTAGACAACGTCACTATGGACACGCTAAAGACTAATTACCCAACAGTATGCAGCGGTCTTGGAGAGGTGCGGCAGCCATATGCCATTAAGCTGAAACCAGGGGCCCAACCGTTTTCTCTGAAGACGCCTAGAAGGATTCCACTGCCACTGATGGACAAAGTCAAAGAGGAACTGTCCCGCATGGAAGACCTGGGGGTGATCAGCAGAGTTGAGGAGCCTACAGATTGGTGCGCTGGCATGGTGGTGGTGCCTAAAAAGACAGGGGCTGTTCGCATATGTGTGGATCTAACTAAACTGAACGAGTCTGTGTGTCGAGAAAAATACATTCTACCTTCAGTGGAAGAAACACTGGGAAAGCTGGCTGGAGCCAAAATATTCAGCAAGTTGGATGCAAACATGGGGTTTTGGCAAATACCTCTAACAAAAGGCTCAGCCAAGTACACAACGTTCATCACACCCTTTGGCCGATACCACTTCAATCGGCTACCTTTCGGCATAGCCTCAGCCCCTGAGCATTTCCAAAACAGGATGACAACTGAGGTAACTGAGGGACTAGAGGGGGTCGTCTGTCACATGGACGATGTACTGGTGTGGGGCCAAACACAGGAGGAGCAAGACGCTTGTCTGTATGCTGTGCTGGAGAAGATCCAAAAGGCAGGAATCACCTTGAATGTGGAAAAGTGTGACATATCCAAACAGGAGGTGACATACCTGGGCCATGTGATCACTGCTAGCGGCATTAGACCAGACCCGAGCAAGACAAAGGCGGTAAGGAAAATGGAAGAGCCAAAAAATGTGAGCGAGCTGAGGAGCTTTCTAGGCATGGTCAACCAGCTGGGGAAGTTCATACCGCAGCTAGCAGAGCGAGACAAGCCACTTCGAGACCTGCTCTCCAAAAAGAACTGCTGGCTGTGGGGCATCGATCAGGCCAGAGCCTTCCAAGATCTGAAAGACTCTCTGATATCTCCACCAGTGCTAGCCATGTATGACACAAACAGAGAAACCAAGGTCTCAGCTGATGCATCATCATACGGCTTGGGGAGTGTGCTTCTGCAGAAATGGGAAGAGGATTGGAGGCCGGTAGCCTATATGTCACGTTCTCTCACACAGACGGAGCAGAGATACGCACAGGTAGAAAGGAAGCTTTAGGCTAAACCTGGGCTTGTGAAAGGTTTCGCAACTTTCTCATCGGTAGACACTTTGAGCTGGAAACGGATCATAAACCTCTACTGAGTCTCCTGGGGTTTCAGGCATTGGATGCGCTTCCCCCACAGATTCAACGTTTCTGGATGCGCCTGATGCGTTATTCCTACTCAATCACACATGTGCCAGGGAAAAGCCTGTGGACGGCTGATACACTGTCACGTGCACCTGTGAAAAGAGACACCACACCAGATGAAAAAGAGTTCCTCGAGAGCACGAATATCTATGTGGACATGATTATCGATGGTTTGCCAGCAAGCACGGCTTACCTGGAAGAGCTAAAAGAGCAGTTGGCAAAGGACAGTGTGTGCGGAAGAGTGATGCAGCTGTGTGAAGAGAAATGGCCAGCACACAGCAACAGCGAACCAGCCATAAAGTTATACTGGGCGGAACAAGCATTCATAACTGTAAAGGACGGACAACTGTTAAAGGGGGACAGACTCGTCATCCCTGCAACAATGAGAAATGATGTGCTCGCCAGACTACATGAAGGTCACCAAGGAGTGGTGAAGTGTAGGGAGCGTGCCCGACAGTCTGTATGGTGGCCAGGGCTAAGTCAGCAGCTGAATGAGTTGGTTCTCAACTGCCGGACATGCAGCAAGGAGAGACAGAACCCCAAAGAGCCGCTGATGCCAACACAATACCCAGGCCGACCATGGCAGAAACTGGGTGCCGACTTGTTTATGCTGGGAAGCAAGTCATATCTGCTGGTAGTGGATTATGCATCAAGGTATGTGGAAATGGCTTTGCTGACACCCACAAGATCAACAGATGTAATCCACCATCTCAAATCCATCTTTGCACGACATGGTATCCCTGGTCACAGACAACGGGCCGCAGTTCTCGGGAAGGGCATTTGAAGAGTTTGCAGAGTCGTATGGATTTAAACACGTCACCAGCAGCCCGAAATATCCACAGAGCAACGGTGAGGCAGAACGGGCTGTAAAGACTGTGAAGAGTCTCTTTAAGAAAGCAGCGGACCCATATCTGGCTCTGCTGGCTTACAGAACCACCCCACTACAAAACGGGTATAGCCCTGCGCAACTTCTCATGGGGAGGAGGCTTCGCACGACAGTGCCAACATTACCAGCGCTGCTGGATCCGGCTCTTCCCGACAGCGAGGCTGTAGTTCTGCGAGAAAGAGAGAGGAGAATAAAGGATGCACAGCGGTACAACCTGCGTCATCGAGTGAGAAGTCTCGAGAGGCTTGCACCGGGAAAAGAGGTTTGGGTCACGGATCAGAAGGCGAGTGGAACGGTTATGGGAAGTCACAACACGCCGCGCTCCTACATTCTTGAGGGACCTCATGGGACAGTCCGGCGTAATCGCCATCATCTCATCCCCATGTACTCCTCGTCAGAGCAGAGCGGCAGGGATGCAGCTGAGCAGCATTCAGGAGGTGGTCCAGAGCCGCATATTGCAGAACCTTCGGAGCCCGGTGCTCAAGATCTGCCACCTACCCCGAGAACCAGGTCTGGGAGAGCCGTGGTGAGACCGGCTAGGTTGGACTTGTAAACAAACCAGAAGTCTAAGAGATATTATAGAGAGTTTTATAAGAGAGTAAAAAGAAACTGGTTATTATTAATGTTGTGCATTAATGTTGTGTAAACAAAATATCATAGGGTTACATTTAGTTCATGAAGGTCTGGAGTTGTTGTTATTTTATATCTGCTTCAGATAGGAACAGACCTTCCACCCTACAGAGGCAGAATAATCCTCTAAGGTCTGTGGAGTCAATGGCAGTCTACCCATTGATTCATAAAAAGGGAGATGTGGTGTTATTGTATATATGTGTGTGTTAGGCAATAGGAGTGAAGCCTTACGGGCACGGTTCATTGACGTGATAGGCAGAGGCAGGGGCGGATCTACCGGGGTGGCATGGGGTGGCAACTGCCACCCTAAACAATAGCCTTGCCACCCCAGCTGCCACCCCAGTTGGCATCTTTGTTTTGAAAGAAAAGTTGTGGCTCATCGGACATTTGAGAGAAAATCTCTAATGTCCGAGTGCAAGTGAATGCAGCACAAGACGCGAGTCTTGTAACCCCTCCCCCGGCCCTGGCGCGAGAGTGGAAATATGATTGGTGGCGAGAAGCCTTTCGGACTCAAGTAGACGGAAGGAATGAGGTAGTTGCGGTCTACAATGACAGAGAAGAGTCTGTGAAGTTTGGCTGTACTCAGCATTGAATCAAAACGCACTATAGCTTTAGATCTTAATAAGTTTGTGAGGCGTTTTGCTGAACAACATGGTAATCGCCGCATTCAGCATGCCAACTTGATGCTCTGCTCACGGATGACTCGATGAGCATAACAAACTGTTAAGATGATGACCTTGTATGCGTGTATATATTTTTTTATTTGTGGAGGTTTGCCCCTAAAAAACTGTTTTAAGTCCTGAGAAAGTAAAATAAGACGGTGTGTAAAACTACACTGCCCAGACAAAAAAAAGTAACCACTTTGATTTAACTAGGCCAGTAGGTAAGAACTTTCCACTGGACAATAACTTACTGCAGCGATGTATATGTTTTAGCTGAATACACGTTTTTTAACCCTAACTGATGCAGTTAGTCACTTCTTTAATGTTTGTTCTTTCTGATGTAAAGTCAAGGTTGTAACTGTATATCAATAATGATATAATTACTTGTTTTTCAAATTTGAAGGAGGGTGAGCAAGCATCTTGATGAACATTCATCATTAACTCCTCCAAAAAATATAGTTTATTCAATAATAAATGAATATGTGAATCATAACAGTTCTTCACTATATCTGTAAAGCGTCTTTGAGCACCTGTAAAAACGCTAACAAATTAAATCTATTATTATTATTATTATTATTTATGAACAGTGATTGACAGCTGATAGGAATAATATGATTGTTAATAGTATCATATTCATTCAGACAAACATCGATGAGACAGTTAATTAATATACTTATTGCAGCAGTCTTCATAGATTTGGTTCCCCTGCTGGTCTAAGAGTGAAACCAACTCATTCAGTTAAAATTCATTAAATTACGTCTGCCACCTTATATATGCATATGTAAGGCTTTACTGATGTGCCACAATAATATCACCTATGTCATTGAGTTAAAATATTAATATTGTGGCTTTCCAAGTTAATATTGATTGTAGGGGTGTAACGGTTCACAAACATTTCGGTTCGGTACGTACCTCGGTTTTTAGGTCACGGTTCGGTACGTTTTCGGTACAGCAGAAAAAATTATCGCAAAACATTAAATATATATATTTGTTAATTATTATTAAACTGTGAATAATGTATTCAAATAAATACAAAATATAATAAAATAAACATTAAGGTGCAGCATTTCGATGAACTGAAATAATCTGTATTTGAACTTTACTGTACTAGTACTCACAAAACATAAACTATTAGTTTTGGGTTTTGAATTATTATTAAACTATGAATATTCACTCAAATAAATACAAAATATAATAAAATAAACATTAAGGTGCAGCATTTCGATGAACTGAAATAATTTGTATTTGAACTGTACTGTACTAGTACCTAAGCAGCCAGTTTGACATTAGGACTTGCTTGTCATTGTATTTTCATGTTTTTTTAAAGAAAAATGAATTTGTCCACATTGCTTGCCAAAAGGGCAGATCTGCTGGCACTAATAATGTCTCCTGCTGTGGAGAACACCCTCGCTAGGGACAGAGGTAGCAGATACAGCCAGGTAGCGCTTTGCTAACATGGCAACATAAGGATATTTGGCGTTTTTATTAGCTTTGGCTCGGTCTGAACTTTTTGCGAGTGGTGGAGGCTTGAATGCTAGTGGGAGTTGGGTTTGCACTTCAGTCTTTTTTCTTTTGGTACCGGTGATATTCACGTTCGGGTGATGCCTTTTCATATGAGTGTGCGAGTTTGATGTATTGCCAGCCGCGTAACCAATGTTAGTTAAACAATGCCGACAAACAGCTTTGGTTCGGTCCACCTGTCTTTGTCCGTCATCCTTGTACGTAACTGCGAAACCAAAATGTTCCCAAACCGGAGACTTCAATGATGCTGGAGGATTTTCAGCTCAACTTTATCTGCGTTCGCCATTTCGACAGTTCCTCAAATTACTGACTACATTTGAACGCATCCCTGTGACCAGCTCTCATAGTATGCCTCTCGTCCAATGAAATGACTTGGTCGCTCTATGATATATACCTGAGATTACTTCCAGAAAGTTGTTCATGTTCTCAATTTTTTACGTTTAACGCTATATTCGTTTGGTACACACGTGTACCAAACCGAAGGGCCCGTACCGAATAATTTCAGTATGGGTACGTGTACCGTTACACCCCTAATTGATTGATATGATTATGATTTAAATCAGCATATACTTCTGCCAGGGGATGCCACCCCTCAAAATCTCCTGCCACCCTCTTGCCACCCCATGAATATTTGTCTAGATCCGCCCCTGGGCAGACGACATGTTATGGTAACGGAGCATTTGAGCTAGGAGTGTTCTAGCATGTGGGCTACCAATAAAGAGACACGTAATTGTGACAGTTGAACTCACGTGTATTATTGAATAACACGACAGCTCCAGCAGCAACTTCGTGAGCGGCAACTTCGTAAGGCACTCGTGAGGGCATCTTGTCAAATCGTGTCATCTTCGTGTTATCATCGGTGCATTCACCCTCACTCTGATCGGGGCGAATGCCCGATGGCACCGATGATAACAAGATGCCCTCACGATGGCCTTACGAAGGGCAAAATTGACACACGAATTCAACACGAAAATGAACCTTCGCAAGGTCCTTCGGCAATTTTTTGGCATGCCAAAGATTTTGCCACTGCTCACGAAGTTGCTGCCGGAGCCTGAGAAACTCCAGCAGCGGTCATACGTTGGCTTAAGATGCCCTCACGAATGACCCGATGTTGCTACGATCACAGCCGAATTTGAACATGTCCTTTATCGTGTGTCCATCTGGTTGTTTTATTGCACAACAAAATCATGTAAACATATTATGTAAATAACCCAATTTGTGTTCTGTGAAACTGAAAAGGATATAATATTATTTTGAAGGAGAGTTGACAGGAAGTTGTTGTTGCTATGGAAACAACATTACGGAGAAAACGTAATATTTTCTACATATAAAGACGGATAAAGTAAAGAACAAAGTCTGAAGATATCAGTACAGTATCATAGTACTGTAAGATAATTGTTTTTGGTACTTTCATTGCAGTTGTATGTCTTAAATGTAATGTAAATGTTGCCTTCGTGTGTGGTTCGGGGCCATCTTCGTGCGAAATTCACAATTCCATATTCGTGTGTCCATCGGGTGTCAATTTCAGGACAGTGTGACAGGGGCTTAACGAAAGCATATATAGTGTGAACAAAATAGGTCCTAAGTAGCATATCTGCTATTATTATAAAAAAGCAACACCTACCTGGAGCGTTTGTCACATACTAGATTCACACATTTACACATTGGAGGGTGAAACCACTTTGATGGTTATTTATTTAGAGGTGCGTGCACATGTAATTGCTTGCATTAAAACAGCAGAATATAATTTTAAATTAGAGTACATTAGATTATGGTTCACCAGGCTCTAATTCCCTCTGAGTGTTTCCTCACCAACCTAAACACAGAGAATATGATGTTAGGTCACATGGGGGAGAGGGGCCTAGCGAGGTCGAGTCAACGCTGCTTTGATTAAAACAGCTGAGAGTCACACCATACTGGTTGCTCTGTTGGCCTTTAGTGCTAAGAGCTAAACATCAGCATACTAATATACTCACAATGACAATGATAATGTTATTACAATTTTACTGAAAGAAAGTAACCTAAGGCAATGTTTTTTTGTTAGATTTTTTCAATTTGATGCTTGAATTTGATTTAGTAACATATATTTAAAAAACCTTTTTCACTCAAAACTGTAATGTAAACTTTATGTAAACTATTTTTATTTTTCACATGCATAGAGACAAGAAAGAGCACTGCGCTTTCTTCTTTCTGAAAGGAGCAATTATATTTAACATACCATCTCAGTTCAGGTTCAGGCGACACCATATTTAATTGTTGCAACGGTCACTGTGTCATATTATTGTAATATTTATATATATTGTCCATCACTTGGCCGAGAGACAAGACTACACATTGGTCCCTAACCAATTAAAGCTTGCTAACTTTAAAGTGTGTGAAGAAATTGGAAAGGAGGTGCTAAATTCAAGGAAAAGGGGGAATATGTCATCAAAGGATAAGTGCAACATGCTGAATTTACTCCAGTTCACACTAGTTTGGGTGAGGCAACTTTTGCTCATTATCACAAAACACAAAATACAGTTTAGGTGGATGGCAATATTATATTTGAATGAAGTCTCAAACATGCATTATCTGAACAAAATGTTGTGCCATTCCATTCGGTAGATGAGATTTTGACAGACACAGGATGAAGGCAGATGAACAGACTGATAGCTTGGATTCTCCATTAGCGGCACTTTGCTCAACAGCCCAATGTACAAGAGGAAACCATGCAAGGAGAGATGAACTAAAAGGAGATAAGAAAGGATTATGGGATGGGGAGGTTTAAAAATGTAAAAGAGGGTGGAAAGGCGGGATGAAGAGACACTCAAATGAGTGTTAATAGTTTTATAAATGCACAGGGTGATTCCTGACAAGCTTTTAATGCCGGCGTTAGGATGACACATAATATTCAGAGTAATTACATGGTGCCATCTAAGGCTTTTAAATCCTTACCAGCAGTAGAGTAGCTGCCAGTGTTGTACGTCGTGTTTGTCAAACAGAAAGAACAGCAGAGCTAGATACTCTACACTCACTGCAACAAAGACCTGTTGGAGCTTTTTTCTGTTTGTTTGTCTGTTTGTCAGCAGGATTATGTAGAAAGTACTGGCCCTATTACCTGAAACATGGTGGAAGGGTGAAGCAAAGGCCAAGGAAGAAACCACTACAGGCTGACATGCCAGAGGTTTGCTCTCTTTGAGAACTTCTAATCTAATGCATGATACATTCTGGTCTACCTGCATGTGCCATCCGACCTCTGCAGCTCATCCATAATGCAGCGGCTCGCCTGGTCTTCAACCTTCCTAAATTCTCCCACACCTCGCCGCTCCTCCGCTCCCTTCACTGGCTTCCGGTAACTGCTAGAATCCACTTCAAGACAATGGTACTTGCGTACCATGCTGCGAATGGATCTGGCCTTTCCTACATCCAGGACATGGTTAAACTGTACACCCCAGCACGTGCACTCCGCTCTGCATCAACCAAACAGCTCGCTGCACCCTCGCTGCGAAGGGGACCCAAGTTCCCATCATCAAAAACACGTGGGTTTGCTATCTGGCTCCTAAATGGTGGAATGAGCTCCCCATTGACATCAGGACAGCAGATAGCTTACACACCTTCCGGCGCAGACTGAAAACTCATCTCTTTCGACTCCACTTCGAGCGATAGAACTATTAACAAAGCACTTATATACTAATAAAGGACTGGCTTATATAAAGCCAGTTGAGTAGCACTTGAAATGTTTTTGCTCTATGAAGCCTGATGTACTTATATGACTCTGTTTTCTTCAAGTTTGTATTTTGTTGGTCGAACGCACTTATTGTAAGTCGCTTTGGATAAAAGCGTCAGCTAAATGCAATGTAATGATGCTTTTGCCGGCTTCTTGATTAAAAAACTAAAAGCAAACGTCTGGGAAAAGTTGTGTTTCTGTCCCCTATCTCCCTGACCATTCTATGTATAATCTTATAGGCATTTTATCTAGTGAGAGAAGCAATTGGCTGTGGCAATGCTAATAGCTTAAGCTAATATTCATATGGAGATATCCTCTCCCAAGTTACCAGCATTTACAGCCCTATCTAGGTTACTTACTGCCTTGGGGGTTACCCATAATTCTCAGTGGCTCCGGAAGTAGCTTTGTTAAAACTTCCTCTGCTCCCATTACCATATAACTCTGACAATCACTATGATGGATGTGTGAGCAATAGACAAGGTGATTAAGTGAGAGTAAGGGTAGCTCTGTTAGATACCTCTTATCAGTGCAGGGCAGCTGACAAAGCCAGTAAGCCTGGCAGCAAGGACCCGGCTCGTGTTCGTCTCTCAACTGTCAACTCATGGCCTTTGCTGCTTTTTCTAAGATGTAGTTCAAGGCAGGGAACTTTTTCTACAAGGCTGCAGGATTACTCATTGCCGACATTACAACAACTCTTCTTAAACAGAAAGACAATTAACAAATACCTCAACAAGCCACTAATGCAGATTGTTTAACATGTATTCGTATGGGTTATTGTTGAAACAGGGTCTTATTTGAATGCAGCAATGTTCAGTCAGTGCAAAACCTATTCTGCTAAAAGGTCTGAGAATTTGCACTGAAAATATCCTCAGTTTGCACATGTTAAAGCAGCAGATAGACAAAGCAACATGCCCCTTTTTTGAGCAGTTTGAGAAGGTTTTTCTGCAAATAACACATCTAATTCATTTCTTTTTTTCTAAACAATGAGGTGACCTAAAACAAATTGCTGCTCCCCCATGTGCTAAAAGGGTCACCTTTCACTTTGAATAGCAAGCACTGTGAGCAACACTCTCACACTGTTTCTAAAACTCCATCTACCTAACGTTTTGGAGGAACCATTTAAGACTCAAAATACCCCTCCGAACCACTCGGAGGGGAACATAAGTGGATGGAATGAATAATTAATGTCTTTCTTGAAAGATGTTTTTTTTACTTTTCCCTTTTTTGCTTATTTGACTGTGCACACACCTAATGCCTTGTTTACATGTGCAGTGCATAAAGCTTTTAAAGGCAGTCAGAAGGTGTTTGCAGAAGATGTTTGAGCTTGAACAGGATTTAGCTCTTAGTGTGGACATGGTTGAAAGCAGTTATCTTTCTATGTTGTCTCTTTCATTATCACCTTGAATCCAAACATCGTTGACACAAAGATGACTAAGAAAGAACTATTTTTCAGGTACCTCTGGACTCATGATTGTTGTACATGAGCACCATGTTTATCCTGCATACAGAGTGTATAGACTTGCTATTGTTATTTGTGATGATGAAAGCCATTAATTTAATTATTCTTATCATCCAAATGAGGCTGTTTCATGAGTAAGATTGAAAGAAACCTATGACTTTAAATCAAAAACTCCTCTTATTAAGAGGAGTTAAGACTCATTATTGCACTGTCAGACTCCCTGCGGCTCCTTAGTTTCAGAGAAGATAGATTTTCTGCACAAGCTGTTTAAAGTTATTTTCTGATTTCTTTGAAAATCCATAGAACACATGCGGCTCCCAGTTACTTCTGGTAGTCCGGGGAAGGCTGATATAAAGCTCAGCTCAGAAGTCTCTGTGTGATTCCATTTCACATAGAGATGGATAATCAAAACGTTTTCTTTCATTTCCACTAAATCAGTTTTGATTAAAGAGTAGAGTAAAGTCGATGTGTTGATTGTTAATCATGCAAAAACAACAATGGCGCTGTTTGAAGAGTTGTTGTGTTTGAATTTGTCAAGAAAGACCAATACTTGTAGTAATTTGGCGTCTGAAAAAATTGATTAATTTAAACGGCAAAACCGAAAACTCCCTGTAAATAATCCACAAAACAAATACTGTGGGTGAAACAACAAGATGAAATATGTCTGCAAATGTTGTTTTTGAGCATGAAGATTAAAAAGACCCGAATGGCACAATGTAACATTTTAATAATACATGTAGTTACCTCGGCTGTACCACCTGCTGCTCTACCACCTGCTGCTGCACCACCTGCTGTGTGATGGCAACAGCTACTAAAGCAAGTCAAGGAAAAGGAGCTAACATTCATTTGGTTGGTCAGCATGACAGTTTATTCATATACTAGAAAATAGTTGTAAATTGCCTTGCATACAGTACAGTTAAGTAACGCCACGTCCCAATACACATACCCTTAATAAAGAACAAAGCATGACCTAGAATGTTTGAATGAACTTAATTTACATTCAACTCTCACTTAACCCTACACTAATCAATATGTGCTGCAGGAAGCTCAGTGGGATAAAATAGCCTAATCAAAGAAGACTTTCAGTCTCAAATAATGATGGACGTAACCAAATTCAATATACTGTTTTACAAATGAAGCTTAGTATATGTTCAAGCAGGAACCTCTATGTACATTCTTCCGCAGTTATCTATCTTCTCAATACTCCCGAAGCTTCTAATCATCTTATTATGCATGGCCGTTGGCTCTTTTAGTTAACCAGACCCATGATAGTGTGTCAAAATTGCCTCATGGAGTCCCCTCCCTCTTATACTATATGATATCGCAACGTAGTCTTATCGGCAAAGACCATTCACATTCTCCTCCTTATATGTCAATAGATATCTGATGCTCACATTCTTGTGGACAATGACTTCCTGCATCGAGGGGCCTATTGTCATTTTCTCGGGACAGTGTGTGTGTGTGTGTGTGTGTGTGTGAGTGTGTGTGAGAAGGTCAAAGAGAGATTACAGTAAATCTCAGATTCTCTGGTCAATGAAAGTTGTGTGGTTCCCACAGAATTTTCAAGGTCAACTCTGTTCTTCTTTTTTTAGTGCATAGTTCTTTGATTGTCTTCTCCTTCATTTTTTTTATTTCCTTTGTGTCCATCTCTTATTACATGCACACATACAAACAAGCATTCAATGTTGTAAGACAATGATAGATATGGGCACGAGAGGGCACACACACAAAAAGCAGGCAGGATTAACGTAGTTTGAAATGCAGAATGGATAGTCAAGGGTTAATCCAACCCCATAATCCTCAAGTGATAAAGAGCCTAACATGGACGGTTGGGATTTATGGATATTTAGAAATGTGGGATATTTCTATAGCCGCTGAGTTTGGCTTCCACAACTCTCAGCAGGGAGGTTGAGGCTACAATGAAAAGAGGATGATGTTGACAGTGTCAGAGCACGGGGGGGGGGGGGGGGGGGGAGGATAGGAGAATGATGAAAATACAAGAGGATGTGACAATTATGAAGAGGATACAGTAGAGCAATGGAGGGAAGAATGTGAGAGTGACCAGACGGGAGTAGGCTGAAGAAGAAAAAGATGATAAATTATGTCATGCAGTACAAAATAGAGAGAGATATAGCCAGAATCGCCAGTAATATTTGACAGCCTTCATGTCCAAGACTTCTATGTCTAAAATGGTTTTGCTCCATAGGCAGGGAGAATTGTTTCATTGGTCTTATCATGCCAAACCAGCATAAAAAATGTAGTATTTACAGTGTCACTGAAAACACCTCGACTCAAATAGACAAGTGTTTTTCTTTTTTTTCACAAGTGGGTATTTTTTCGTAACACACTAAATATTTTAGGGGAAATGGATGGAAGCCTTGGATGGAGACCCAGCTGTCATGAAGGAACATCCATTTTTAATAATTTCACCTAGGTTACAAAATTGGGGGAAGACAGCCTTCTGCTGGTTCACAAAGTCCTTGTTGAGAGGGACCGTCTCAAAGAGACACACGATCACCTTGCCCTCTTAAGACAAACTGACCCTTCATTTTTCACAAAATGACCTAAGTAGATTTGCAGAATTTTCAAACATTAGCAGCTCATTAGCTAGGGTAATGGTGCCATACTATTATCCAGTGATGTGCGGTGAGGTTCATCGCTGGTGAGGCACTGACTCTTTTAGAGTCAGATTTACAAATATTATATTTTGACCTTAATCGAAATATTCGGTTATTTTCAAAAGCTTTTTTAGTCTGATGCTCCAATTCATTTTAAACAGACCGTTCAACAAAAGGATACGGACAATTTAAATATTGGATTGTTCTTTCTTAGTAAGATTTCATTTGCATTACAAATGTGGGCTTACCTTGACTTGAAGATGAAGTCCATGCTATCCTTCTGGACAACAATCTCTATTACTTTTTTGTAAAAGTCCTCCTTATCTTCCTCTAGTTTCAAAAGTCTAGTTTGTTGTTTGCGTCTACCGCTACCGTCCCTGCGTAGAATAACAGTAGCAACAAGAACCTGTGGCCTCACTTGCGCCCCCTTCAGTGCGGCAGAGGTTATGGCTGCCTCCCCTGGTGCTTTTTTCATTGCCGTTGTATGATGAGACCAGCGAGCCTAAATATCATATATATACGTGAAATAAGTTATTTAGAGACTATGGATGGCGAGGATAAATGTAATAAAGGGATCTACAAACATTACATTGGTGACATACAGTGAGATGGTGCAGGCATGCGCTTAGGGCCCGCTTTCCAGACAGTTTCTGTGGGGTGACGCATTCTCAGGTGAGGCAGAGCTCATCTGTGCCTCACCTCACCCCACAGAAACTGGCTTGAGCGCGCTCACAAAATAAGTGCCCGCGCTACATTAGTGCCCGTGTCAGTACCAGATATGTTCGGCCTACCAGATATGTTCGGGTGTATTTCCGTCGCATCCGTCATCCGTCATATCCGTCATATACTCACCTCCCTCTGCTCCCAGCGCTATGCTGCCACACACCGGCCGTCTGCGGAACTGCAGCCGGAGGAACTCGGTACAGCTTGTTATGTGTGAACGATCTAGATCCCTCCGCTTCCCCATAATTACCGCGACCATTTTAACTTTCATGACAGAAATGGAGAGCTTTTATGCTGAGATAAAGCAGTACGTGCTCAATGGTGGTTACCACAATCTCACCATCGCCGCTGAAAAGCATGATAAAAGGAAGGCGTTAATTCGGAGGGCATCCAAACAATACCTGATCAAAGGTAAGTAACAGAATAAGACCATGGTTAAGTCACGAACATACGTTTTTATTATGAGGTATAAACCCCCTGTACATGTGACATCATCACATCCCTTTACTTATAGGGATCAATAAAGTATATATCTATCTATCTATTTATCTAATGGTGTTTTTTGGTGCAAAAGTGATCATACCTCTAATGGTTTATCATATTGCAATTCCACAATATGTAATATTGCAATTACAGCTTGTTTCTCCTTTTTCTTTTTATACACACTTTACATTACTGTAGTTGTTACGTCTAAACCACATTTGCCACTGGATTTCTTGAACAGCTTTTAGTCATAATGTCATCTCTACACATGTCTAAATGATTGTTTTGTTGTTCCTGTTGTGCCAGCTGGAGATTTGTACTACACATACAAGGACAATGAGAGGATGGTTGTGTGCACCAAGGACCAAATTATCAATGTCCTGAAGGAGTGCCATGATAACCTGGGTTCCGGAGGTCATGCAGGGAGAAGGCGCACCACCGAGAAGGTTTTGGCAACGTACCACTGGTCCACTATGCGGGAGGACGTGAAGAAATGGGTGGGAGTTTTTGACTGACTGACTGATTATTGATCTACAGAAATGTGTTGTATGTGTACATTGAAACAGAGTGAGACAGTGTGGATCTCATTGGCCCACTTCCCTCCACTGCTAAGGGCAAAAGGTACTATCATGATGGGCTGAAGCATGTATAACCTCCTTTAAAGGTTCTAAACGTGAAGAATCTGGTTTAAAAAGAAAGGAAATCATTTACAGTGATTCTGTATGTATTTACAACATTCTGCATTTTATATTGCAGATACATTCTAACAGCGACTGATCTGTTCACGAAGTGGGTGGTAGCAAAAACGCTCTACCACAAAACAGCTGTTGAGGTCTCAAAAAAGATTGTAAATATTCTTCTCGATTTCGGTCTTGTCGAGAAGATCATTACCGACCAAGGACGGGAATTTGTCAATGAGGTACAATAATCTATCTAATACAGTGTATGTGTTATGTGTAACAATGTAATACGATTTTTCAGGTAATTTGGTAATTGGTGTACACTAAACCATCTGCAGGTCAACCGTGGTGTTTTTGATGCACTGGGTGTAAAACACTGCATCACTTCAGCGTACCATCACCAGTGCAATGGCCAAGATGAGCGTACAAACCAAAACATAAAAAAAGTACTTGCAAAGTACTGTGGAGAGGACCAGAATGACTGGGATTTACATCTGAGGGGCATTGTGGCGAGCATTAACACCTCAAAGCAGGTACAATGTTGTAACAAATGCAGATGGAAACAATACTCAACAGAGATACTAAAAGGAATTTTTATGCTTTCAGAGGTCAACCAAGTGCACGCCCTATTTTGCCCAGTTTGGGAGGCACCCTCGCATCCCGGGTGTTATAAATGCTACAGTCAATGACAGGGATGATACCTCTGTTTTGGTGCCTGCTGATGAGGCAGAACAGCAGCTTGAGGCAAAGGCTGCAACCATTGCAGATTTGCACTCGAAGGTGAGAATAAAATGGCAATATTTAAAACATAATAACTCCTAAAAAATGCAAGCGTATGTTAAGGACTGTAAATGATAACTGTTACATATCTTTCTCAGATTTACCAGAACATCCAAATAGCACAACAGAGACAGAAAATCTCTTTTGAAAAACGCAAGGGAAAGAATGTGAAATCTTTCCTGATTAACGTTGGAGATGAGGTCCTAAGAGCGAATAAGAGGAAGGAGGGCCGAAAAGGTGGAAAACTGGAGTGCAACTGGTTTGGCCCTTATGTGGTTTCCTCAATCACCAACAAGGGTGTGGCAACCCTGTTGAGCTCAACAGGAGCTCAGCTGAGACAGAGTGTGAATGTGTCTCAGCTGAAGCCCTTTATCAGGCCTATGTTGAGAGGTATTTTGATTATCAATACAAGGACACATTTTAGGTATACTTCATGTGTGGTACTTCAATAATACTGTTTATTTTGTGTCTATCTAATAACAGCTGAACCGAAGTTGGATTCGGAGGGGTCAGTTGCTGACCACCAGTATGCCCTCTCTGGTGCGAAATACGCAAAGGATCTACATCCGATTCAAGACAAGCTGGTAGATATATGTTTACTTCATGCACAGTGATGGAGGTGCATTGTTTTGATTTTAATTTTTCTATGTTTTCTATTGGCTTGAAGTATGTTTTGCAATCTGTTATTTGCAGCTCAGCTATGTGCTAGACCACAATAGGCCTGGAGCAGAGGTCATTGTGAAGGAGGGTGATGTGTGCCTGACCAGAGAGGACTTTTGGAGCCTGGGTCTTCCTCAGTGCATGGAGTCAAATGTAGGTATACTTGAGCTTTCCTCCCAACTTCATCTTGTCTCAAATAAATGGCACAGGTAACTTACTGTTGTTACTGTTTCAGATTGGAAACACGTGCCTGAAGATGGTACAAGAAGCCACCCAAAGACATGTACGGTTTTCAACAGACATCATTGGCCTGCTTTTTTCTTTTGAATAACACATATTTTCTAAATAGCTGTTTAGTGGTGAAACTCCAATCTCGTGAAGTGTGGTTGTCTCTTGTTGTTGAGCATACTTCTATGAAGATTTCATTTTTTTTGAAAAACTATCAATATAGGGCAAAGATATATACATCGTGGATATGTATGTGGTTCCTACCTGGAAGTCCAAAACAGCTGACGTGTTGGCCAGTTTTCCAGTAAGTTCCTGTTGCTTGAGACCTATGTTTCTTGAAATTGATATACAGCAACTTAAAATCCCTTGTTTAAAATACTAGGCTGACCAATTGGCCACCAAGGACATGGTTTTCATCCCTGCCTGGAGTCGGCAGCAAGGAAAGGCAGATCACTATTTGCTTTGCGTGAGTCTGTTCCAAATGATCTCACCAGCATGTACAAAATGAACATAAGTTGTGCTGTGTGGTTTTCTTCTGGTGTTTGATTATGTCTAATTTCAGCTATTTTGTCAATGGTTGACAGGTGATCAAGCCAGCAAAGAGAGAGTTATATTTGCTCGACCCTCTTAAGCCAGATGGCTTTGGGGACAATTCCTACAAGGACATATTTAGGTTTTTGTAACATGATTACCCCCACCGTTCTGTGGCTTGTATGGGAGTTCTAAATAGTTTATAGTATTCTAATACTGCAGTAACCATCTTGTAGACCAGGGGTCTGAATCTGATCAAATTCATTTATAATATATCTCCATTTCCACAAAGTCTGGAGTGTCCTTAGTGGAACCAAAAGAAAAAGAGTCTGCAACAGGATGCTATGAATTATAATATTCATTTTGTTATAAGCCTTGTTCAAAGGTTGTTTTCAAGTTCAGCTTTGTTCAGCGGCTGGTAAACGTATTTTTGTTTGTTTTATTTTAGCCCCGTTCAGTGGCTTTCATAACTTTCCTCTTTTAAGGCATGCAATAGTTCAATGTAAGGAAATCCAAAAACATGAATTATATTGTGTATAGCGTTCCTTCACCAAATCAATTCCCATGTCTTATCATTTCTTTTGACAGTGACCTAGCGCACCGCATTGCTCCAGGTCAGTGGACAGTAAAGTTCGGCAGAGACGTCAAGGTACATTTCTCCACCATCTCATACACCTGCTTTCACATGTCTTTATTTTCCATTTGACCATGAACATCACTGTTATATTCCAAATTCTTACAGGGTTAGCCTCACCAAACCACGGGCAATGACTGTGGTGTCTTCATACTGATGGTAAATTCCTCCCTTGACACTTTTTTTTAAGGGTTTTTGTTAGTTTTTGAAACTCATAACTTAACAGATCTTTATCCTTTCACAGTATGCACTCAACTTCAGCACAGATGCTCCACTTTGGTTTACCGAGGTCAGTATTTATCCTCTGAGTTAGTATTTCAGGGGGAAGAGGGGGCTAACATTGAGTAGACAAATGATGAGGTTCCATTCATTTTCAACTTTATTATTGTTACATTTTCTTTTAGCGGGACATAGCACAGATCCGGAAATGGTGGTGCATTATGCTCATGGAACGGTACCAGATTGAAGGGTAAATCATACATTTTAAATGTTACTTTATAGACAACAGTTTCTTTGACACTGATTTACATTTTCATCCTGATATTATGTGATTTTTATAGCCACGGACAGAGGTTTTCTTACTGGACCAATGAGGCCGAAGAGCTGCTCAAAGGGGCACTGGAGCCAGTGTACAGGGTCTCAAAGAAGCAAAAGACAGAACATGAGGTCAATAGGCACACTCCTGTTTGTGATAAAGAAATGTAACAATCCAGATTATTTAACACATGCATACATATCAATATTGATAATTGTATACACATGTAATTAAACAATCACGTGACCCACACCTTATATTTTCCTTCAAAGGTCCAGTTTCAAAAGTCCGACATGTGCTTCATATTGGAGGTAATATCTTTTCAGTGAAGCAGTAACTGTTTTTTGTTTAAAAAACGACCTGTGATCACGGCAGAATTTCCAACTATTATGTCTCACTGCTTTTTTTAACTTTATTGATAGCTGTTTTTTACCTCAAGGAGAAGAATAACAAAACATAAGAAAAATGTGTGTGATATATTCAACATTAATATTAAAAATGTGTATTTTTGCTACCTGAAGCCCAAAGAATCTTGGTATTTCGATTGTGCTGGCAACAGTCTAGTCAATGTGTTGTTAAATATGTTTGATCTAGTCTGACCAATACTTCACAGCTGCCAAACTGTCTTCTCTCGGACCTTCTGATGGAAGTGGTTCTCCAGGAAGGTGACAAAGCGTACTCATCACTCACTCTAGTGTGTACCACCTTCAGAGACACAATGTCCACTGTGTCTTTCAGAAGAGGGGCCCACTTTCGCTGGCTTGAGAGTAAGTGATTCAGTGAAGGTGCAGCAGTATACGACAGCTGTGGTGTCTATGCATATTTTTAATGGCTCTATTGAAATGCTTGTTTTACACAGGTGTTGCTACATGGAGTTTGTTCTCTGCTTCATACAAGCAGGATTTCAACGTCATGTACACCATTGACACCTGCCGTGGATGCTTGGAGCCTTACAAAAACTGCAAACCAGGTAGACTTCTTATTCTGGATAATAATGTTTATGTGTCATTACATATTTAGTATGTTGTGGTCCTAGTGTGATTCAATTACAATATTTTCTTTTTCTATTCATAAGATATGTTGGGAAAGGTAAAAGAGGAGAATTGCAGGGCATCTACTCTGATGACCAACATCCAGGCTATTGCAGTCCCTTCTGCAACCAGATATCATAGGTAAAGATTAACTCACACAAACAAATGTCAGAATAGACTAAATTGTCACTGCAATTAATGAAGATCATCATTTGATATCTTACCTTAAGTTTGGTTTTCCCGGACGCTGCCCGTCGTGGACTTCGGGTCGTGGACTTCGGGTCGTGGACTTCGGGTCGTGGCTGAACCTGTCTCTGCAGTCCTGCCTTGGGTCATGCTGCTTCCCTGATGGCTTCCTCATATATTCTGAACAATCTGTGCTGTTTTCCTATCCACATGTAAAAGGAACTAGAAGGATTTCTTGATACTAAGGGCTGTAGAGAAAAGTTTGGAGCTTTTTCCATTAACGTTGAAGTTCAAATTCTCAATAAACACTTGAATGCTGTGCTGTCTTTCTATTTACTTGAATGTGTGAATTCATTCAGTTGGGTAGGTAAGCTTGGGATGGATATATTAAATATATACATACAAAAAATTAGAGACTCTTTCCAATGAAAGTAGCTAGCCGCAATAGCTCCAAGATTGCTATATCTAGTTTGTAGGTCGCCAAGTTGGCATCATTGACAGTTCGTCTCTTAAAGCCTCTAAAGCTCTGCAACAAAAAAGGATCATTATGAATGTAAATACTATACATGGTAATGCAGCAGGGCATAGTGCGATGAGGCAGGCAGGCAGAACCAGATTTATTTCTAAATATTTGTCGATCAATATTAGGCTACACTAATATAAGGCTACTAGTATTATGATATTACTGCAATAATATTCCAGTGGTGGCTGCTTAAGGTTGTTTCTGGCTCGTTTGATCCAAACATTGTCCAAAGCTCAAAATGTATTGTAATAGATGTAAGAATTCTCAAAATGTACAATATGTTTTGATCCAACACAATATTCTGATTCAATCCATATATGTTAGGGGTTTTTTTTTCACCAAAATAAATAGACTGCCTTCTCTCCAGCTCACCGCACACAAAGGGGGGGGGGGGGGGGGCATCTGTATTAACGGGTCAGTCTATAAGCACTCTAATAGCACCATAAATTACATTTAAATAACCACAAAAAGACAATTATTGTTTCCGATATTGATTTAACGAGATGCTGTTATAACATGGAAACGGCTTAATTTAAAAAAATAAGCTTCAAAAATGTTTTATGAAGCACACTGGGTACAGCCCTGTAATACATGTGTTCCGTGTGTATATAGTCTTACGCAAGAAACACATAGCATGAACAGACTGCAACAAAACCAGTCTTACAAAACAGACTTCTGCTAAACTGGTGCAGAAGCAAAGCATCTGCCTTAGATGAAGTTCACACAGAACTGTGGAAAAGGGAGAACATCTGTACTTGCTTTCAACGACATGATCAGGCTTATATATTATAAAAGTGTTGGCTAAAGTAACGCAGAATATATATATTTTTTAATTGTAAATAATTAAGTACACACACATAACAAGCTGTACCGAGTTCCTCCGGCTGCAGTTCCGCAGACGGCCGGTGTGTGGCAGCAGAGCGCTGGGAGCAGAGGGAGGTGAGTATATGACGGATATGACGGATGACGGATGCGACGGAAATACACCCGAACATATCTGGTAGGCCGAACATATCTGGTACTGACACCCGCGCTCCAGCCAGTTAACTGTACGTTACGTGAGGCAGAGCTCGTCCCTGCCTCACTTCTCATCGCTACCCGTAGTTGTAGCGGAGCTCGGCAAATTTGCTGATTTTGACTATAAAAAGCGATTGGAATCAAACAGAAATCACACTTACAACACAGATCAGTGGAGACATTTTATTATTATTACTAATTCGTTTTTCTTTAGTTGTTTTTCCGTTACATTGGAGTATGACAGGTGAGGCTCTGCCTCCCCTGCCTCCCCTGACTGCACGTCGCTGCTATTATCCCCACGGCCCATTATTCCCATTCCCAATAGAGTATCAAAAAGTCCCATTGGACCAAAAGCCAATTTGTCTGACAGCCCATAATCGCAAAAATAAATTCCCATTGCTCTGTAGGCCCGCTTCCTGCAACAACAAGGAGCACATGGCTGAGTATTATGATTGTTTTACCCTCAAATTCTTGCCCTATATAACCTCAACCAATCACACTTCTAACGTCTCAACCTAAACAACCCAACAAAGGCAAGGCTCTGTCATTCTGCAAAAGAAAAATTATATTTTTTATATAGACTTTTGCTCCTATGGGATTTTCTAGGCACTATTGATATATTGGAATAATGGGCCATTTGAACAATGGGCCTTCCCCAGGTTCACCTCATTTATCAATGATAACTCTATTGAGACCAGAGGACAGAGCAAAATCTGTTATTTTTCTCATAGGGTTTAACTTTAAATGTGGAAAGGTCAAATCAGCACAATAACACACAAACATGACAAACAGTTTGACCCCAGTGTACCAGCTGCCTCGAGGGCATGCCACCAATAACCACCTATCCTTAATCTCCATCATGTGATGTGGAGTTTTCTAGGACTGATGTTACTCAACAGTCAACCACACGATGGTCATAATCTTATACCGCGTCTTTTTTCGCCTAGCAGAAGGTGAGGGCAGCATCATCAACAGATCCTAGGATGTTGCACAGATGTAACAATACATCTGACCATTGGTTTAAAGCAGGGGTGGGGAACCTTTTTCCTCTCAAGAGCCATTTCAATTTTTTCAAGATCGTCCGAGGGCCGTACAAATGATTGACCTCCTTTCTTTCATCCTGTGCAAAGAAAAAGCAACCTCTTCATCCAGATATCTTACCATGACTCGCGTATGCATGCACGTGCACGGTTGTGGCGTGACCACCACCAAAACAGAAAGATATGGACACAAGATGTGTGCTAATGTATTTAGTTTCCTATCCATGTGGACATGATTTAAGTGGGGGGGGGGGACCTAACCTCCTCTAGGGGGGTCCGGGGGCATGCTCCCCAGGAAGATTGTTTTTTAAATGTTGAAGTGAAAAGCATCAATCTGGTGCACTTTGAGAGCAACATTAGGAGATCTATGGATACATCTCTCAACACCCATATGAAACAGAACTGTGTTGTGTTCAAGGACCCTGACCTTGGCCAGGAAAAACAGGCACTCGCTTGTTTAATTCTTTTGCGGTCTAGATTAATTTCATTTTTTTTTTTTTTGCGTGTGTTTATAAATTACCTCGAGGGCCGCAAATGGTCTTGTGGGCCGTATACGCCCCGGAGGCCGGAGGTTCCCCACCCCTGGTTTAAAGCCACACAAGTATTTAGGCAGATTTGTTTTATTGTCCTCATAAACTTGGGATTTATTCTTTCACACACACATACGGGTATTGGGCCGAGCGCGACACCGTACTTCCGGTATCCGCCGTTTGACGCGAGGTGCAAGCATCCGTACACCGTCTAGGTGTTGCTAAGCTTCCTGTACTGAATATCATAGTCTATTGCCTTAATCAATATCTAGTCAACTCTAAAATACCACATATATGCAATGGCATGATAATATTATTGTGACAAGTGGGGTATTCACCTGGTGTTTCCAGAAGATAGACGTAGATGCTGCCAAAATTGACGAAGGCCACTGTCGTTTTTCCATGCATCTTCAGGCAGTCTGTAAGGGCAATCCGACAACCCACACAGCTCTAGTTTACGCTGGTAACGACCTAAAGCACACCCCTCAAGTCCAGAGATGTAATCCGAAGACATGCAGCGATTTCTTCGGTTGTTAATTCAGAAAAAAAACCTAGTGCGCTCTGCCTGGCTACGTTAGCCAGCTGTTTATATTAGCACCTCCAGGATATTAGCACCTCCAGGAAAATGGCGTATTTATATATATATATATATGGCGCATTGTGGGTAGTTCGTGACGTCACTGTGTGTGAAAGAATTTCCGATCTAACATTGCTAAATAGGAGCTTGCTTAGTGAATTGCTAATAGGGTTGAACATTATGGTTACCCGTTACAATAGAATATCCCTAAACAGCTCTTTATATTCCTTGTGATAATTAGTTTAGTTTATTTTTGGCTGGTTAAGAAGTTTTTTATCACCACCAACATTTTTATGTGTTTCCCCATTTTATACCAACATTATACATCCAGTAAATCCCAACGCTTCATCTGTTGTCGAAAAGCGTCCAACCAGCACTTTCAATGCTAAACCAGCAAAGCCCAGTCCGGCCCTCGCTGCCTTCAGGTTCACGAAACTCCCTGGCTGTTCTCTGTCATCCTACTCATTAAATGTGTATGCTCAGCAAAGCGATTGCTCGCACTAGACTTAAACATCTGAGTCTCTATGGAACCGTGACTGAGGTAGACATGTTTTGTCATTTTCATCAAGTGTGCATTTATTATTTTTCTCATCTCTTGAAGTACCCATCTGTGCTTCTGTACCAGGGCGCTCAAACACTGAGAGGTTTGAATGGAGAGTACAAGTGGTGTGTGTGTGTGTGTGTGTGTGTGTGTGTGTGTGTGTGTGTGTGTGTGTGTGTGTGTGTGTGTGTGTGTGTGTGTGTGTGTGTGTGTGTGTGTGTGTGTGTGTGTGTGTGTGTGTGTGTGTGTGTGTGTGTGTGTGTGTGTGTGTGTGTGTGTGTGTACAAATTGACAATAGACTTTCCAGGTGCTTTGCAGCTCCCAGTGCATGAGTAATTGAATTACAGGACATGTCCAAGTATAGAGTAGCACCTTAAGTAGCACGTATATTATGTATATAGTACACACACACACACACACACACACACACACACACACACACACACACACACACACACACACACACACACACACACACACACACACACACACACACACACACACACACACACACACACACACACACACCACACACCCTCACCTAGCAGTGCTGCACGTGTAAGCGCATGTCTTTACAAACTAGTGCATCATTATTGAAAGCTTACTGTAATTCATGTAGAATCCGTATTCCAGTGAATTGAAGAGACTCTAGAGTAGACTATACACATTTTCATATCAAATTTATTGCAAATATAGAAATAGATCTTTTGTACAGAAATCGCAAAGGGAAAAAAATGTCAATGTCAGCAACAAATAATTAAAGAAAGAAAAAAAGCCAAGAATGATCCCCATCATCCAAGCCTGTGCCTCTCCCTTTTGGTGTTTAAACATGAGTGTGTAGATCTGAAGCCAGAGGGGAGAGTCACATTAGATTTGGATGGAATATGATCATGGGACTTTTGATTTAATACAGTGACAGACAGTTTAAGCTCAAAAGACCAACTGCCACTGTCAACATGGCAAAAGCTCTGACACAAATGGGACATATATGGCAGAATATAGTAACTAAGATCGTATAATATTGATGCAAAGATTTGCTTTGGCCCTTGGGATCACACAGATAGTGGTTATACTTTAGCACTACAGTGATTATATTAGACGTTTGTGGTACTTTTCTAAGGGGCTATCATAGCTTGAAATCCCTCTACTCCTGTATGTGTTTGTAAAAGGGATGCATCTAAATTATTTTGTAAAGGGAATAGAGTCTGAGAGATGTCAGTAAAATGAATGTAAAATGTGTCACTACAGCAGAGAAATTGTAATGGTTCAACTTCTAAAAACACGCAGTTTATTATTAATATTGTAACTTGCACAAATGTGTCCTGAAGCGGTAGTTTGTCAGATTGTGCAGTGAAGTGTGAAATTGCATCCCTAAACTCAAAGGAATTAGAGCTCAGTAGAAGTCAAATCACTGAATGCTGACTGAGCAGGTTTTGAAAGCCCTAAACGTGACTGAGTAATAGTTTAATTTGGGTTTATTGCTCGGCATTATGCCTATCTTAAAAGTACACAGTTCTGCATCATGTGTAAATAAACCTTAATACGTTTGTTGCTGCAAGGCCAAGACAATATTAGCTCTGGAACCGATCAATGCACAGACATTTAATTTCCTCAATGAGTCAAGGAAGGCCCCGCTCCCCTGCACCCTTGACAGCCATTTTTCGGAAGCCGCTGAGTTTTCAATCTCTGGCTCTGACAAGGCCCATCATTCTGACTTTGTGACTGCCACAGCACTGGATTGTGTGTTCGGAATAGCAATGGATTCCCTGCCTCTGCTGTCTGTGAGCGCAGAAAACACTAATGTTCATGAACTAATGATCAGAATGAACTGCTCTCACTGCAATGGGACCTTTTAGCCAGCTTCCCAACACTGGATCTGGCATTAGATTAATAGGAGCTATGGGTTACAGATTAGCCTCCAGTACCAATAAAACTGCCCTATCAGATAACAGCACAATTGTACCCAATTAAAACATGGCACTACAAACTGGGTTAATAATGTAATATAGCTTTGCCATGTTGACAAGCTGAGGAGAAA
Source organism: Gymnodraco acuticeps (assembly GCF_902827175.1). Classification (NCBI taxonomy): domain Eukaryota; kingdom Metazoa; phylum Chordata; class Actinopteri; order Perciformes; family Bathydraconidae; genus Gymnodraco; species Gymnodraco acuticeps. Next base: position 117,963 of record NW_022991356.1, read on the forward strand.
AGCCCTGAGGCCTCTTTAAGTTTTGGCAAAGGCTCCACCACAGGCTATACATCTCAGTTGAAGAGTCTTGTACTGTCACTGCAGAATGTAAACATGGATAGGATTTATGGCCTGCTTTTTCTGTACCGACTGTAATGCAATAACTAATCTGTCAGCAGAGGTGCTGTAGGTGTTACCAGCACACTATTGGATGGGTGCCAAATGAAACGTACTCACATCTCGGACTCCCTTAAAGCCACAACTCTGTCCAACAGGAACCATTTATACTTTGTTTGTTTCACTCTGTGTTTATATTATCGTGTCTATAAAGACTTCAGTTATGAACGTAACATGTATTATAAGTTTCCATATCTGTGCAGGTGTCTATTTTTGTTGAATCAAGTTGAGAAAGTCTTTTCCGTGCACGCAAAAGGCTTTTCAGCAGTTTAAAGTCTTATAAAAATGATAAATAAGTGATTTACAACAGACGATGTTAGATGAATTTGATCAACTACTTGGCTAGAAAACCAGCAGGCTGTGAGAGGAGAGGATGGGAATGAAAGTCTGTGATTTAGCTAACAGTGAGTGGGCTGCGTCTGAGGGAGAAGCTGCTGATGCTGCATTGATTTAAGAGTGACGTCTAACTGATGGATTTGGATTAGGTTCATACCATTAAACAATACCTGCTGTGTGTGTGTCTACACCGATGACTCTTCTTTGAACCTATACTTTCATGTGGTATGTCTCTAATTGTAAAAAAAGTTGTTATTTTTTTTCTTTCTATAAAGCAGGCCGCTTAGATAAAGAGAAAATCCAACTACAAACTGTGACAGGGCCTCGCCTCGGGCCAAAGAAGATAGCATTGCATGTCTGCCATGGAGAATAATCGTTGTAATGGAGAAGAACAGAATGCAGTTTCTCAGAACAGATGGATGTGAACACCCACAAGCCTCAGACATTTTTACCCCCTTTGCACTGCACTCGCCACCAGCCTGTGGCTCAAATATTATGGTAGCTGAAGTGTCAGTATATTATACAATCACCCAAATGAAAAACCAATAGGTTAGAATGTAAATAGAAAACGTCACAGAGAATAAAAAACGGCTTAAAACCTAAATGTTCAAATCAAAGGTACTTGACAATATTGTTTTTTAGCCCCTATAGTTTCTGTTTTTCAATGTACGTCCACTCAATAATATATTTTTCTCTCAAAAAATACAGGGAATCATGCAAATATAACAACTTTTCTTTTATGTAGTACACTATGTTAAGCTTTCTCTGTTCATAAACCTTTAACATATATCATTGCAAGTACTAAAAGTCAATCCCTTGGTTCCCAATAACCAACCGCCCCACCCGCAAAAAGAAAAACCCTAACAAAGTAAACAAAGACAAATAGCCAACTGAAAAAAGAGAAACACACGGACATATCAAGAGATCAGGCCGAGTATAAAACATCCATAGAAGCATTTTTTAACCGTAGCATTTTTTTTCTTTTATATAGTGTACAAAATTCACAGATATTTCACAGATTCTTTAAGTCTTTTGTCCGTCTTTGGAAACTAAACATTGCAGTTAATGCATACATGTAAATAAACGTGTCTGTGTACTAATCAGGTGGCAAACAATAGCCTATTTTGTCTTTCTTCCAGGATTTGCAACTGCTCTTCTGCTAAAAGAAATACGTTATTTAGAATCACCAGAGCTTTCTCAACCTTAAAAATGACAGGTATAGCTTTAATCGTTTTTCCAGCATGCTTCTTCAAGATGTTAAAACATGAACGGGTTGGACATGAGTAGTATTTTAATGAAGACATCTAGTCGTTTGTGAATGCTTCCAACATAAAAATGTCAGGCTTCTCATTGTAGATTTAAAAACTGCTTGGCAGGTGTAAAGGCAGCGTTGGCAGTGTTAAGCCAGTCAGAGCTGCCTCATTAAAGAATGACCAACAAAGCAGTCACGCCAAGACATATTTCATTTGTCTCAAATTACTTCCTTTCATCGTATTTTAGATGAATACAGTTTTGCATTAAAGCAACATTTTAGAAAATGCGTTTAACATTTTCATCACATCTTATTATGCCTTCTGTAGCTTTCATGAAAGATCAACGGTGTTTTCATGAAATGTTTTAGAATATCCACGAAGGCAATCTCCCGCACAGTAATATATTAAACTTAATAGACCATTAGATAAAAGGTCTGAAGATACCAAATTAAATGATTTTCAACCTATTCTCAGTAGATATACCTGTCTGTCACCTGCCATGAAATTAAGTGGAAATGAAGCTGGCTTAAAAAAAAATGAGGGATGCTTTCAGTTTTCAGAAGTGCTGAAGTTTTTGAATATCTTTTAAGACCGGTCCCCACAGTATTCTTTGTTAAGTGTGTGACTCGATCCTTCTGTGTGTGTGTGTGTGTGTGTGTGTGTGTGTGTGTGTGTGTGTGTGTGTGTGTGTGTGTGTGTGTGTGTGTGTGTGTGTGTGTGTGTGTGTGTGTGTGTTTCATGAATCATCCCCCTGAATCATGCACGGTTAGTCTTAGTGTAGCCTTTATCCCAGATGTCTGCGTGCATTAAGCCAAAATCCCCTTCCCATTGCTATCGTCTCTTTGAAGACCTTGCCCATTACCTGCCTTTCAGGAAAATAGTCATTTTTGGTTTAGTCAGACTGTGACTCATTCTGGCTCACTTTTGTATTTTCCATGTTTGACGACTACTCTTGCCGTGTGTGTGTGTGTGTGTGTGTGTGAGTGTGTGTGTTTGTTGTGGAGGGAAACAGGTTTAAAAACACTCTCATTGGTCACATAATAAACCACATGTAGAAAATAGGTTTGCTGTTGGTGTGATAGTGTCAACATCGGTTATTCAACATGTTATAATTAAAGAATTACTTAACATTGTGCAATGTTTTTCTCATATGCTGGATCTTGATTGTCTAATCCACTTTCCTCTTGGTTACATAATAGAATATATTACTTCTGTGGTTTAGAAATAAGAATAATATGCAAGTTTGTATACTTGCCTCCTTGTAAGAAGATGATCAAGTAAATCATTACAAATTACATCCAAATGATGATTATCACTCGTAAAAGCAAAGTCTCACTTTGATTGAGATTGCTTAAATGACGCATGACATGGATGAAAAGTGATGTGTAACATGGGAGGACGGAACACTTTTACTCTGGTCTTTACTAATGAAAGCATTTAGCAACTCAGAAACTGATTAGACATAAGCTCACACCCCATTTTGGGCTGTAATTCATTATTTATACAACTACATTTTAGTTGAATCAGGCCAGACTGGTTAAAAGATAGCATCAAAGAAATACAATTAGAAACCATCTGTGATTTCTTGTGGTAAAGACAGATAGGGGAAGCAACCACAGAAAGGATGAAACATTAATAGCACATTAGAGGGCTTTCTCACGTCTAGCTTTCCTGTGGCTGTGAGACAAACAACAAGGACGGTGCTACAAAAAGGACCATTGATCACTGAGCGAGCCTCCCTCCAGGGGTTCAACGAGGATATGAGCAGCATGGGAAGGAAGAGAAGGCTTTTTTTGTTTGATGCTGGCTTTGTGGCACACAAACAGGTAGAAGGACATGGCTAATGCTTTGAGAAATATCACCGGTCCTGTTTGTAATTTGATAATTCAGATGGTAAGTTAATCAAACACGGATGTTATCTGTTTTATCTAAAGCTGTCCCGTGCAGTGACAATTGAAAATATAATTACATTTGGATTCTCTATGATTATCTTGTGGTCATTTTGGCAGAAGGCTTTCAAGTGATTATCAAGGTTGAGAAACACAATATCCTCTAAAACAATTGCACTAATTTGAGCTATTGTGAAACGGTGTTCATTAAATCATTGGCACTTCTCCCTCTAGCGCGTTCCTTGTTGGGCTGGTAATGCTGTGTCATAATACAAATCTGTTCTAACAAATCTGTGAATAACATTTGAGCAGAAGAGCAGTTGCACATACATTCGTACCCCCTGAAAATCAGTTTCCTTTGCAAATATGTGTGTGTTAAATATATTAATTAAAATAGAAAATGTATTAAATAAAAAAATCCTCCATAAAAACAGTAATATCCAGGATTTTCTGTCAAATAGATCATGTCAGATTGATGAACATTAATGGCAGCTGTAATGATGAGCAATCCTGATATGACTGAACATTTCTAAATTTGCTGTAACGCTTATCCTCAGTGTCCATGTCTGTAAACGTATTATGGCAGTTGAGGATCTGGGAACTAATTTTCTTCAGTGGGATTGAGAACTCCAAAGAAAATCCTTTCTTCTGATTCGTCTGAGTCAATCACAGTAAAACAAGCTCCTTTGGAAACGTTCTTATCTCAGGTAATTGGAGACGAGTGGGAGACATTTCCAAGACTGTCTGTTCATCACATGGTGCTTTATCATAAAAAGAAGGCGGATAAGGTGGTGCATCCCAGAAATGCAATTTTTAAAAGGTGACCATGAGGCTCTTGAATCCATCAATTGTAAACACTCACATCAGAACACTGACTCCAAGGGGCGATGACCTCTGACCCTGACGGTATGCACACATCTTTATAAGACAAGGAAAAGGAGACAGAGATAGATTCATGAAATCAAAGAGAGAGGGAGAAAAACACAGATCAATATGGGGGGGGGGGGGTCATTACACACCACCCTTCAATTTTTGCATACTCAGTCCTGTTCAACCTGGATTCAAGTGCATGCTAAACAAATCAACACATTTAAAAAAGAGGAAAAGCATTGTTGATACGTGTTGAACAGACCCTCATCCTATTACCTTTGCCTGTAAAGAAGGGCAATTTCTTACTGTTACTATTTGATAAAACACAACAGGAAGTGTCTCATGCTGAACCATCGGAACTATGGGAGCAGGGAAGGTAGTGGGAGATGGATCAAAACACACCATCCACAGAAAAGGAGTGAGATAAACGATGTTGAATAAAGCCCTGAACAAAAATGTGGAGCAAGGACCTCTGATTCAGTTTTTCACATTTTTCGGGTATGATCTCAGATTGTGTATGTCAGCAGTTGAAGCAAAAATCTAAAGGCTACACAGCGCTTTGAGAAAGCAGGATGCCTTTTGCCAGAATGCCTGGCAATAACACTATCATGAGGAAAATCACAAGTCCATGGTTTTATAGAAAAGGCCAGATGGGTGGATAATACTATACAAGAATGGAGATTAGATTATGGCTGTGTTAGCAAGAGGCACTGCACTACTGTGGTATGTATGTCTGAGCATTAATGGACAATTATATTAACATTGTTGAGATTTATACATTTGTCCATGCCTTTAATAATCTAGTATTGTTTAGACTCAAACAACCAGCCAATAGGCAATATATGACAACTATTAATTTAGGTAAATTTGGGCACATACAATATATTCTGACAAGGCATGCCAATACCCACTTACACTAACCACTGTGTACCACACAGCCACACACACACACACAATCAGGAGGCGTAAAGTGCGAGCGAGCATGCCTGTCACATGTTGGCTGATTAAGTTATCAATAGACGACAATAGCATTGATTTCGAGAAAAGAACAGACATGTTGGCAGTAATTAGAAGTGTCCTTTCCCTCTGTGCCTCATCCTGTTTTTAATGTTAGGGAAAGGATTTGGAATGTACTCCAGTGCTTACATCAAATGGTGCAAATAGATTTCCCCCCTAACCTGCTTGTAATCTACTTACATTCACAGTGGCTGCAGAAAAAAAATATTGATATCCTTGCTTTTCCTTCCTTTGTTCTCTTAAACCCTCGCTTTCAATTTCTCCTGTTCCATTGTCACGTATATTACATGTTTGCTATGGGGATTGTGTGAGCTCATCCGTCACATGGTTACATCTTTCTATTGTACAGGTAAGTAGCATTTAAATATATGATATATGATTTTGCTTAATGTTCTTCAAATCACGCTCTGTATCATTACATGGGCAAATGCTGCTTAGAACAAATAAGGACATTTGCAGGACAACATTCTTTACACCACTCATTGAACCATGCGTGTTGGAAAGATGAAAGGTACCACTTTAATCTCTTTCTCCCTCATGTTTTCTTTATGATGCAGGACCTTAAAGCCCTCTTGACTGCTTTCTCGCTCTTCTTTTGTTGATTTCTTTCCCTTCTCTCCTTTCTTTCTGTGTGACAGACGCTATTGACATGCAAATACCTCATCCGCATGAAAAGAGATAGGGTCTGCATCTGTGTTCACTAAACGGCATGCTGTCACTTGACAACAGAGCACAGATCCCACCATCCATAGTCTCCCTTTGCCTCGAAGTCTAAACATATCCAAGGGCAAATTGACACAGCACCCAAAACCAAATAGGAAACAACATCTTGGATCACAACAGCTTATAATGAAGGATATCAGCATTTACCTTCTGTGATTATCCATAGATGGAAATGTGGCACTGATAAAGACGGTCCATCTGATCACTGAAAAGTACAGTTTTACACAGTTGGAAATACTTTCTGTGCAATAAATAAAACCCACAAACACTAAATGAGAATGATCCAGAAATAGTGCTACAACAAAGTGTAAAATAAAACACCATAATGATTCTCGAATCCCAGGCACAGTTTCACAGTCCTTGCTTTAGCACAATATTCTATACACCTAGCATGCCAAAAAACATAACAAAGGCGACGTTTTGTCCTCAATGTTCTCTACATTATCCTCATATCCTTTCTCTAGCCCACAGGCATGGAAGGAAATTATCCAAACTATTTTTCCCACAATGCCTATCTCTGGTCCCAAAGTCACAACTTCTGCTGTGCGGACACCCCTTTCCAGTAATCAAGGATGTCATGCAGGTCCTCGCCTTTAGCGAACTGCACCTTTTTTCTAAGGGCGTTTCCGGCCGTCACATAACAGGCCTCATCGCGCTGGCCTTTCCGGTAAGGACGAAAACGCTCCCAAATCCGCAGTGAGCTCTCTGAGGAGTACTCTGGGCTGGAGGAGTAGCCGGAATAACTGGAATTGTGGCGGGCAGGCGAAAGCTGGGAGTAAGATGCTGCATCCCTGCGGGAGCGCGTCAGGGGCTTTAGGAAGGAAACCCTCTGGGCTGGGGAGCCTTGGTGGGAGCCTTCATAATACAGAGCTGGGACGGAGTGGCGGTGCTCCGAGCAGTGGTAGTCCTGCTGCACCTCCAGCTGCTGCTGCTGCTGCTGCTGTTGTTGGTGTATTTTCTGTTGTTGATGGTAATGGTTTTGCTTCTGGTTGTCCTGATGTTGGGCACCAACACCACCACTGTCACAACCACCACCACCCCCTCCAGCGCAGCTCCCACTCCCCACTAAGGGCAGCCTTTCAAGGGGCTCCCCACAGCCCACGGGACTGGCTCTGTCTTGGTACTGCGGCTGTTTACAGCCATCTGGGCTCCGAGGCTCAGAAACTTCCAGGCTATACACCCTAGCTCCTCCACGTTCCCTGTCCCGACCCATGGACCCACAAGAGGTGGTGCTGGACTGTTTCTTGACTGAATTTGCTATAATCACAGCTGCATCTGCACTCATTTGCCGCTGGATGGGACGTACAGCAGAGGCTGGTGGAGGAGGCCTGTAGGGGGGACTGACGACGAAGCCACCACCACTGATCCCTGGGCGCTCACAGAGAGGGGCATTCAAGGCAGGGAGTGGAGGTGGAGGGGGTATTTTGGTGGGAGCACTGACTTGGCACGAATCTGACAACCCTTGGGAGAGTGGGATTAGGCCACGAGTCAGAGAGGACGTGCTGGTGGGGGGAGGGGAGGTGGGATTGGAGCAGGCTGTAGGGTTATTAGAGACCCCTGAAGCAGCGACTGCTGCCGCATCCAGCTTCAGTGCATCAATGCAGTTGTTTATGATCTGGTTAACCTTGTCCACCTCCATGGCAATAGTGGAAATCTCAGATGCAGAGCCACGTCCGTCATCATCTGAGTCATCTGCTATATCAGTTCCATCATCGTCCCTCATGTCCATCCCTACATGACCACCATCTCCCAATCGCTCCATCCCGGCCCCACCAGTTCTGACATCCATATAGTTTCCTTTACTTGTAGCAAGGGCCTCTGAAAAGGCAGTAGCCATCTTTTCCACTTGTGGGATGGAGGAAAGCCTGGAGGAACTGGTGTTTGCTGAGTGGAGCATTCCCGAGCTAGAGGATTGGGACATGGGAAGTTTGCCTCCATGGTGGTGCTGATACTGGTGATGTTCTCTGGACTGCTCCTGAAGCTTGTGGACTGCCATTGGATCATTTGCCACTGCTGCTGCCACTTCTGGTCCATAGCGCATTTCTAGTATAGTTTTCTTGACACAGATGGACTTCCTCTTGTCGTCATGCCTCCGTTTCTTACGAAGACAATAGTAGACTAAGCCTAAAATAATGAGCATGCCAAAAAGGCAGCCCACAATGGTCATGATGTAGTGAGTAGTGGTGGAAGGTGTGGGGAGCAGGTCATCTTGATTTTGAGCCCGAGTGGCAAACTGGAGGCAGGTGTGGTTGTAACGTTGAGAGTTTCGTATGGATGCTACACAGAAGGTATAATTGGTGTGTGGCTTGAGCTTGTCGAGGGTAATCTTCTCCTTCTTGTTCTTCAAATTCATAACGTCAGACACATATGTGTGGTTGTATTGTGTAAGAATATACATTTTGCTGTAGGGCCTTGGAATCTGTACAAGGAGAGAGGCTGACGACAAAGAGACATGATGAAGCTTGATACTGGGACTGTTTTCATTGGAAGAGGGGGTGGGCTGATGGTTTGGCCCAATAGCCCCAAACATCTCTGGTCCGATCCCGGAAGGACCATCCAGATCTGGTGGGAGTGAAGTCATCCCTGGAATCATCACTCCATCTCTGCAGTGATGGTACAAAATGTTTTTAGCATTTCGACCAGCATGGCCAGCGGCGATGAGTAAGGGGTAGCCAAACATTTCCCGGGGCGTCTCACACTGGAGGCGGTCGTAGGTGTGTGTTACATTGTTGAAGGACTCCAACCAGGTGAGGAAGCTGTAGAGCTCACAGCCACAGTGGAATGGGTTTGCTGCCAGTTCACACACCATGAGTCGATTGAGAACCGTGAACGTAGATGGGTCAATGCGGCCAAGTCTGTTGGAAGACAGGTCAATGCTGCTGAGGCTAGGGCACTCCCAGAACGCATTGCTGTCAATAACTTCAATGAGGTTGTGCTGGAGGAAGAGGCATTGCATCCGTCCGAGTCCTCTCATCATACCCTCAGTTAAGTTGGTAATCTTGTTGTAACCGAGCTGGAGAACCTGAGAAAAAACACAAAGGAGCATTTGATAATTTAATTCCTTTTTAGAGTTTTGACATTTCTTCAACATAAGCACGTATACATATGGGGAAATGGGCTTACGTTGACAACCCATTTGATTGTCTAACTGTGTCCGGTTGACTATTTAAGCAAGTAATGTTTCATTTGTTAAGTTGTTGTGCCAATCATTGAGGTTGTGTACTTTAACTAGGAGATCTGGAGAACTTATAAGTATAAAGCATTAGTACACTCAACCCTATGTCTGAGTGGTTAGTTTAATTATGTCGGCAACTCAAGTTATTGAGGAACATACTCCTCAATAATCTTGGTCTCCCTCTTATGCATTTTCATGCGTTCAGCTAAAATATCATTACAATTAATTCAGTTTCATAATTAATGAGAACAATTCACTGAAATGTAGTTATGGAAGTAATTATTTACAATAAATCGAATCAAGCTCAAGCTGTTAGCTGTCGTAAAGTGAAAGTCCTAGACTCAATCTAAGGTGTAATGCATTGTGTACTATATTATAGTGTTCAGCTCAAAGCTTTTATCATTCATTCCTCCTTCACCTGTAGGTTGGCTTGTCCTGCAAAGGCTCCATCCTCGATATGGCTGATTTCATTCTTGGTGAGGTTGAGGTCAGTCAGGTTGGTGAAGCGAAACATAGAGGTGAAGAGCACAGCTTTCAACTTGTTCTCATTCAATCTCAAGTCATGGACAGTGTTGTTGATGTGCTGGGGGATTGTCTCGTACGGCGGCTGGTTCTGACTGCAGATAGCAAGCCACACATAGCCTTTGTCCCCCTCAATGAGCCAGCAGTCTCCATTGACCATGTGGGGAAAGTGGGAGAAGAGGAGGAGGGAGGGGAGAATAAGAAAAAGAAGAGTGGAGGTGGTGAAAGCACCCTGCATGATGCCGGTGAAAAGAAATCAAAGATGGGAAGCTAGAATATATAGGAGAAAATGTTGGGGCAGGCAGGAAAGGAGGTTGTTTTGTTGGAGAAAGGGAAGCAACAATGGTTGCTCGGAAAGGATTTCCAAAAATGAAAAGGGTCTGGGCTGGTTGCTGAAAAAGGGGTGAAGGCTTCACAATGCCAGTCACAGCTGTATGGTCATCTTGGTGATTAGCAGGGGATCCATGTTATGTCATATCTTGTTGGGCTGCAATGTGGGGTGACACAGCTTGTCTTCATAGTCTCTCCTTCAGCTTCAGCTGTGACTCACGCAAGTGGATGGAACCTTGGAATAGTGGAGAATCTAGAAAGGGAATAAAAAAAGAAATATGAGAAGAAAGTAAAAGCAAGGCAAGGCAAGTTTATTTATATAGCACCTTTCAACACAAGGCAATTCAAGGTGCTTTACAAAAATGAAAGACATTCAGACAAAGGCATTTAAAAACAGTCATTAAAAAGAACAGATAATAAAAGAAACATTAAAAGAAAAAATACATGAATAAAAAAGTTACAGTGCAGTTTAAGATATGAATAGTTCACACAGAAGTTCCACTTTACTGATGCCTTTCTTTAAGGTTTCTCCGAACATGAGCTGTGTACGCTTGTATAGCACATACTTCCCCCGAGCAGCATACGCAGAGAAAACCAGCCAGGACAGAGTCCCAAGACACTGATCCCCTGGGGTTACTATAGCCCCAAATGTTCATTAACCAAAAACGAAACACAACCGCTCAGTTTCAAATAAAAGCAGCGGCAAAAAGAAAAGTCTTCAGCCTGGATTTAAAAGTAGTAAAGCAAGACATGTCTATTACCTCCTATTTTTGTTATTTGTATTGCAGTGTTTTACATATATGATATTAATGGCACTTTTGTACTGAAGAATGAATAAATAAACACAGTTGAATCATGAATCAAAATAAATGCTAAATTAATTCAGACCACACCAAATTCATTTAACATTTCATTTTCTCAGGATGGACCCCATTTATGGAACCTGCAGGCGTCCACAAATTAATCTCAATTTTCTTCGGGGCTTGTTCCACTCTTTTTTCCATCAGCTGGTGTTCATTCTCATCATGTTCATATTTCACACGCTGCATTGCCCCAACAGCTCCCCTTTTAGCATTGGTCATCCCCCCTTGATAATGCTATGAGGTCATCTAGCTTGAGCCAATACCTACATGCACGCACTTGCCAATCCTCCTCAGTCCTCAGGGGAGGATATCTTTTTTTAAACACAAAGTGCAGCAATAATCACCCAAATTCTGAAAACACATTATCACACACATTCCTTGTTAATTCACCATCCTGCCAAACGTAAGCTCTCTAACCCATCTGCATGTCATCTGAATAGCAGTCAAGCGTTTACATAAGGAGAGGATTAGCTGCCTGTTGCATCATGGCAGACATTGTCCTCTTGCCGGCTCGTAGCTGGGTAGACACACAATTACACCCACATTACACACATGGAATCTAAAATGCACACATGGTTCTCAAACATACATGTGCATGTGTAAACGTATGAACTCAAACTCATGCATGTTCTCAAGAGTATTTTTCTAGGCTCAGGGGAACTTGTACAGACATTGAATGCTAAGAGGATGGTTTTTAACCAACACACTGATGGAAAGCTGACTATAATTGTACAAAAGGTTCACCTAATGTGAAGACTCATGATGGTTGAAAGCTTGTTTAGGCAGTTAAGTTGTATGTCCTTGACCTCAAGTAAGTGATGTGTTTGTTAACAAACAGTACAGTGAAGTAATAGGTTTACCAGCAGTGTATATAATTAGTAGTAAGTGTAGTGGCAGCCTTTATCTGTGTAACAGTAGCTGTACTTATAATTGTGGTTTAGTTAATGCTGATGTTTGTATCTTTCCAAACCCCACACACACACACACACACACACACACACACACACACACACACACACACACACACACACACACACACACACACACACACACACACACCACAACACACACACACACACACACACACACACACACACACACACACACACACACACAACACACACACACACACACACACACACACACACACACACACACACACACACACACACACAACACACACACTAGACACTCCATATTGTTGTTTACGTTCCAAACTAGTAAGAGCTTCTTTCAATTCATATTAAACGTTTTGTTATCTACTACGATTCATATATGTATGTCATCCCATCTCTCCTTTGTTTGACAGTCGCTCGATTCCCATCAATATTCCATGAAACAACAAATTAAAAACTCTCTCTCTCTCTCTCTCCCTCTCTCTGAGAGGAACAGGCCACTTTTCTCCCTCGTGCTCCAAATTCAAACTGAGAATTGAGCTCATTCCAGGCTATTCCGGTTCACGCTCCCGAGAGGTGTCAGGAGAGAATCAGGTCCATCCTCTTTTTTTAATCCACTTATTACAGAAGATTGTGCCGCCTAACCCACATGGAAGGAATATATATGAACCTATATATATTTAATATATGTCACATATATGTTTAACATATATGTGACATATCTGAAATTGGACCCCTACATATATATCCATATATGCACATATATGCACACACATATATGTACATATATGGGTGCAGTGTATATGCATATATAGGTTTCACATATATGCACATCAATCAATCAATCAATGTTTATTTATATAGCCCAATATCACAAATGTTACATTTGTCTCAGTGGACTTTACAGTTTGTACAAAATATCAGTATGACAATATAGGACATCAACTTATAGGCTAATAGACATATAGGCTTATAGACATATAGGCTAAACTCATATGCACATATAGGTTGCACATATATGCACATATAGGTTTCACATATATGCACATATAGGTTGCACATACAGTATATGCACATATAGGTTTCACATATATGCACATATAGGCTAAACTTATATGCACATATAGGTTGAACATACAGTAAATGCACATATAGGTTTCACATATATGCACATATAGGCTAAACTTATATGCACATATAGGTTTCACATATATTCACATATAGGTTGCACATACAGTATATGCACATATAGGTTTAACATATATGTGCATATAAGTTTCACATATATGCAAATGTATCGCACATTTTTGATCTGTTCTAAATGTACCTTAGAGGAATATTTTTAATACTCTTATCAACATATGAGTGGACAAATATGCTTTATGCTAATGTTTATTATCATTTGAACATTACAAATATTCGCCTCAATTCAACCTGGAACCTCTCTCATACAATAATACAATACAAATGGTGTGTGTGTGTGTGTGTGTGTGTGTGTGTGTGTGTGTGTGTGTGTGTGTGTGTGTGTGTGTGTGTGTGTGTGTGTGTGTGTGTGTGTGTGTGTGTGTGTGTGATGGATCGTTGGAGCTATGTGCAACTCAAGGCATATGCTCGACCGGGAGCTGCCTGGACGCTGCAATCATGTTGCGCACTATCCGTGCTGAGTGTGCTGACTTTTCGTACAATGTCCCACTGTCTGGCTTCCTGCATAAAGTCAAGTGCTCGGCGCAGTTATCGGCGAAATGTCGCTCCTCTGTTTTCATTTAAACAGCTCCTTATATCCGTTAGCGCAGCTAGCTAGCACCAGATGCTAACAACAACAATACACGTAAGGTCTCTCTCTCGCTCGCTCGGGCTGATTGATTGATTGATTGAAAAGTTTATTAACAGCTTGTATATTGGGTACAGTACAGTACAGCTCAAAACATACAATTGTTAAGGGGATGCAGACCAGAGAAAGACTTTCGTCTTGTTTACATCAGGGTCCCCCATTTCCAATTCATCACACATACACACACCCTCCCGGTCCTCCCAACAGCCAGTCGGTGCCTGCCGGTGAGCGTGGAAGTGTGGTCTGCCACAAGCGGGCGGCAGGAGCGGGGCTGTCAGCATCAGCTTCCATCCATCCATCCATCTTCTCCCGCTTATCCGTGGTCGGGTCGCGGGGGGTAGCAGTTCCAGCAGAGAGCCCCCAAACTTTCTTTTCCCTGGCGACATCAACCAGCTCTGACTGGGGGATCCCAAGGCGCTCCCAGGCCAGCGAAGAGATATAATCCCTCCACCTGGTCCTAGGTCTACCCCTTGGTCTCTTCCCAGCTGGACGTGCCTGGAACACCTCCCTAGGGAGGCGCCCAGGTGGCATCCTAACTAGGTGCCCGAACCACCTCAACTGGCTCCTTTCGACGCGAAGGAGGAGCGGCTCAACTCCGAGTCCCTCCCTGATGACCGAACTTCTCACCTTATCCCTAAGGGAGACACCAGCCACCCTGCGGAGAAAACCCATCTCGGCCGCTTGTATCCGCGATCTCGTTCTTTCGGTCATGACCCATCCTTCATGACCATAGGTGAGGGTAGGAACGAAAATGGCCCGGAAGACCGAGAGCTTTGCCTTCTGGCTCAGCTCCCTTTTCGTCACAACGGTGCGGTAAAGCGACTGCAGTACCGCTCCCGCTGCTCCGATTCTCCGGCCCATCTCACGCTCCATTGTTCCCTCACTCGAGAACAAGACCCCGAGATACTTGAACTCCTTCACTTGGGGTAAGGACTCAGCATCAGCTTGTAGATGGTATTTTAAACTCGATGCGCTCTGAAACTACGGGGCGGCCGAGGAAAAAAAATACACATGCGTTAATCGCGTTACAATAATTAGTGGCGTTAATTTTTTTTGCGTTAACGCGTTATTAACGTGTTAACTTGACAGCCCTAGTGTTTTAACAATAATGTACAATTATCAAATATTTAATAATTTACTAATCTTAAACTGATCAGCTGACGGCGAGCGGATATAAACATCCGGTTCCGGTCCTGGGTGAAATAACTAAATTAAAAATGTTGCTTCATACAATAAAACATACCGTAATCAAACAATATTGTCTTTATACATTGAATTGTCTTGGGCAATCCGCAAACCTCAAAAAAAAAAAAAAGAAAAAGAACATTTGGTTGTCAATGTGTTTGACAGATTGATAAAACAGGGGAGACAACGCTGCATCAAAATGCGGCTAATCTGGTCATCAGTAGAAAGCTAGGTGTGAATGACAGATGAATTGCGTCGATCAATGAAGCCACCCTCACCAGTGATATATTTGATTAAACACACATTTGTCCCTGAATGGGCTCAAAAGACCAATTTGTTGTAACAAGCATCCCATTTTGTTTTGGCTTAACAAATCGGAAAAGTATCAAATTGTTGTTCAATGTTGTTATCCATCAAAGGGCTCTTGTGACAGAGATACCATTACCTAAAATATCCCCAAAAATCTTTGCCCTTAACTCTTTACGTACCATCCGCACATATTACAGCTCCAGCCATTGTGTACAACATGACACCTGTCCTGATCTCTACACAGTCTTGCACACATCATTTTGGGACACTCCCTTGCAATAGATTGTCTTGCTCTGCTTTCTGAGGCTTATCCCCTCGACATGAGACGTGATCTCATTTGGTGCTCCACATAGTGAAAGCCCCAGGGTTAACATGAGGGAGGCAGGAAGCACAGTAGGCCTGCATGTGTGTGTGTGTGTGTGTGTGTGTGTGTGTGTGTGTGTGTGTGTGTGTGTGTGTGTGTGTGTGTGTGTTTGGGGATATGATTATATATTAGGAATATGGGACATGCATAACACCTGTCTCAAATGTAAAGAGCATGACTCACAACACTGATCAATAGAAATTTAGCACAGATCAAAAATTTTAATGCATTAGCGAACTGTTTTTGTATTTTCTTAAATATATATTCGTATGTAGAACTTGTTATCTGATTTATTCTTAACATGACATGGCGATAAGGTCCAGTAGCCACATTATTTATCTTGTTTTTTTGGTTTTTATTTCTCACTTGCGCTTGTGGAGCAAGTACAGTTATCCAATCAGAGTAGGTCACAGCAGCAGAAATGAAGCAAAGTAACAAGTGAACAGGTGGTACGAGCTGCAGGTGTCTGACTGTCCTACTTCTACCTTTTTTTCTGAAAATCACAACACAAATTCTCCTTTTTCACAAGCCTCGTCTTGTAATTGAATAACTGGCACACACAACAAATAGAATAAAGCTGGAACACTAATTAGTAGTACAACTGGAGTTAATTAAATATTAAACATCACTTCATACTGTAACCCCATTCTGTAAGTGGGTAGTCTGTAAACTCGTTTTCCAGACCCCAACCAAGTTATGTCTATGTGTAGAGTTAAAAGTGAGTAAAAAGAGCATTCCCCATGCTTTTGTGTTAACCCATAACATTTCATTGGCTAAGTGCATCACTTACTATAGCAAAAGTGCAGACGTTAACGAACCATTTCACCGTGTGTTCTCTCATTTTAGATATTCTGCACTTTAGCTTAATAGAATATCTATGATTGCACGTACAATATATTTATCATATTTCATAAGGAGCAGTTTTCCTTTGGAACAAGGTTTTTGAAGCCAAACATATTGTGAAGGACAGCATTTACATACATACACGCATACATCACACTTCATCACTCATGTGAGATAGCATCTGGGTTACTCAATGTACATGATTGTATTGATCCTCACTGTTGCCATGGAAACACAGTTATGATTGACAGTGTGAAATTAAGCCCTATGCTAACAGAATAGGGTGATGTTGGCAATTGCATGAGATCAGCTTTATTAGCCACAATGATAAAACCCTAAACTCTGATAGCATCCAACGAACATTGACTGTGACAGGAGTTGGAATTGGAGCGCATCCATATCATTTCTATTACCAGCGTGACTCTGGGAGCCGGGCCATTGTCGGTCCGAATGTAAATGTATTTACTGACACCTCTTTGTGCTGCGGGCTGCATATGATGCTGTCAGTTTGGATTGTGTCACCTGTGAGTTATATGTACCAACAGAACAGGCATGTCAAAAACAAAGAGAGGCAGATTAATGCGCATGAAAATGTTACAGCAAATGTGCACTGCACCTTTCATGCTATGTGTGCTCATAATCTGTGTATAATTAGCGCCTGATTGACTAGCTAGCTCATTATGCAATCAGAAAAATACCTTATGCCTCTGAGTGTATTCTGAGAGTTAGCAAGAGCACTGAAGACCTCTGAGAGCTGATCTGCGGTGATGCTGAAGAACAAATAGTCATTAATAAAGTAATCGCATTCTAAATTATTAACATGATTACTAATTCAATCATTATGATAATATTCATTTGCAGAGAGGCTTGTTTCACTAATGTTGTGGCAGTGTCACGTAGTTTGGTTTTAAAGGGTGTCGCTTAAAAAGGTGGAGGGTAATGAAAGCTAAATAAGGCCAAGCCCTGCCTAAAATATTGTTCCCTTTGTTATTGAACAGCCTGGCAGTAGATGCTACGATTTACCGATGTTACTTAATTGTTTCAAATGTACAGTACTTTATCATAACATGTTGTAACATAACCCAGTCTCATGGCATTTCGTGTTATAGTCACAACATTTCAATTTTGAAAAGCAATGTATTTCTATTGGTGTTTCGTGCCTGCACCACGTCTTTTTGTCCGGTCGGGTCTTGGAAGACCAGAAGCTGTGTGCTTCATAAAAACATTTTCTTACTAAATATCTTACCCTAAGCCTTTATTTTAAATTGTATAATGTCAGAGTTTTTTTGCCGTCCGCGAGGAAAAGAAATGGGGCTCAGAGCCGCCGAATACTGAAATCTTTATTTTTTGTCATCTTGTTTTCCTTCTAATTTGTTATTGTTTGGTGCAGGCACGAAACATATACTACAAATAGAAATACATTGCTTCTAAAATCGTTCTGTGTCAGAATACTGAAATCTGTATTTTTTCAATCTGTTTTTCCTTCTAATTTGTGAGAAGGACTCGAAGATAATGGCGAAATCGTGATGGTGAACACGAATCAATAGATTAATTTCGTAACATGAAATGCCGTGAGACTGTGTTGAACATAAGGCTTCGGTTTCATAGTTGAAGAATACATTATATGATTAGAGCAATCGTAAGAAAATAGCAGAGGTGGAAGAAGTACTCAGATCTTGTACTAACGTTAAAGAAAAAGTACCAGAGTGAAGGAATACTCTACAAGTAAAAGTCGTGCAATCAAAATGTTACTTAAGTAAAAGTACAAAAGTAACATCATCAAAATATACTTAAAGTACCAAAAGCAAAAGTACTTATTATGCAGATTGGTCTTTTTCAGAATAATCTATATCAAATGGTTTATTGATCATTAAAGTGTTATCAAAGCTGGTAAAGGTGCAGCTAGTTTGAAGGACTTTGTATACTACAGGGTAGCTTGTGAAGTACAAAGTAGAAGTACAAAGTAGCATAAAATTGAAATACTCCAGTAAAGTACAAGTACCTCAAGATTGTACTTCAGGACAGTATTTGAATAAATGTACTTAGTTACTTTACACCATTGTAAAATATTACTATCGCTTTGAAACTTGGATAATATATAATACCATGCCAAAGAAGATTGTGTAAATCACTATGAAAAAGTAAACTGGACATACAGTATGTTCTCAGAGAATGTGAATTCACATTTATTTGCAAGTGTTGCTCTGCACACATTTCCCCAGGCACTGGCAGCAAGAACATCTGAGTGTTTTGTTGTTGCTGGTGTTTAGAAAAAACAAGGATGGTTTAAGCAGCTAATGTTGAGAATAACTGGCAGGCAATCTTCGGGGTATCATACTGTATATTGTTCAAAAGTCTCTGACAATAAATTGCTGTTGAAGTTCAACATAGTTGTTGATCCAGGCCACTGCGACTGAGTGGAAAGTGTATCGCTGAACAAAGTGAGATCTGGCATCAAATGATCACTGAGTGGTTTTGGAGAAAACATAAAGATATAAAATATTACAAAACAGAGAAGCGATCTTAGAGCAGTGTCTGAAAGGAGATGTTCTGATAAATATGTGAATATGCAAACCTGTTGGTCTGAAAGGACAATGATTGACCCTCGACATTTTCGCTGTATTATCTGGATGCTAAACTGAATTGATGTGATTAATTCCACACTGAGTCATGAGACCTTAGACAATACCTTAGAGGGAGGGGGAGGGGGATTTCAAATAAAGTGCAGTTTTCAAGGAAAGGAACAAAATGAAATGATATATTAAATATTACCAGCACATGAATGTTTCTTTAGGCCAAAATGAATTTAAACAAACATATCTGTATGTCTCTTATAACCGTTAAAAGTTGGGGACTTTTTTTGTGTGATAAAACGACAATATCTTGTATTGAACTGTAATGTAATTTCACACAGAATGCAAATATTAAACACAATATTTTTTTCTGAATCAGGTTTTTAGGAGATGTTTTGTCTGCCCTTTATTTATGAGGATATTAAATAAACAACACGGAGACTCTGCAATTTTGAACCAAGACAGCAAACTTTAAATATTACTTGTTCTCCTGTCTTCAACCAATGGGAAAAAGGGATTTCAATTTAAAAAACCTGTGAGAGTCCCAGGCTGATGTCATAATCTTAAATTAATCCTATTTCTATTCCCTACATTGATTTGAAAAAGTCTCCGGTCACTATGGTTACTGTTATTATGCCAAAGTGGCATGACGGGGTGTTTAGCTTTCGGCTCAGTGGTTTTCATGACGGGGTAAGAATGAAACCGATTGTAGCTGTCAATCAACCATCCGCACAACGTCCTACAGCAGCTCAGACGTTTCTCCTTTTCATTCAATTATATTTAGATGGAGGTAGGGGATTGTGTGCTGTTACTGCAGCGACTAGTTTTCTTTACCTGATGTTCAACAACAAAAAACATATAGATTTGTTTGGTCTTGACTGGCTTTCTGCTCTTTATCTTGCTATTTCTAGATGTAGACACTCTCCTGCTCCCTCGACAAGCCCTGGTATTTGTTTCTGTCTCCTAATTTCCTTCAATTTGTCTCTTTCTCACCTCACCCTGTATCACTATTTCTATATCTCTGCACTGCTGTGTTGCCTTCTCCTCGTCCAGACCGGCTCCCTGGAGTACAGTCAGTGTGGTGCGGAGAAGTTGGGTCTGTGTGCATAACAGTCTTTCCTCTCCACTTCACACGGGGCTTAGAGATGAGACAAACACAACTACAGACAGATGAGGCTCCTCTGAGAGCTCCACTGTGTGTATGTGTGAGTGGAACCGGTCATTCCTCAGCGGCCATAAGAGGAACCTGTTAAAAGCAGCAATTGTACTTTGTTAAGCATCACTGAACACAATGTTGCTGTTATCTCTTGGCAGGACTTAAAGTTAAACATTTTCATGTGTACTGTAGGCTCCTTATTATGCAACATTACACACCCTTTTTAGAGCATTCCATATATAAATCCAAATGAATGAGTGTTGGACCATCTTGTGCTTTATTCCTAAATGTTGTGTTGCTCTTTGTTGCTTAATCAGGATAGACAAATGTAGGAAGATATAAATAAATGAGGAAGATGAGAGAGGAGAGGCAGAAAGGGAGCGAGATTAAAGAGAGGGCAGTGCGAGAGAGAGACAGCTGGAGACAGAACTGTTGAGATGTTTGATCTGTGATTCCTCCACAATCTTGTTTTTTGCAGCTGCGAAGAACTGAGACAAAGTCACAGACACTGAAACACAAATCACCTTGGATGCATGTTATCATTAAGATCCAACATTTGGAGAAATAGGTAGCAGAACAAGCTCACAGAGAGGCAGACTGAAATGAAAGCGATAGTGGAGGCAAAGGGTGTTCTAACTACCTCTCTGAGGTTTGATCTATAATTCATACTCCATGTCATACTGTATTATGCCTTGAGAAGATCCTTTCAACGTCTCTTTTTTTCCATCCTTTTTAAAGCTTCTCTCACTTTTTCTGTCTCCTTACTGATCGTTTCTGTGTGTTTGTGTCGCCAATCTTTGAGTTCCAGACCACTGCCATCTACTCATGCAGGACATCATATCCATTTAGTGGATGCCTCGCTGGAAGACGAAGCGATGCAATGGAGCATGATCAAAAAGTGCATGTAGTCAACCCCAACTGACCACTATGTTGCCACTGTTTCAACCCCAAAATGACTGGACGCAAGGCCCAGAGGGCATGACTGCATGTTGACACTTTGGCATGTGAGATGATGACTTGGTTGAAGAGTTATAGCAGAGAAGGGTAGTTACCACCCAGAGCTTGGGTTAAAGCCAGAGAGAGTTGGGGGTTGAAACTCTGAAGCAGCTATATCAACCATGCGGAAAAAAGCAGATTGTTTTTGCTTGAGGCTAGGGCAGGGTTTGTTGAATAGCAGCGGAGAGAAACAGTCCATGTTGCTTGGAACCAGGCAACATAGGGCAACGAAGGAAAACATCAATTGGATTGCATGAACTACAACGGGAAGTGATTGAGGTCAGTGAAATGTCAGATTTCAGCCCAGGCCATAATGCCATGGAGGGAAGAATGGAATAACAATCCAGCTTTAAACATTTATAAAAATACTTTTCAGTTCAATCATGTACATTATAATCAGGGCTGCACATAACTGGTGCGCAGGTGCGCATGCGCAGGTGCGCATGTGCACCTCCGCCAAAAAAAGAGCACCGGGTCATTTGAAACAAAGCGCATTTGCGTACCAACATTGAGAGAGAGAGGAGAGAGGGAGAGAGAGAAGGGAGAAGAGAAAAGAGAAAATAGAGGAGAGATGAGAGAGAGAAGAGAGAGAGAAAGATATTTGCGAGTTGCATATGAACTCAGGGCCAGTGTTGCCAACTCCATAGGAAGGAAAGTAGCTATTGGCTGTCCAAAAAGTCGCCAGAAGTCGCTAAATGACGTCATCGCCTAATTTGCATATCATGTAATGGCGGCTGTAGGCAAAAAACGTTCCCAACCCTTCAAGGATCAAAACTTGAAACCACCGGAGTTAAATCCAGACGACAGTAGATCAGAAATGTCTTTGCCTTTTGAGTATGTTTTGGGGTTTTAACATGACAGTTTGGCATATAAATCCCCCTTACAATAAAGGCAGTATGCCCGTGTGTCATCTCCAATAAATGGCTTCAACCATCCTTTATACTCAGGGTTTGATTCCCACTCCTTTCTGTATTTTTGAGAATACAATTTAGACTGTGCCATGATGTTTAGCTTGTCACAGAGAGGCACACACACAGTGGACGAGGTGATTGAGTGACTGAGGCTGTGTGAGGCAAAGCAAAGCAAAGGCAGTTATTTATTATAGTGTGAAAGTGAGTGAAGAAACATTTACATTCAACATTTAAATCCCGCTCAAAACCAAGACGGCTTGGCAGTTGGCGCATGCGCAATTCATTTGCAGTCTCGACGCGGGGGAGTGTGGTTGTCTCCTCTCTGCTCTGACTGCAGCAGCAGCTCTGCTGCGGCCAGGCAACTGTCAGTCTGAGCGCCTGTGAGTACTATGGGAGGGAGGCGGGGCTCACGGCAGCACCCGCGGCTCGTTAACTGCAGAACAATGTGAGTCTCCAAACACCAGAAAAGTCGCTAATAACACCATTATAAATCGCTAGATTAGTCGTTAGTCGCTTTTGACACAAATAAGTCGCCGGAGGGTTTGGAAATCCGCCAAATTTAACGAGAAAATCGCCAAGTTGGCAACACTGCTCAGGGCCGGCCCGTAGCGCTGGCTAGATGTTCGCCTAGGGCGCCAGATCTGTGGAGGCGCTGCGCTGGCAGCTCTGGGAGGGAAAAACATTTTGACCGTTGGGGCTCATCCTAATTTTCGGCCTTGATGTAACAATATTCATAATTAAGTAAATGTAACACCCTTTTCACCCCGGTTACACAATTCATTTGCCCTGTACGATGGGCGCTGTAAGTGATGAAAATGGGGGATGTTGGCTTATCTGGCGCCCGCAGCTCACAGCCAAAATGCGAGTGAGCGAGGGAGAAAGGGAGGGTGCACCGGTACCAGCGCTGTTGTTATTAGAATCTGGTGCTAGCTGCTCTAACGGATATAAGAAGAAGATGTTTCTACAATAATGTGGAGGGAGAGTCCTCTCCAGTCAGACTGAGAGGCTGATAAGTTAACTACAGCTCAGTGAGGTAAAGGACTCTTAGTCTAAGTTCAAACGGTTTGGTCACAATTTATGTACATATTTCCAAGGCACTCCTTTATAATTATTGGGATAAACAGGTTTTAAATAATTCCAATGCATACTATAGGACAGTAACCAAAAATATCCTTTAAAACTGGAGATATAAAAAAAAAAAAATGTTAAGGTAAAATAAGATATGAATGAACAACACAAATAAAATAAGTTACATTAATTTGTTATTGGCTATAGGTTATTGGTTATGTTCACATACTTATTTGATTACATCCACTTGTCTAAGATGACAACAGAGACTTTCGACCCAAACCCAGCTGTTGACTTGTGGATGCAAGCAGCTAATCACAGACTCAACCAGAGAGAAAGTAGTAGGCCTACATCATCAGCTACCATGTCTGACAGAGAGGAAGACAGTGAGGAGAACAGTCAGGAGGGTAGTGATGACAGCTTGTAGGATTACTGGTTGTGCTAATGTTGTGTTGTGTTCACCTCTGCATGTGTGTTCTGTGTTCACCTCTGTGTGTTCAGTGCCGTGTGTCTGGCAAATAAAGTCAAGACCCCCTCAAAAGTTACGGTTTATTTCATTTTATGGATGAGCACCAAGCACCATCTCCAGGTGCTCCTTTGAGAACCAGGGCAAAACAGTTATGTGCACCCCTGATTATAATGCATAGAGGTGGGGGTTATTGTGAGGAACGTTTTTTTTCAAAAGTTTTTCATGCTGTTAGTCAAACACAGCAGAGGTGAATGCAGCTTGAATTTTGCGGAAGCAATATTTAAACTTGCCTGTCAAATCAACAGGTTTAGATCTTTTAAAATGTAAATCTTTCACTTTGACTTATTTAAGCAACTGGCTTTAAAAAACAAACTTGTATTGTAATTAGATTTTTTGAGTTTCTTTATTTTCTTTACTATGTTTACCACGCGGATCAACAATAGAATAACAAAAGCTGTCAATAGGTAGCCATTGTTCATTTCAATGTGACTAACATACATATAGACAGTGGCGAACCGTGGCTATCACAACTGGACCTTCTGTAGATACACACACCCGCCGCCCCTCCCCCCCGGCATTATAATGTCCGTCTTTTCACTGAATTGTCGTCTTGAAAAGGGTACTCACAACAATTCCGCAACAACTTCCTCTTCACCTGTTGCACTTGTCATTTCAACGTTAAAAACAATAAAACGGCATGAATTGCTTCGTCGCATTCATCTGATCCTCTGTCTCGAGCCAGTTAACTAGCAGGCCTTCTAGAATACCCTGGAACCGAGGGGAACTCTGAAAGAACACGCCCACTGGCTACAAATCAATATATGATTGGTTGATCAAACTGTCAGTCCAAACGTACGCTCTCATTCAGTGCAACGGCCAGGGCATTCTATCAAGGATGTAGAATACCTTGGTGAAGGATATTCTACCCAGAGACCCAGAACAAGATCTGATTGGTTGCTTTCTTTTCTAACACAAAACCACTGAAATGCGTAGTGCATGGTCCGAGAAGGACAAACAAATCAGCGTAACACTGTGATATTACAGATCAACAACACAGATACCATTCTCATTTATTCATTTTATATACATTTAATATACATTTTATTTATATAATTAAATTGATTTTGTGTTTGTTTTATCTGAGTGTTCCAGGGTATTCTCTGAATACCTTGAAGGCCCTGACGGTTCGCCACTGCATATAGATATTTAAAAAGACACTGAATCAAGTCATAAACAGCCATAAACGTAGAGCCAAAGTATGAAAGGAGAGGATTGAACAGAATAGGAAGAAGAAATAAATGAATCTATAGGATACTGAATTCCAGATTTCAGATTCATCAACAGCTAGCTAAAGGTTGGACTTAAATGACAGCTAGACAGATCTGGATGCAGCTTATGAAAATGAATGCATGAAGTAAAGCCCCAATAAGACCAGATTTGTTTGTTGATTTCCATATTGCATGTGCTGATCAGTAATCCAAAAGGAATCCCCATAGAAGTGCATATTGTGCGTGATTTTCTCTCCATACAACAATATCAATCACAGTCCCATAGCACGAGTTTTGTTAGGGATAAAAAGCCCTCTGTGATAGGATGGAAGTTTCTGCAGAATATTCTTGTGAATCGCATAATTGGGTTAAGATGCCTGTCAACAATTCAGTTTTTCATTGCCAAGCTTTTTTTACAATGAATATTGAGCAAGTGAATTAACTAAAATGATGATGTGTGGGACAGAGTTTGATTGTTTTGAATGACAGATTTGAGGACATGCAATTATAGTTTTCTATTTGAACAGGAAAAGGAACTTTCAGTGATTAGGTATTTTTTTTATTAGAATTCTTTCAGGTAGATAAATAATATAAAACATAAAGAAAAATAAAGATAACATACTCTAGCTGCTCTACTAATCAAAAAGCATCTGTTGTGATCATAATTCAACATAACGTGTGTTTTATACAGTAGCATGGTGCATGGACTTTCCTCTCAGAATAAAAGCATCATGCCCAGAGTATATAGCTTATGGACTATTGATTTTCCTCTGTCTCAAATTTCCTGGAGGTTATTCATTTGCCGAAACTTAATATATTCATGTTTGCTAACATGAACTCTGACAAACACACTCAGAATGTATTACAGCAGTACAACTCTCCCTCCACACACAAGGGGGAAGCTGTGGGTTTTACATTTACTGCTTCTCACATACGAGTCAGAACCACAAGTTAAGCCTCACTCCTGATCCAAGCACAATACATTTGCCACCATCGATGCATCCGTTATCCTTCGACCTACACACTTGCACCGGTGCTGTCATAGCAACACTGTATCAATGCTGGAGACAAGAAAGAAGCACAATTCATTTTTCGATCACAGAGGAGAACCAACGATGCATGCAAATAGAGGAGGAAGAGAAATATTCAGGCCATGGAGATATAAGTACATTTCAAATTTGAAATGAGGTTATAAAAGGAATCAGAATGGTGTGGAGAGCAGAAGCACCGCAAGAGAGATGGATGTGTGGAAAGAGTGAATGCGGGATGGATAATAAACGGGGGACACGGGGTGTCAAGAGGAAGGAGGAAGAATGGCGGTGCTAGCATTGATGAATCAGCGGTAACCTGCATGTAGGGAACTGCTGTGCTCACAAAACAGCTGCTTCACAATCATATCTTTCTCTGCGGTGATTCTCACAACCTAGAGATGGAGGCAGTAATCACTTGGCATACACTCCTCCATGGCAGACTGGATATGGGTTGAGAGGTGCGGCAGCTCCATTTTGATGTGTGAATGCACTGCCAGGGGTTCAATAACTTTTTATATTAGATTTTGATTAGTTCTGCCCCCCTGTGATAAACTGGAGACCTGAGCAGGGTGTACCAGCTCCTCATAACGCAGAGCAGGATTGGTAGTTTAGGAAATGGATGCATAGATAGTGATCAATATTGCATCCACAAATCAAAGATGGGCAGGAAATATTAAGGGAAACAAAAAGGTGACCAACCGTGTTAGCAATCAAAGGAGTCATTACTGTAGCTTTTTTTGTGGCTGAAAGGACATGGCAGCTCATTGAGTTGAACATGTCAAGGCTATTCTCGGATGCTATCAGGATCACTTTCTGTGTGTATGTGCGCATTTCCATAAAGGCGGGCCCGTAAACCCACTTGGGAGAGTGATGTGCTGCACTGACTATTTATGTGCTAGTTATAAATATTCTAGGAGCCTTATCCATTCCCGCAACGTTCAGGAATTCCTTCGGCAAGCCTGGAGGTAAAACCGCCTTGCTAAAAGAAATTCAGAGAAAGCGAGAGAGGCAGAATCAGCTTGGTAGGCAGTTTGTACTTTCAAACAAATCATTTTTTAAAAAGTGCTTTGTTTCTAGTGGCATAAAATCATCTCAATCCTTTGGCACCACTTGCAAATGTGAATTATTGGGTTGACTTGTTTAGCCCTGTGGGTTGGAAATGCGGCACTAACATTTTCCCAGGTTGGAATTTGGGAAATTGGATGCTCTCAATGAGCTCTTACATTGCATTTACCAAATGGCACACTGTGGCATCACACTATATTCAGATTAGGAGGCACACACACATCAAAGAGCTGATGTCTCTCGTCTCGTCTTACAGCCCTTCTCCCTTCTCTGATTGCTCGTTTATAGTCAGCGGCACTTAAGTTGAGGATTGAACATTTATTTAAAATGGCAACACAGTTATATCTAGTGTGAAAGGCTCCACTCCAAGCAGCAACGAGGATTCTACTGGGAGCACTAATCCCCCAGAATAATAATCACTTTCGCTTTAGTCCTGCAGAAAATCAGAGATAGCTGTACACAGATATGAGATCTTTGGAAAATCTGCAAAATTTTCAAAAGCATTAACAGAGCAAACTAGGAGGAGAAATCATCGCAGAAACAAGGTTTTCAGGCATTAGTATTAACGGAACAGTCAACATCTGGACCACTATGTCATGGGATTTACGAAGAAGCATTCCCCGATAGCTCTACAGCTTATTTTCTTACGTAAACTGTGATAATGGCCACTTTATACCTTGCAGCAGCCATGTTACTTTCCTGCCTCTGTATTTATGGGCATGGATGGATTCAAGCAGGCAGCTTATTATAGGGGCGTCACAAAGGAGAGTACAGGCGGAAAAGGTTAAATATGTCTGCCTTACAGCCTGGATGAGGCTTGATTCCCTCAGGGGCTTCACAGGATTAAAATACAGAAAGAAAGATAAGAATGGACTGGAGCTGGATAGAAAATAATGTAATCACGATGGCTTGGTTAAATTCACCAACATATGTCAACACTCCACTCCAAGGCAGTTGTAACTATTTTCAAAACTTTTTCATTCATATTTTCCAATCAAAAAAGTAATTGGAGAAACAAGTCATGCTACAAAGTGACTTTCTAAATATTTGCACCATTCTCTTGCTGTATTATTTCTGGGAGCATTGACAACTGGTGTTATGTCATGAAGCCACTCCTGAGCAACATAACTTGTATCATTCAGCTGCAAATTTGAATCATTTATACTTCAATACTGTAGTGACTGAGTTCCTGCTGAATGCAAAGTCTCTGAATGGGACCACTACTACCAGACCTTGAGGTTGCTCAGGGGCCACTGAGAGTTCAAGATGGTTTCTTGCATCAAATATTCAATTTGTGTTAAACAGCATTTTGCTAGTCTTTTCTCCACTTGTCCACAGATTCAGTAACCACAAAAAAGGTTTTGTGCTTTTGGGGCAAACTTTGCTTTATTCTTTCACATAGAAACGTGTTCCTGAATGAGTTGACTTTTTTGTCGTAGTGAATTTCCAATAGTCAGAATAATCCTCTTTGCACTGCCGTTCATCGCTGCAATATGTTTAACAATACAAGGCCTCCTAACTAAATTGTTCCATTGCTGACAATACCAGGAACAACACTGAATGCAACATTAAATTAAAAAATAAACAATGGATCTAAGACATGGGGATTTTAACTATAGTCCCCAATGGTCATTTGGCATTGTTGGTGAATCGATTGATGGAAATTGGCTGCTGGCTTCTTTGTTCGTTTTCCTTCATAATTCTCCTCAGTGATTGGCCGTTGGCCTCAATACAAGATTACTATAATACGACTATAATAATGTGTTTATATATTCCTTTCCCAACAAGCCTCGGTTTTTCCACATGATGGCGGCTGCTGGCTGTTGCGTCATATTTACCACACAGACATGAGATGGGTAGCAATTTTGTCATAAACATCTTGGAAAGGAAACGTTAACTTAAAGTCAGTTCTAACAGGATAAACAAATAATGTGATATGGGACTCAGAAGCACCCATCTTCATTCGTCCCTATAAATGGTGAATCACTCCTTTGTCACATGTTATCAGCACACTGGGTACAAGGGGTTTTATTTTGAAAAATATTTTGTATTATTATTTGTCCACTTCCAACCAATCCGAATAGTTGTGTGGCTTTGCAGTACACAGAACGAGTCCCAGTGTATATTGATTCATTTGATTAACCATGAGTCAACAGTGAGTCATGGTTAATAATAATGGAGATGGCCATAGCTGTCTGAGCCCAGATGGATGGCATCTCATTCAGTCGCCTGCAGGCCTGCATCTACCGTCTGCCACGGATAACAACATGGGTCAGCTGAACCCATAACCCCTTTGTTGACACAATGGAGGGACTAGGGTTGTTGAAATTAACAGTTATTAATACACAAATGATAATGAATAATCCAGCAACCTCTTGAATAATTTCTGTTTATTTTCCATTCTCACTCCGTCTCACTTGAATCCATTTACCTCCAACACAAGGCACAAATATGTATTTATTACCCAGAACAAGCTAAAGAAAACTTAAGGTGGATTTGAGTGATAGCATTATTAATTCTACAATCATAGCGATAATATCTTTACTGCTAATTATTCCGGCCACGATAATCATGTATTCAAAATCTAATATCATGAGAGCCTTATATATACATGTGTACTTCTCATTTATATGTAGAAGTACGCATACAAAAAAACATACACTGACACACATCCTGCCTTTGTCGGTCTGTTGCTCTTAACTTTTCCATCTTCTTTGTCATCTCTCTGCTTTCCCCTCTCACTTAATCTCCCTTTTACAGTAGTGTCATTCTCATTGGGAGAGAGTGATTCGGGGGGGAAAGACATGAACTGTGGGATGAGAAAATGAGCCAGAGAAACCTTTGATTTTATTCAAAGATTGTTAATAGGATTTTTACATATTGTCACAACATAATAAACTCCCTTCTCACGTACTCTCTATTTTCCTGACTTTCCCTGATTTAATTATGTTCATCGCAACGGAGTTCAATAAAAAGGTAATTTACTGAGATGGCTGTCAGAAAAAGGCTTTTTAGCACTTTATGAGGACTTGTGTCTTCAAAAGAATAGAAAACATGCCCAAAAAAAGGTGGAAATGAATGCCGGTAAATTATTCTTTTTTCAGTAAGAATTATACAGTAGCAAGCAGCATTATTTCTGTTGGGAGCAGGTGCGTTTCCTCAAGGCAAAATGCTATATGCTCCAAAGAGAATATCATGCAACGATGTCAGAGAAGCTGCGTTTCTGTGTATGTGGTGGTGTATGCCTGTTATTGTGCATATGCCTGTTCCTCTACAATACACTTTGACAGTATGAATATCAGAGACTCTGTAAATTCACACTACTTAAATTGAGGTTATGTCTACAGTAGTGTCCATCTTCGCATGTGTTGTTGTTGATTTTGTGCCTTCCCATGTTCTCACTTCCACATCATTGTTTTTTGTTTGGGGGTGATGATAACAAACCTTCTGCACTGCTAAACTAGGTCAACGCCTGGCTTCCGGCAAAATAAAAAGATGGAGGGACAGAGTAGGGGAGAGGAATGGAAAGGGGGGAAATGAGAGGGGAAAATATATAATGAAGAAATTGCATAACAGTGAAATATTAAGCAGCGAGTAATTTCCTTTACAGGTACAGGTATCACGGTGCTCTGTGTCACAGTGAGCAGCAGATTGCTTGTAATAGCAACAAAATACAAAAACGGATTCAAAAATAGATTGGTGGATGGATATAGAGCTCTAGTTTCAGTTTAACAACAGCCAAAGCTACAAGAAAGGATGACATTATAGTAGTACTTTAATGTTTTTATTTGTAATCTACCTGGAGTTATGAATCTGACATGTAGTGACCTTAATGCTAAGAGGATTTCATGCCTACCAACCTCTATATTAGTACTGCAAAATCAACTTAAAATCTGCTTTATTTTGAACCCTGGCCCTGATTAAATTAATAGTGTTCTTTGATACTGTGGGATTAAGCTGGTAGAGCGTATTGCAGGGAATGTATTATTGTTTGACTTTAAAAAGGGCCAGGACCCCAAATAAAGCCAATAAACCAGCATGAAACAACAGAAACACTCATGACACATGACGTTTCGCAGGGGGGTACCCGGGGTTGTTCACCTGGTTAGTGTTTCATTCCGTGTCACTTCCAGTCCGCTCTGTTGGTGGGGAAGGCAATAGCGGGAAGACCCAAAACGTATCCTTATGCTTCGTTACACTCACGGAGGGCTGAATCTGCACAAGTGACTAGTGTCCCTGTGGTACCCAGCGTGGTGTTAATGACTCAGATATGGTTCTTTTGATGTTGCCAGGTTTTTTGTTTTTGCTCAGCATCTTCAAAATCTAAATTGCTGACGGATAAATGGTAGCAGGTGATGGTGCATCTGCAATACATCCAGAGAATCTGACTCACTGTAAATATATCTTTGGAAAAAGCTCAATAAAAGATCTGTCTCATGTTTCCACAATGTTTGCAAACATTTTTTCTGGGACATAACACCATTTCCTCTAGAAATGATTTGTTTTCTTTGTCTATTTGTGATGAATGGTGGTTAACAGGGCAATGAAAAGCTCCTCACGTCAATCGGTTTGTATTCACATCTGAAATATGTTTTCAAATGAACAGTTCAACACTAGGGGTTTTTAAATCTACTCTTAAAACACACTTCTTCTCCCTGGCCTTTTAGTCAGAGCGGAGCACGACTCCTGACTTTTCCCTGTGTTTTTTATATATCTGTTGTAATTTATTGTCTTTTATTGTGATTGTAGTAATGTGTTTTTATGTGATTGTAGTATTTATTACATGTACACTTTGGCTCGACCAAAAATCGCTTTTAAATGTGCTTTATAAATAAACTTTGATTTGATTTGATTAATGAACACAAGAGGGCTCCCACTTCTTAAATCACAAGATCGTTTTGTTCAAGGGCACAATCAAGGACATTAAAACAACGTTAGCCACATCTTCATTTACACCCATTTGGAAAAAATAAACTAAATACAAGCAGTTTACTGAATACTGAATCATTTTCAAACCTTTGTTTGGCACATTGAATCACTCTAAGTCTTGGCTTTTCATGCAAGCCTCCTACTTGGGGTTAGGTGTTCAGAACATCATGCAAAACAAGTTAACCCCATTGGTGTTAATTGAGATTTAAACTTATAATGTAGATGGGAATGTGGCCAGAAATAAAGAGGGAGAAAACGGTAGCAGTGAAAGGGGGAGACACAGGGACATGGGGATTGAGTTATGAGGCTGATACAGTAGAGAGAACAAAGAGCTTGACACCAGATATCAGTCGAGCTACGACAGATCATGTTATAAAACTCCCTTGCCTGTTAAATCTCAGAGACAGGGACTGTGTGCGAAAGAAAGGAAGTCTGAGACAGTGTGTGAGAGATGAAGACAACAAGAGAGAACTTTGTGGTCTGGTGTCAAGAAACATCAACAAGAACCCTCAAAAGAACCGGAAAGGGACAAAAAACAAATGATGGAGGCTTACATGCACAAGATGGAGAGAAACGACAGATAGCATGATGAAAGGGGGGAGGAGGTGAGGAGTAGAGAGATTTCTTTTTCATACTTTAGGCTCATTGCAATGATTAAACTGTGCCACTGTTATTGTTTGATTCTCAATGCAGACGACAGAAAAACAGGTTGCAAGGCATACAAGTGAAGGAAAAACAGCAGAGTGACAGTGATGAAGTGAGAGGAAATGGAGAAAGGGAAACTGAAGATAGAGATGGAGGGAGCAGGAGTAGAGGACAAGGAGAGAAGCAATCATAGAGGAAGACATTTAATTAGAGCAAAGAGAAAAATAGTCTCCGGTAAACAACACGGAAAGGAGCAAGATACAGAAAAGGGAGAGAACAAATTGAGACTCACAAATTCAAGACATAAGAAAATATGGATTTCAGCGAGCCAAAAGTGCAATAGATTTGTAAAGAGATGCAAACATGAGGAAGCATTATCGATAGTTGGAGCTCGGCAATTGCATCTGAGTGAAACTAATTGCAGGAGGTGTGTTGGTGCTTTCAGATGAACTGCCCTCTGGACCAATGCTGATGTGAAAGCCACACTAAAAGCATGGCTTCAGCAAACTAACACACACATACACACAGACAAGCATACGTACACACAATCTTTCGTAAAGGAGAAAAGCACATTTTGAATGGTTTGTGTCAGTGTGAAGGTGGAAGGGTCTGACATGAGACACTATATCATTTTCTTCCATCCATTTTAAAAAGAAAAGTTCTCACACATATAAAGATCCCCACACACTCACACACACCTTGTGCAGTGAGCTGGAGGCTTGTAATGGGCTTTCATCAGCATGCAGCCACCTTTAACAGCATTCCCACCTACTGTACACCTTATAAATGACCGAGAGTACGCCGCTATATGATGCCGACCTTTGTGGACTCTGAGGTGTATAGTCATTATAGCATGTTTAAATCATGGGTAAAAAGAGCAAAGCAACAAATCCTAATGTACAGTCTCGCTTGTCTGCCTCATCCTGTTTATATTGTGGGATCCTGTGCAGGCTGTCATCCTCTGTTAACTGGGTTTAAGTAATTCATTCCGTCATCATTTAAATCTACATAGCCAGATGCCAGAAAATCCCCAAAATGCTAGAAATCGGTTCATCGTTAGTGGGTACTTCAGATATATTTAGCTGACTCCATAACTCTTTCAGATGCTGACCATGTTCCATTTGTCTTCCGAGCATATAAGATATATAAATAAAAGTGAAAAGTACTCATCACAGCTACCTCTCGAAAGGTTACCCATGCCATCTTTCTCTCCTCAACCCCGGATTCCCTGCCTTCACTTCCTCCTGCTGTCTCCCCTGATGTCCCCGCAGCTCGACCCCCCATGGTGGAGTGTCTTATCTCACACTGGGAGTTTTAACTAACTGCCACTTATCCCAATTAACATTCTTGAAACAATGAGGTTTGTCACCCACAATTGCAGTCCTTGGAAGATGGCAGGCATGGACTATAATGAGACCAGTAAAGCAGGCATGTAAGACTCTCCATGCATCAGTGGCCTTCCAGCACCTGTCTCCCCCAAAGGAACAACAGCAGTGCTTCATTTGGCTCCCTTATGACAAGAACAGAGACTACTTCTACATAGCCAATCCCGCCATAATAAGATAGTGATCAGGATTAAAAAAATATACAGTAGCTTGCCGAATTTAACTACATTCATAATTGCATAGTGATCCACGTGGCTAATTACTTTTTTGACTTTTTTGTGTTGTGAAAAACTATAAATATAAACAATGTTGTGTCATAAAGCAAAATAACTATTTTTATTATATAATTTAGCATTTGCTGCTACATTGGAATTGTAGCTAATGTGACGAGCCGTGACGAGCCCTGTGTTCTTTTCATTGCAATGCTATTACCACCCAGAACAGTGTAATCATACAGTCTCAAGGAGTGCAATTTGAAGGCTGTTTTAGATTTGCAAGATTGTATAAGTCTGATGTTACAAAACAGCTTGGTAAGACTAACAATCACATGTCTGAACAACAATCAAAAAGGGTGCAACGTTTGGGTTGGAGAGTTTGTTTGAGTTGCTCTTTGGCTAAGTGTAGATGCAAAAATGTGTGGACAGTTTAACACAATTGGTAGCTTTCCAAAGTCTGCTGATAGCACTTTATGTACTCTTGCCAGTGCTGTACTGTATCCCTTACCCTAGCATACTTGCTGAAGCCACTGTATAGTGTATTCTCCCCAGGGGAATCATGAAAGTTGCATCCAACCATATCTTATCTTGCAGGTCCGCTGCAACTCTGACTACTTTTAAATCCAGGCTGAAGACTTTTCTTTTTGTCGCTGCTTTTAATTGAACTATTCATATCTTAGACTGCAGTGTAACTTTTATCCATGTACTTTTTCTTTTAATGTTTATTATTAGCTTTTTTTTTAATGACTGATTTTAAATGCCTTGTCTGAATGTCTTTCATTTTTTGTAAAGAACTTTGA
Organism: Gymnodraco acuticeps; assembly: GCF_902827175.1. Classification (NCBI taxonomy): domain Eukaryota; kingdom Metazoa; phylum Chordata; class Actinopteri; order Perciformes; family Bathydraconidae; genus Gymnodraco; species Gymnodraco acuticeps. The sequence goes on from NW_022991356.1 coordinate 153,036, forward strand.
ATTGCCTTGTGTTGAAAAGTGCTATATAAATAAACTTGCCTTGCCTTGCCTTATCTTATCCTAATTGGTAGTTTTGAAATACATGATAGCACATGTACAATTGAATGATTAATTGTATCCCTCCCTTGGTGCGTGGATCAGTTTCTGGTCACAGAATTGATGTGACAGAAGAACAGAACGGGTCAAGTTGGCACAAGTTATGAATATGTATGAAATAAGATCATCAAGGGACTTATTATAATACTGTCATAGCAAAGATCACATACCAAACCATTGTGAAATTTTAAAATGGAACATTTCAGAAAAGACACTGTGCTTATATTTTTTACTGTAATATCTGCAGCAGACACAAAGAGAGATGTTCCCATGGCATCTTGGGAGACGTTGCCTTCCTGGTGCACATCGTTGCTCAGTTTAAAGGGCATGTTACCTGCTGTGACACCGAAGGGATGTTGGCTGTCTGTCAGAACACCCCAATGATCCAAGCCCTAGTTAAACACTCCATATACAGTAAAGCTCTTTGTGCTGTCATTGTGCCCTGTATGGCAGCGCCATCTCTTAACCTGTGAGTAGAATTAAGCTCTAAGGGTGGAAGTCTGCTGTAATAAAATAATGTGCATCAAAGCACATTCAAACATTAGTGAAAGGCTGTCTGGAGTCAGTGGTTTACATATGCTATATTTCTTTTCCATTCCCATAAACTCAATAGTTATTGCTTAATCTTTTGACTCTACAGCCCATAACGTTTGATGTCTGGTTTTTATTACTGCGCATCTGTCAAGAAACAGATAGTGCTAGACACACAGTAAGATTAAGAAGGGAAATAATCTGAGCATTTTACCATGGAAAATGACACTCCTGCTGTACCCCATATCTCACTTAAGTGTACGCCGTTTATCAGTAGTGTAGACCATAGAGACTAGGATTTAGAAAGTATAAGAGTCAGAAAATCCACATTTCACAAATAGTGTGGAGTTTGAAGAACAAGCATTATAGATTGCAACATCTGACAATCAGGTTGCCTAAATGACCTTAAATTAAAGGGGACCTATCATGCAAAATGCACTTTTGTACATCTTTTATACATGAATATGTGTCCCCGGTGTGTCAGGGAACTCACCAAGTGACAGAAAACACAACCCTCTCTCTTTTCCTCCATACCCAAATCTCTAAAAACGGGGCTGCAATGGATCTGATACAGACTGATACAGATTTGAAATTGTTCTGACATCAGAAATGGGGTGCTCCGCCTATATGGGCAACACTCCACCTATCAGGGGAATAAGATAAGATAAGATAAGATGGACTTTTATTAATCCCTCGTGGGGAAATGGTTTCTCTGCATTTGACCCATCCTAGTGTTAGGAGCAGTGTGCTGCCATTTTGAACGCGCGCCCGGGGAGCAGTGTGGGGAACGGTGCCTTGCTCAGGGACACCTCGGTAATACTTGGTCTTGCCGGGACTTGAACTGGTGACCTTCCAGTTGCCAAGCCAAGTCCCTATCGACTTCGCCACCACCGCCTCAATGAGAATGAGAGGTTGCGTGGCATGGTAACAGCATGGTAACATGACGCTCGTGCCACACCCCCCTCCTTTGCAGGGGGCGTGGTCAGCTGCAGCTCATTTGCCACAGAATCAGCCCTTGTGAAGACAGGGCTGGAATAGAACAAATAGAGCATGATCTGTTTGGTATTTTGAAAAAAAAACTTCATAGACATGTTTTATATAGGTATGGCCCTACAATATATTATTCAAATATAGCATGATAGGTCCACTTTAAGTTTTCAAATCTATAATTTAAACATTGTCCATTAGATGCTGCGAAATTATATAGGTGCTAACCTCTTGTGAAAATAAATGACTGAATGATTTAAAAGAAGAAATAGGTCCAACTATCGCCACAATCTTGCAGCCATTAGAGGGCGTGCACCTGTCTCAACACACTATCTCAATTGGCTGCTCCTCACTATGAATGCATACATCTAAGTATTTGGTACTACTACTGTGCCACTGTTGTTCCTGCAGATGTACCCCTTGGTTGTTTCTAAAATAGAACTCCCTGCAGGAAAGACCAACTCAGAGGCCATTACAGTACATTGCACAGTAGGCCTATGAGGCAGCCGAGGGTTTAAAGTAATCATGTTCGTTTTTGGTTATTATTGTAATGTCTCAAATGTAATATGGTAACATTATTGGAAACAAGTAAACCGCAATTCTATGATTGCAACTCAAACCTCTCAAAAAATATCAAAAATGGAAGCAATAAACTGACAAGAGGAAAAATTAATGGTATGGATATTTCTATGCCTGTTATTGTCACATCTCTTACAAATTATACCTTGTTGTTATCATACAAAACATCTAATACCCATTCTGAATGTGCACATTCACATGCACACACAGACACAATGGTAGTTCAAATAGAAGGGGTCACTATGTTTATGAGGTTCAGGTGTGAGAAGATGTTTTAATAAAATCACTGCATCTCAGCTGGACACACATAAATACACACACAAACACACACTCACATCGAGTACAGTCCACATTACAAGACAGAGACAGGTATCAAGTCTGTACGTGTGGCAATACACCAAAAAAGCATAGCAATAATGTGTAATATTCTTGTCAAAAACACACAAAGACGTGGATACACTGACAAACACATTTACAGCCAACCACAGAAACTCTTCTCCTTTGTAAGAACTCACATGGATTTCTCTTGTCCTATCACCATCCTCACATACTCCAAGTTCTGGGTTAAGAGCTGCAAATACTTGACCTGTGACTTAATTCTGGAGATTTATCATCATTTCACCCTCACTGACTCACCCCAATCTCGTTCCTCTCACTCCTCTGGTCTTACAGTGAAACATTTCTCCAGTATTTTACATTCACAGTCCATTCCCTCTCGCTTCCACTCCATCCTTCCTCGTCTTCCTCTCTTAACCTTTCCCACAAGATTAATTGATGGCCTCACCTTTCTGTCATTCTCTCACTTTATCTCCCTCCCTTATTTCTTACTGTTGGTGCTCCCCTCTGAACCGGGACCCATTAGTCTCCCACATGAAGGCAAACTCTTCAATCTGATGCAAGCAGCCCAACATTGGGCTTCTCCTCAATAATGGCACTACTAAAATGCATATAAATAAATGTATCGCAAACTCTGACATCTCAGTTAAATGTGGAGAAGGAAATTCCTTTTACTAAACATATTAACCTATCATTTTTACCTGCTTTGTACTCATTTGAAAAAATCTAATAATGACTGTTAAAAAGCTTCTTGTGGGAAATACAGTAATACCAATCATTTTAATCCACAGAAAGAGACCAAACTATTAGGAGGCACATAAGCATAAGAAAAACAAGACTGCGGGTAAGTCAATCAAAGTTACAGCAAGAAGAGTTTAAAACATTGGGTGTAAGAAGATTTAAGATAAAGGGCACAAAAGTCTCGCTCATCTTTGGACTTATCTTCTTAAAAAGGGGCTTAACTTATGGTCATATGTTTGCTCAGAAGTCATTACAATCTAGAAATGCTTTGACTTCATGATAGTGGTGGGACTGTAAAAAAGCACAAACTGTAACAGGATGAGGAATATTAATTTATTTATTTAATTGTCAGTAAAATAGAATTACTGACACACAAAGTAGGACAGTACACCCCAAGTCCTGAGTTTGGTCATAAAGCATGTTGACCATGTATAGCCATTCCTGACTGATAATAGAGAGGTAGAGCACTGTGTCACAGAAGAGGAACCAAAAATAAGGAGAAATAGGGACAACAATAATTTATGTTTTTTTTTTTTTTTAGATGAAAGTGTTTTTGTTTTCTTCTTGGAGGTATTTATTTTTCAAGTTAAAAACATAACGCAAATGAAAGATTATCTCATGAGAACACACAGTAAAAAAAACATTATCGCTCAAACGGGACTTTTTGGTGAACGCCTATCCATACATACTAAAGGACAAAGACAACACACACATGATTGAACAATGTTGACCATAGCAACTTCTCCTTCTCTTTTACTTACGTTTGGAACCATCTCAAATGTGACATTGAGGAAACTGTTTTTCCTCTCTCGAAAGTGTGCCAGTCATGAGGGAGGAGGAAACATGTGTGAGGGAGAGAAGTAGCTGTCCTGTACCCAAGTCTGCACATCTAAGAGTTGTTAAGATGAATTATAGATTCAAAGTGGATAGGAAGCAGGTTCAAGACCTGTATCGGCCTTACATCAATAAGGTGGTGAGGTCAGATGGTGAGGTGTGAGGAGAGGCTGGGGGAGGAGGAAGACAAGAAGCATTGAAGGTAGCGCAGGATGAAAGAACTGGAACAAAGAACCAAGGAGAAAAAAAGGGGGACAAGGTTTAAGAAAAATAAGAGAGAAAGTGGGAAAGTAGGAAAGTGATAGAAAGTGAGAAAAAAGCAAGAAGAGAAGAGACAGGGAAATCATGAGATGACAAAAGAAAATGACAGGAAAGTAAACAGCTGTTTGACACTGGGAGAAAGATAACAAAGAACAAGCCTCATTATAACTCCTGCTCTCCTCTGGGCTGCTTTAGACATTTTAGAAGCCGTCATTATCAGTTTTACCTGCTTTCCAATTCCTCGCTCAGGCCTATCTCTCCCACCTCTCTGACAGCTTGGCAAGGGTAAGAATGCTCCCGTAATTATGTCTGTTTTTTTTTTTTCTGTCTCTCTTGTTTTCTAACTGACATCCTCCAGCTAGCCACAGCAGGGGATCCAATTTAAAACATGGAGAATCAATGTGTGGCTTTTCTCAGAGCGGTAACAATGTCCAGCACCCACTCTTGGTGGGATGATACACGTTGATGGATTGAAGTAAACATGAGGTGGCTAGCTAGCAGCTTTCTGTCGATCTGTCCGGCGCTCTGTCTGTCTAACTTTTCCTGTGCAGTCTTTCTCTGCCTCCGTCCGTGGGCGACAGTATTTCTTCCCCGTGATGATACGTGCATGTAAGCATGCCGGATTATGGCTTCTGTTCATACAGAAAGAGAAGCTGGATGGAAGAATAATTGTGGCTTTGGTTGTGAGAACAATGGTTTCATACACTGCCGACTGCAACGCTAATGATCACTGCAACTTTTGTACTGTTTTTGGAAGCGAAGTGTGCCCACAAAAAGGATTATTTTAGCAAAAGTGCAATGCAATGTAGGCTGTAATTAATATCTGCATTGTGGTGCTTTCCAATAAAAAGGTGCTAATTGTTAGGGAATTTTGCCTAGGTATTCAACCTTTGACACAGTTCATCATTTTCTCCTCTCACTGTCTCCTTTCCCACGGCATAGGTCTACGGCCTTGGGTATTGCTGCTATCTCTCTTAAGGAGGAGCAGCTTGGGCGCATTGTTGTTTCCAGTCTATGACAGAGCACAAGCCGCCATGAGGTAATGTACTGTTCAGGGACGAAGGTTCCCTGGCGCGCATTCTTTTCTATGGACGAGAGCTCTAGTTAGATTCAGGGTCCATAATGTTTAGTCTCACTGATGAAGAATGTTGATTATTACACTCCGAAACTAGTAAAACCTCGAGCTACAGAAAGAGTTCTTCAGAATTGGTTTGGCAACCGCTGTGTCAACTCGTGACACACCACCTGTCTTGTCAACTCTCCGGCCGTAACTCCAAATAAACCATCAGTGTTTGACATCAAAGCTCCAGCTCATCCCGTGTCTCCTTCATGAGTCGGTGACTCCCACAGAATTGCTACACAGAAGTTTCCTCCACACTAAGGTTTCTCATCTTTATAAAAATAATATTGTCTGTTGTTGAGAGTCGTACATCACAATATGTTGCTTTGTTTGATTGTATTCATGCAGAGGTTGTATTTTTTATTTAGGTGTTACAAAGACAACTAACATCCCCATTGAATACACAGTATTAAAATGTGTTTGCAATTCAACCAAGGATGTAGTGTAAATCTGCCATGACACAAACTGAATAATGAGACAGAAATAAACATTCATAAGGAAGAAGAGTCATTTTTCCTGAGGCGCAAGGCAAGTTCAGAAGGTTAATAAGCCCATCAGTCAGTCAGCCAATGCTTTATTTCCACATAATAATAGAAGCTTATTCAAACAGCAGCTCACAATTATTCCAACCATGCATTTTCTGAAGTAGTGTAGTCAGGGTAAAGCTAATGATGTATTAAACAAATTGTCTCTCTATCTTTGGATTGTCTTTGAAGTAACCTTTAGGGGCTTTACAACTATTGACCAACCCCTACCGAGTACAGTATTTGCTGCAAACAGGTCGCTCTCATTCTAGGCTACCTAGATAATATAACCCTGACATGCTTACCAAGTTTAAAATAACACCGGGCTAGGTCTCAGACGACACACTGTTCCTCATTTAGTGCTCCAGTTTGACTTTCTTGGCAATGTATGTCTGTGTGCTGCGTTAGGCGCGCGAACGTCTTCTTCGAGACCCTGTCACACACACAAGTTACAGCCCAGTGATAACTTTCTTAAACCAAAATCCAAACTTTTTAAAAGCACATTTGCTTATTTGAGTAGAAGGCTGCGGCAGAGGGTGACATGACAAACAGCACAGCGCGTAAAGTTGGATGAAATGCGGCATCGCTTGGGAGCAGAACTCAAACTCAGTAAGAGGCGCCTTCTTCACAGAGTTCAGCACGATCTTGTCAGCATCTCTGGATCTGGTGTGACTCAGAGCTGAGTCGCCCGTTTGTTTACTGAGCACATCTGCACAGCAGCCCTTCATCTTCTTTTATTTAACATTCTGCGAGTATCAACTGTATTCCTTAACAGAATTAATACGGGACAAATATTCGTTAGTTCAAAACGTATTTTCTGTGCTCAAACAGTTTCATCTCATGGCAGGTTGTAGACTAAGTTCACATGTATAGATCAAACTGGAATAGGAATAAATGAATAAGGAACACGGTGTATCTGAAGTGAAGTCTGACTCACAGCCAGTCAAGTCATAAACAGGGGGAATTACTTTTTCTGTTCAAACAGATAATCAAAGCAGCCTCAGAAAAAAACATTCATACATCAAATTGTCGCTATAGAAGGCCTCTCCCATACACAGACAACCATAGCACAAGTGTTGTCAAACAGAGAAGATCAAGTTAAAACGTCATGATATTTTTGATTAGGAAAAGTTTAGCATAATAAAGTCGTTTCTGTATAGAACTAAGTGAGTTAACCTTGTGTAACACATATCAGAACCAAAGTGTTGTTTAATACCTTGACCTGGTTTAGGGAGGGAGGAAAAACCCCATCAGTTTACAGGGGCCCTTGTTTGTATTTAGGTTTGATTGCTAAAGTGCCTCCATTGTGCTCCTTTGTTTACTTGCGTGACATGACATCACTATGTAACACTTGTGCTTCTATTGGCTACAGAGCTCCAACTCATTCTACTTTATAGGCATAGGGGCGGACTTCTCAAATTGGTTGACCAAGTCCAACAAAGCTGTCCAGCTAACCAATCAGAGCAGACTGGGCTCTGCTTTCAGACAGAGGGTGAAAAGAGGTGCTGCAGCACAGGCAGTATGAGAAGAAAAGGGACGTTATGAACATTAAAGCACGTAAATGTCACAGCAGAGGCACTAAATACAAATATGAACTTATAAGCAACATTACATTACATTGCATTTAGCTGACGCTTTTATCCAAAGCGACTTACAATAAGTGCGTTCAACCAACAAAATACAAACATAAAGAAAACAGAATCATATAAGTACATCAGGCTTCATAGAGCTAAAACATTTTAAGTGCTACTCAACTGGCTTTAGATAAGCCAGTCCTCTATTAGTATATAAGTGCTTTGTTAATAGTTCTATCGATCGAAGTGGAGTCGAAAGAGATGAGTTTTCAGTCTGCGCCGGAAGATGTGTAAGCTATCTGCTGTCCTGATGTCAATGGGGAGCTCATTCCACCATCTTGGAGCCAGATAGCAAACCGATGTGTTTTTGCTGATGGGAACTTGGGTCCCCCTCGCAGCGAGGGTGCAGCGAGCTGTTTGGTTGATGCAGAGCGTAGTGCACGCGCTGGGGTGTACAGTTTAACCATGTCCTGGATGTAGGAAGGGCCAGATCCATTCGCAGCATGGTACGCAAGTACCATTGTCTTGAAGTGGATTCTAGCAGTTACCGGAAGCCAGTGAAAGGAGCGGAGGAGCGGAGTCGTGTGGGAAAAGTAGAAGGTTGAAGACCAGACGAGCCGCTGCATTCTGGATGAGCTGCAGAGGTCGGATGGCACATGCAGGTAGACCAGCCAGGAGGGAGTTGCAGTAGTCGTGAGATGACGAGAGCCTGGACCAGAACCTGAGTCGCTTTCTGAGTCAGCTGGGGACGTATCTTCTTCCTGATGTTGTAAAGCGTGTATCTGCAGCAGCGGGTTGTAGCAGCGATGTTTACAAATAAGCATAATAGGGCTCCTTTAGTTTGAAATGAATGTAAGATTGCCATCAAAGGATATTATCACATTCAATTTAAACAATTGGATCCCCTCACAGTATTCAGAGTTCAACCTCACTCTAATCTGCCTTCTTATAACAGAAATAGTTTAAAGTGGACTAAAAGTAGCCTCTCAGTCGGTATCTTATTAATACCCACATCTTGGATTCAATTTCCAGGACCACTTCAGGTTCACATCACTCCACCAAGTAATGGACTGTTTCAAGCTTCCTTATTGCTTTTCTTCCCTTCAACACATCAGTCTTTATTAGAGGAGAGGAGAATCTACATTACGGGCAGGGCCAGGGCCAGGGAATTACCATCATTTTCCAAGAGCAAGCTAATGGGGGTTCTGCGTAAGTGATACCTGAGTTTACATGCTTAGTAGATCTTAGTAATACCACACAATGGTAACGACATCATGCTTGGATGCTGGTGCTTTGGGTTGGTGCAGTGAAACGTGTTTTGAGTGCCTAGCGCAAGTGATTGAAAACAGAAGGAGATTGAATAGCCTGTTTTTCTTCTGATGCCTAAAGGGAATTTAACCATCTTGGAAGCTGCTGGTCTGAAAAGTCCTGCAACGTGTATATCCGGCTACAGTAGGCAGGCTGTTCTGTGAGAAAGAGGCGTACAGTAAGAGGACAAATACGGTCATAATCTCTGCGCAATAAACGCCCATCCCCCATCCATCTCCTTTTTTCAGAACATTAGAGACTGCATGGACCTAGAAAATATCATAGCTCTCATAAAATATACATGCTAGATACACAGGGAAAAAACACACACAGTGCAGTATTCCCTGCTTGTGAGAGTATGAAACAGCGCACTCTGAGTGTGGAGGCACAACATCTCCAAGGGAGGATTGTCTGAATGACTTTCTTTGATCATATTCCTCTTCCATCCACTGCTTTAACCCTTTGACTGTGCTTTTCTTTTCTTGGCTCCAACTGCTCTTATATGGAGGTGGCTTCTGTATTAGGCTTTTGCAACCATACTGAGCTGATTACAGCACTAGATGGGTCGGCTTATGCAACATGTATGGCTCGCTGCATGGGGGGGATGTATCTTTTTCTCTCATGGTCTACTGCTGTCTCTTGTCCCGCTCTCTGGGTTTGTTGGTCACATCCCTGGTGGAATATATGACCAAACTGTAATGTTTTATTTAAAAGGTTGAGAACCACATTGTATTTGTGACTTTAAATGATAGTTTGGTTTTCGGGGGACATCTCAACATCTGTCCAGGGACTACAGACAATTGGCTATCTTTGGTGCATGTGTACAGCAATTTTTATTAATGTGTCTGTCCCTGTAAAATAAACAATAGATACAAATATTAATAGATAGATGACCTCATTGGTTGTGTCTGCTTTAGCCTTTCCCCTATAACATGGATTAGCATGGATAAAGTTGATCCATGCATCATCCTGCTCTTCTCTAATACAAACTCACTTTTTCCTTTCTCAAGATGTAGACAAGGGTCTTGCTATCAAGGCAATTACATTCCCTCATGTCTTCTCCTCTGACTTGCTTTTTATCCTTTCAGATCGACCCCATTTCCCTTCTCCCCACTGTCATTACGTCATTTCTCTCTCCTCTCCCCTCCTTTCCTCTAGTCTCTAATTGAGGGTACGCTACAGACAGAATGTGTGGGGTGTGTGCCTGAACTGTATGTTTGAGTTTATAAGTATACATGGTGTTCACTACAGCAACCACTATTGCATCGATAGAGTTAAGATCCGTACTGACGTTCTGAGGATATACTATAGCTTCAAACACTACACTGGAATGTCTCTCCCTTCTGCAGAATCTAATTACAGTTATACTTCACTTTCTTTTTAGTTATTTTGATGTCACTGGCGCTCTTACACACACACGAGGTGCTGATAATTACTTCAAGGTTGCAGCTTCATTAGCCAGCAGACCTGGCAAGATAAACACTTCAAAGAGTGGAAAGAAAAAATGAGGGAGGATGTTGCGAGCCAGAAAAAGTGATGTTAAAAAGTTGAGCAAGGGAACGGGAATCAAATCAGGACAAGATATGACATAATACAGCATATGCTCTATAAATGTATATTTAAAGAATCCTTTCATTTACTCTTTGAACGCATATCTGTGAGTTGGCCTCAGTGTCCCTCTGCATATCTGTGTATGTGTGCATCTGTGTGTACCGTCTGTTCTGTGCATCAGAATGCACCCATGCAAGAAAAAAGTAATTGCAGTATGGGGATGAGAGAACACAGAAACAACTATACAACAAAGCCTTCAATGCATTGGAAATAACTGAGAAAGAGTTAAGACACAAAGAACATAGCAACAAATCTTCTTAACTCTCTCTCTGCATGGCAACTGGACTCTAAACATGTTGTACTGTACAGTTCAAACACTGTTTCAAAGCAGGAAAGGCCAGTGATGTAACCTATGTAAGCAGGATTAGTGAATGCTAGACACAGCATACTGGCACACTGACTGCACCGCAAAACACCACAACTAGGACATCAGGAGCACAGATGCAGACGTGAGAGACAAAGAAGAATAGAAAGAGCCTAAAAAGAGTTTGTACATGCAATCACTGTCTGTCTCAAACAAAAGAGGCACAGTATCAAGCCCATCAGCACAAAAGCAACAGAAAAAAATCAAAGGATTGAAAGTGGAACAGGTGAAAGACAGAGGTAAAGTCTACAGCGGTGTAAATGTAGAAAGAGAGATGTAAATGTAAATATAGTATTAAAGTGTCTTTCCTTCCTGTTCTTCATCTTATTCTCCTGTGAACTCGTATGGCATGAATTTGGAAAGCATGTTTCGCTTTGTACGCCTCTTTACGGTGCATACAGTTTAACAAAGGCAGCGGGAAACGTGATGATTTAAGTGCAGGTCTCTAATGTCTAATAATATCCCCAGGTTCCTGCTATTTTTACTCTTTCTTTTTTTACTGGCCACTGAAATGTAGTTTGAAAGAGTAGCCAACGCATGGGCGTACACAGCACCACAATATTGTGCGCTAATGAGTCAGAAGCACAGACTGTATCAAGTAAGGCCAAATATAAAAAAGACATATGCAAATGATATGGCAAACTAAAAACTGAAGAAAGTGAGTCTGAGGTAAGATAAACTAGGAATAAAGGTTTTAATTGGCAGGTGCTATTTTGCCTCACAGCTACCTGAAGTATGTTTGACAAATGTACTGGTGACAATCAAGTCTTAACTGAGTAGCAGTAACCCTTCCCCATCTGTTTTTGGGACTAAAAGAGCTCACTAAGAGTAATTGACAGCCGCTTTGACATCTGAGATAATGGGAAAAGCAAAGTAATGAAAGTCTCAGTGGATATCAGTCAAAATAAGCTCAAAACTCATCAGTAAAACATGTCACACACTTGATGAGATTCAAACTGTGAGGTAATTTAATGCTTCATTCCTTCAGCCCTCCTCCACTGGCAGCACCCACATACGCAGACAAGACTCCAGACAACGCTTACACTCTCTCTCTCTCACACACCACACACACGCACAAAATGCATTTTCTTTTATCACTTTCAGACTGCTTCTATGCTCACACATACATAGAAATACTTGCACACACAGCTTACAGTACTTGTCGTCAGACACAACATACTCAAAGTCTCAGTTCTAGGCTGCCACCAATCGATAATCCCATTATAGCTGAAAAGGCTCTTTTATTTGTTCTGATTGAGTTTGTGGTGAGGAGGAGGCATGGTTCATAATTAAAGCAGGATTTTCCGATTGATGGTTAATGGGGTGGATCGAAATGTAAGCAGACACTTGGGCTATGCCACATATAGGAAACATTATGATAAAGTGTTCTTTCCGAAAACGCCTCTCTTCTCTCTCTCTCTCTCCTCTCTCTCTTCTCTCTCTCTCTCTCTCTCTCTCTCTCTCTCTCTCTCTCTCTCTCTCTCTCTCTCTCTCTCTACACCCCTCGTGCAGCCCATCCCGCCTCTCTTTAACTTTGAAGTGTAGTGATGATGTGTGGGCATGTGATTTCAAGGCCAATTTAGATACAAATTAGCTGGAGCAGTAGTCACAACCTAAACTGAAATGTCCCACACCGTATATAGACTGTAGAAGCCATGACAAAGACACACAAGCATGTAGACGCAAAACCTCCAGGATGTCCATACATTAAACATAAAACACTAGGGCTATGAACTTTTATATGTTAACCCTTGTGATTAAATCAGAAAGCTTAATATAAAACAATGAAAAAATGCAAATTGATGACATTCGCAAGACCTAAACTTCCCTAGCGTAATTCCAGCACGGATGTTTTCCATGAATTGCATGGTAGTGAAAATGCAAAGAAGGTGCAAAAGCGGGCACAAGCTACACTGACTGGAGACCACAGGACCTCAGTTAGCAGGGATCAATAGCACACCTACTCGATGACTTATGATAGCTGCACTCGCTTCAGGTGTAGTGAAAATGGAGGAACAGCATTTTACCGAAACATGCATCAATTTCTTAACGTTGCTGAGATTGTAAGTGATTCACAGCACTCATAGCCTCTGATGCATTCTCATATCGTCGGAATGGTTTAAACCTGGAATGCAGCTTTACTGGTTGACTGAATGGTAAGCCGTGGTTGTACTGGACAGCTTGTACGTACAGTGTGAGGACTGTGTGCTACACTGCGTCCCAGGGCAACCGCTCCCTCAGGCTGTTTCTGTAACAGTCTGGGCTTCATTAGGATTCACACCGCTGGCAATACTGTATAACTAACATGTGCACTGCTGGTTTCAGGGTCTTGCGTGGCACCACGGGTTCAGCGATACAGAACATTAAACATGGATGCGCCATGTAGAATGCCACAGTATGTTATGTGTCAAAATGTAGATAAGCTTCACACACTGCAGATAAGATTGAACTATTTTGAAAATGTTTGTACCCACCTTCGAAAAGCAGGTACATATTTAATAATAAAAACCTATGGTGCAGAAACCATATTACACATGCTAATGAAAGGCAGCAGCATCAGCAGCAGCAGCTCATCCAACCGGACTGGAAGGATTTATATGCAATTGAAATGTTAACAATGTTGTAAATGGCTCTGAGATCTTACAGGGACAGCCCTAATGTCTTCCTCAATCTCATCAAGTAAGTCAATAATTGCGTACCTTAATAGCCTACAATGGTTAATAGTTTCTCTGTTGGTTAACTGAAACGATGTTAATGTATAAATATGCTCTCCTTGGCATGCCTGGAATGATATCAGTGCCCTTGGCCCACTGTAATTATCACTGTATTATTAGTGTTACACTACATGCATCATGTCTCTTTAACAGCCCCTGTATCAACTACAAGGCCAGCGTTCCTTGGAGATTTCATTGATAATCAAGCTTTGATTTTTATGAATAAGGCTCACACTTTAAGTTGGGTTGTTAGCATTTTAAAGAGGTCGATTTGACTTTGAAATGCTAATTAATTATTTCATTACATTTACAGGAGAGGATGTACTCTGTCGCTTTCATGGTGTCATAGATGTCAATCAGAGGCTGTTTTATGTTTTGCTCTACTGTTCACAAAGCATCAAAACGTTTTAGGTTGTCAAAAGGTCCTGTAAGAGGCCCCTATAGAGGTCATTCTGCTGATTTAAAGTGACTTACTAAATGACAGTGCCATCTTTTAGGAGGTTTTTTAGATATAACATTCGAAAAAAAATAGAAATATATAGGGGATGTGTTCAGGCGATTATATCACTGTTGGATGTAACTGTGTGATGAACCATGCACATTCTCACAGGGTTACTTAGCAGGTCACAGCTGATCATATAGATAACAGTCACGTGGCATCACACATGAGCTATCACATTTGATCAGAAGCTAACACCCAATTTCTTAATCTACTGTATGTGTACACAGGGAAATATTAGCCCTTCAAATTGAAATGCTTATTTTATTTATGTCTTATTTGATGTGACCCCATGCTATCTTTTTTCAAACAGACAATCAACTTTAAATGGCTGCTTCCATGATTGTATGTGAAGAAAATGTATACATCTGATTAGCAAATTAGAATATTCATGCATCACATTTAAGAAAAAAAAAAACTACCTGTCTTCATGTCCTACATAAAATGCTATATGCACAACCCTAAAATACTGCATAAAATGTAAAACCTTTGTCCTTATTACATTTGAAATGTAGCTAAATATCTATCCGCCTATCTATCCATCTATTACATTGCATTTAGCTGACGCTTTTATCCAAAGCGACTTACAATAAGTACATTCGACCAGGAAGACACAACCTTGAAGAAAACAGAATCATATAAGTACATCAGGTTTCATAGAGCTAAACATTTCAAGTGCTACTCAACTGGCTATAGATAAGCCAGTCCTTTATTATTATATAAGTGCTCGGTTAGCAGTTCTTTGTTAGTAATTCTATCGCTCGAAGTGGAGTCGAAGAGATGAGTTTTCAGTCTGCACCGGAAGGTGTGTAAGCTTTCTGCTGTCCTGATGTCAATGGGGAGCTCATTCCACCATTTTGGAGCCATCTATAAATGTCATATTAGAAAAATGCCAAATGAATGTACTGCACAGACATAATGAATATGTTCCTGATAGTATATAACAATAATGACTAATGAGCACCACACAATGAACATAAAGGTGGCGGCTGAGTTTGCTCGGCATTGCATTTGTCTTTGAAGAGCAAGATTGCCCCTCAGAGCTAGCACAGAAGGCGGGAGGAGAACGGAGACGAAATAATTACAACAATTACTCCTTTTACTTTATCTCTGCCTGACACACGGCACACACACACATGCACACACAGAGAAATTATAATAG
The DNA here is from genome assembly GCF_902827175.1 of Gymnodraco acuticeps. Lineage (NCBI taxonomy): Eukaryota > Metazoa > Chordata > Actinopteri > Perciformes > Bathydraconidae > Gymnodraco > Gymnodraco acuticeps. Next base: position 168,277 of record NW_022991356.1, read on the forward strand.
CAGTGGTAAGTGAAGTACTGTCAGCGCTAATGACAATGTTGCCAGTAAAATAAGTGCAGTAAAGGCAGGGGAGATGGCATAATATATATAGCTTCAAACACTTAAATATAATGTACCTGAGTATATGACACACATGCAAGTAAAGGCAAGAAGATGATGCCAAACTGAGTTTTTGTGTCGTTGCATAAACATAAGATTACATTAAATGTGCTTTGTGTGTGTGACATTGCAGAAATAAGGTCAGACATGCTGAGTGTGTTCATGGAAAAACACTCACACACGCAGGTGGTGAATGATTCGTAGAAATCAAATTAAAAAGATTTAAAAGCTATCAGCCATACAAATGGGTCCACTTCATAAATAAGGACCCTGTTGATACACAATAGGAAATAAATGACTTTTATCAAAGAGAATATCCAACCTGTTTCCACTCTTTGTTGACTCCTCTCACTTTTCAGCGGCCTTCATCGTGACACAAAGATCTGCTCGTCCGGGCATGTGTCCTTCATGAACGGTTTCTCGGGGTTGGGGGGGGGGGGGTTGGCAGGTGGTTCGAGGTTGTACAGCAAAATGAGTTGGTACTTTTGCTCTGCTTGTGGTAAAGGTCCTCTGCGCTTCTGCCAGGATTACAGGAAAGGAAACTGGGCTGAAATTAAGAAATATACAAAAAAAAGACGGGATTAAGTGAAAAGAACTCACTCTTAACTTTAACGTCACTGGGCAATTGGCAAAAAAAAAAGTCTA
>NW_022991357.1:0-50276 GCF_902827175.1 Gymnodraco acuticeps
CGTACAGGGCAAATGAAACGTGTAACCGGGGTGAAAAGGGTGTTACATTTACTTAATTATGAATATTGTTACATCAAGGCCGAAAATTAGGATGAGCCCCAACGGTCAAAATGTTGTTTTCCCTCCCAGAACTGCCAGCGAAGCACCTCCCCAGATCTGGCGCCCTAGGCGAACATCTAGCCAGTGCTACGGGCCGGCCCTGAGTTCATATCATGGTTCATATGCAACTCGCAGATATCTTTCTCTCCTCTCTCCTCTATTTTCTCTTCTCCCTTCTCTCTCTCCCTCTCTCTCTCAATGTTGGTACGCAAATGCGCTTTGTTTCAAATGACCCGGTGCTCTTTTTTTGGCAGAGGTGCGCATGTGCACCTGCGCACCAGTTATGTGCAGCCCTGATTATTACAATGAACCTGATGAATGTAAATGTACTTAATGAATGGTGTATGGTCAATCCCAAAGTGAGAAAACTACCATGCCCTGCAGTTTTAGGCAAACTGCTAAGCCTTTTTGTATTCTATTTTTGCGACCTGTTAATAATTAATAATAATAATAATAATAATGTAATGTTCTTCTGTTAGTATATTCTTAAAATAAAAAAGCTTTCTTTCTTTTATACGCTGCCTATAGTGTTTGTTTTATTGTGCTTTATAGCCTGGTATTGACTTCAGTTATCCAGTGTTCGTGATCAGTTGTGCAAAACATTTAGCTGTATTCCCATGTCTGTTGCATATGTTCTGTTGATAGGTTATACTATCTACTGTTCTCAACAGTTGTTCACTTTAATTGGATAGTCCTAACACATGCCTGCAAACGCTTAGTGGAGAATGCCTACTAAAAGTATACTGATAGTCAACTCGAGGTTGCGGTCGGATAATCCAAAAATCAGCTCCTATCTCCTATTCCTTGACCTCTGAGTGAAACGTCACGGGGTTAAGGGATAGTGGATAGGAGAATTCAAAAGGACTTAGGAGAAGAGACTGCGGTACTTTAGAAAATCCGACTGCACTTTCACTATCCGATGTGTTTATGATGCGCCAGCGGACGTCATGAATGTGCGTCTGCTGCTGTGGGGAAACTATGGAAACTACAGTTTTCTATACAGCGGACTACAACATGGATGTTTAATAAGAACGAGGGACTACTGTAAACTCATCTAGAGAATCTGCACCGTGCTCTGATGCTGTTGATTTATGCTTTATGAACGTGGACAACAGAGAAACATATTCTTCATGACCAAAGTTGGAATTGAAATAAAAAAGGAAAGTGAAACTTATGCTCGTCACCCTCTCCCTCCGGTCCACGTTAATACAAATGATCCCAATACGTATGATTGTATGAACTATTAAAAGATCTTAAAATCAATACAAATGTATTTATTATAAACGTTAGTCCTTAACATCTATCACTGTGTATATCACCATTCAAACATCTTTTAAAAGTTGGACAAACCCCACACAGCTCAGTAAAGACTGTGAAATGTTGACATTAATAATTTCAGTAAAAACTAACGTTCATATTTCTCTTTTGATTATAATACTGATGAACGTTCAGAACAAAGCACTTTGGCAACTTACCACATACGTTTTAAAATGCTTAATAAGCACCGTAACTTTCATGATATCATTTCTCCGTCATAATCGATTGTTTCCGTGAACGGCCGACTGTTGAGTGACGGCAAATGCTGCGGCTGCAATGCATTGTGGGGCAGCATTTTCTCCTCTCCTTTCGTCAATGGAGGTCCAGTGGTTCCTAAGCTAAAGGAGGTTATAAAGGAAGTTTGAAACCTCCTTTCCTATCATTTAGAGAATTGGAACGGCACTTATCATGGCTGCCACTGAGGGACTTCCGGGTCATTTCACTCGGTTAGGAAGATTCCTAAGCTAAATGGACTATTCGACTGCAACCCTAGATTAGTTGACGATCAACAGATAGTCAACTAAACTCTAAAGTTGCTTATCTGTTGATCATCAACTAATGCTTAATGTAATCTTTAGTTGACATCTTGACTTTCAACAGATAGTCGACATGACCCTGTTGACTTTCAACTGACAGATTGATTTTGAGTTGTTGATTGTCAATTTTGAAGATGTTGACACAATCTACAGATAGTAAGGTTGAATATTGCAAAAAACAACAGTCAGACACTTTTTGTAAAATCTATAGATCAACACTTGAGATGTACCTTATATTCTACTGGCAGTTAGTTAAATGCATGTTACTTGTCTGTTGAAACAGTGTTGTTGAATGTCAACTGATGACTTATAGAGTATGGACTATCAAAATAAAGTGTTACCTTCATTGGTTCAACCATCTTCTTTAAAAGGTTGGGGTTGGGGTGGATGTATGAATAATGAGCTTTGAGTTTAAGCCGTGTTAAAACGAAAACAGTCTACTTGACTAATTTGTAAGGTGCATCACGTGCGTAACATTCTTACGTTCGTACTTAGCTCAAGTTATGTAACAAATTTACTGATATATTTTACTAAACTCAACCAAGTAGTCCTATTGTCAAGATCGAAGCATTTAATAGTATAGTTTCAAATCATTGTTCACAAACCTAATCTGGTAGAAAATATGTTTGCGGTTTTGTTTTATGTGGGACAAGTTTGAAACACAAGGCAAATTTGAACTGGAACTTCAAACTTGTACACTACATAAACTACAACCTGGCTCACCCACCATTTCCAGGAGATCTGTGCAACAGTCATATTAAGTCCGGTCTTTCTAACACCACACGCCCGATTTGGTTGTAAACAAACAGTAAATACAAGGCAGAGTATGTAGAATGTGACCCAACCGACAAAAGTGTCTCAACAAGGATGGAGTTACATTTATCTGCCATGTCTGAGCCAATGGTGAATTACTGAAGAAACTGTATCATGTCCTTGTTGGTGCACTCTATTGTAAGCCACCTTTGTGTAACAATACCCCACTATCGACCCAAGATAGATCAATGACGCATCTCCATTGTCCACTACATGTTTTGAGGTGTCGGTCGATTTAAACTGATCATCCTCAACTTGGTCCATGGCGATAACATGTGTTATCTGTTTTACTTGACACATCCTGAAGAGGGTTTTGGGATGTTGGTCTTTTAAGATCCATTAATGTACTGTTTGTTTTGCTTATCCATACAATAAACCCCATGCCCTTTCCTGATAACCAATGAATAGGAGCCTTAAGCAGAATTAGTACCTTTTTTTTGCCAGCCAACTGTTCCTCAAATGACATCCAAAGATTTGATGGTGGTGGGGCAGCATTAATTGCTTACTTTTCTACATTTTTTGATTTACTTTTCTATGAGGGAGCATGGTTTCAAGCCAAACGCCACAACATTGGACTCTAAAAATGATTCTTCTGTTGCCAGATCATGGGAATGAAGCATGCAACATAACCTATGAAGTTATTTACAGGAAGCAGCAGCCCTGCAGGTCACCATCTTAACCGTTGAACCCTAACCTCTGGTCCTTAGCTCCCTATGGTTGTGCCCATCTTTCCTCCTAAGGCACTTAAATAATTTCTTGTTCTGGGTCTCTGGGTAGAATATCCTTCAACCAAGGTATTCTACATCCTTGATAGAATGCCCTGGCACTGAATGAGAGCGTACGTTTGGACTGACAGTTTGATCAACCAATCATATTGATTGGTAGCCAATGGGTGTATTCTTTCAGTTTCCCTCGGTTCCAGGGTACTCTAGAAGGCCCGCTAGTTAACTGGCTTGAGACAGAGGATCTAGATGAATGTGACGAAGCAATTCATGCCGTTTTAAACGTTGAAATGACAAGTGCAACAGGTGAAGATGAAGTTGTATTATTACATTATAATGCCGCGGAGGGGGGGGGGGGGGGTGGTGTGTGTCTACTGATGGTCCAGTTGTGATAGACACGGTTCGCCACTGGAAGGAGGTAATAAGGATTTAATCCTGATAGTCCTGACACACTCTTAAACACACACGCAAACTGACAGGTCCTGGGGCCTCATTTATAAAGCTTTGCGTAGGATTCACGTAGGAAGGTGGCTTACGTAGGACAAAGCAAATAAATACGCACACAACTATTACGATTTATAAAACACTGCGCACGCACGTCCTACGCCAGTTTTCCTTTATAAATCACAATCAACTCGAAATGCGGCACAACTTTTGCGGGCTTCACGTAACGCCCATATTTGCCTATAAATAGTCAAAGAAACGCCCCGTATTAATAATCATTTTGACATGAAGAAGATCGCAGGAAATGACGAGAGAACAGCTAAAAAAGACTTTTCACACCGTGTCAGATTTGGGTTCTTTTGTGGAGGTGGAGACAAATCACATTGTTTGGTGGATGCAGTTTGAACCAGAGTAGCAGCATGGGGATCAGATCTTCACCAAAATAAATAAATAGGCTAAGTGGTCCGAAAAAAGTTAATGACAAAATACACATAACCTTCCTTAGGCAGTGTGTTTGTGCCGGGACAGGAGACCCCCCATGATGAGAAACTGTCAGAAATGATGGGGGAATCCCTCCAGAGTGGAGTCATGACAACTGGATCTGAATTGTTTTATTTTGTTTTGTGGTTTGTGTTCCAGCTGTCGATCAGCTGTGCGCAGAGTCTCCACTGCTAAAACTAATGCGTTGTGTTATATCAGCTGTACAATTGACCACATATGGTGTTCTTAGTTTCCATACCTCCCATGTTTTACGAGCGACTTATCAAGTCTTGACGAACAGCACAAAACATGATTAAACATGATAGTATAAGCCATGCTCGTATGCAACCTAGAGAAAAGCAAAACGGCATCAGTTTAAAGTAATTCTGTCCTTCTGTTTACCGCATCATTTATGAGAATACATTTCTTAACAAGAGAAAATAATCGAGGGGTGATCAATAACATTTCCGTATTTATTTATTTCTCCAAGTTATGGACGTATAACAGGCCTTTGAGAGGTAACATTCTATTTATGGTACTATTTCCACATATTTCTCTCTTTTTTCCTTCTGCCAACGGTGTCACAGTTTCTCGTCTCTCCGGTTTTTGTGCGCACGGATGGGTCAGAGTGTGCGTGGAGGACCGCACATTTTCCCGGCAAGTTTGTTTTTTATAAATCGCAAAGATTGCTCAGAAACTGGCGTACGCCATCTTTGAGCGTATGCACCGTTTATAAACGAGGCCCCTGGTCTCAGGAGACGTATGAAGAGAGGCAAAGCCAAGCAGGTCTGGAATTCACTGATTATCTCCAGATTTCCCCAGAGGGCCCACGGCTCAACAATGTCTTCAATGTTTCTATTTTCAACAAGAGACGTAAATAGAAATGTAACTGTTGTTTATTTGTCAGTCCTTAAATGGACGTAATTTAATTCATGTTCAATGTTGCGCCCGTGAGTCCTTTTTTAAAGCAATTTGCTATTACCTGGTAATTTGGTGTTTGGATTCATTCTGAAAGAGTGGAACTAGTTGGAAATAGGGTGCCAGCACTCATTGAGGGTTTTAGTGGAGGCTAAACACTTTATGCCACTAGCTTTTGTAATTTGAAGTGTTTTCTCACATCTTGTGGTCATCCTTTTAAATAGATGAGTGCACTGTCTTAGACATTTTTGGATTGTTTGTTTGGCAATACATCAGATCGCAGCTTCTTCATGTGCGCACAGAGCATTGGTGCGAGCAATTAAACCAACAAAGCGTTGAATTATTGCCAATTCCATGGGGCAAAAAGAAGAGCAACCACATGGTGACACCAACATTCAGTCTCCATTCATTAAGTGAAGAAGGGGTCAAGATGCATTTGCTTCCTGTCACTCTCACGAGTGCTATCTGACCAACCTTTGACCTGTAAATAACAATACTCACCAGTGTCCAGCCCCTTTCAGCCAAGGTCGAGCTGACATCAACTTTGGGCAGCTTTGATTGTTTATAGTCCTTTGACCAGACTAAAATATATCAAATACTATACACCATAATATCATTTTGAACAAAAATTGATGGTCTACAGAGCATTAATCCAATTGGTTTTGGACTTTTCCTCTTCCGCCAATAGAGTTATGGAGAAGTTCAACATTTTGCATTTCTTAGTGAAATGTCTCAACAGCAGTCGGATGGATTTTCATGGTATTTGATTTAGATGATTGTCTCTAACTTCTCATCTAGCAACATCACAATATCAACATTTGCCCAATACTTTTAATAGATTCTAAAAAATAAGCTGCAAAACTAAAACTTTTCAAATATTGAAAAATGTTGGCGAATGGGAATAGAGTAGGGTAACCAGACGTCCCCGTTTTCTAGGGACAGTCCCCGTTTGTATTGGCCTGTCCCCGGAAATGTCCCCGTTTTTTTTATATACGTTAAAAACAAATAGCAAGGTGAAATAACAACATTTCATGTCAGGAAACACTGGGTAAACAGACTGTGGTCGAGCCAGCCCCCACTTCGGAAAAAACAGTCAAGCCAGCCCGCACGTTGTATTGCGGTGTGCGAATATCCTATGCATTGCGGTAGAGGCCTGTAGAAATTGCCTTCAAAAGAAAAGCGTTTACTCTGTCAATAACAAATATACCTAAAAAACACTCCAAACATATTCATATATACTGGAGCTTAAATTAAGAAATATGTACTCTATAATGTGATAAATAATACTTTAAAACAAACTACGTATAACTACCACATTATAACTGAGTGAATGTAAAATGTAAGGATACAGTTATGAAGACATATCTGACATTTCCACTGGGTGACTAATTTCAATTGATGTTGACACCATCTCACAACACTCCTAAAATAACATTACTTTCTGAAGCACAATTTAAAATGTGTGCTGTTTAAAATCTCAAATTAGATCTATTGTCCATCTATATTTTGATTATTAGTTAATGGAAACTGTCCATAATCAAAGAGTCATTCGAAGTCAATCAAATTTATTTATATTATTATTTCACTTCAGGGTGATAGCAGGACACCCCATCTAGTCACTCAGAGAGAATCCGGACATTCTGATGTAGAGTTTCAAAATAAAATACCTTTGTAGTCTCATATGAGCTATCATATAGATTTTGACCACAAAACTCTAAATGTCCCCGGTTTTAATTTTGAAAATCTGGTCACCTTAGAATAGAGCCTTTCTCAACCAAAAGGAACACACCTAGCAGCAACAGGGAGAATATCGGATTGCTCTCAATCTTGACTATGTAAGCAATACAATCTTCAAACTATTTAGAGTAGGACCCATCTGTGACTCAATGTAAGTGGTCTGGACAAGAGCCATGTTAGGTATTTGACTAAAAGGTGTATCATTTTCAGCTTGTGGTGTGCTATTGTTAGCCCGCTAGCCAGAATAGCTCTAGGAAATGATGCCTCCAGGCTGGCATACTCACATTATATCCTGCTTCTCAACACATTGTGCCAATACATTTAGGCTTGCCAATTTCATTCTGAAAATGATGAATAAAGAAACATGTAAGTTTTTAGGTGTTCGTTTTGTTTTCTCCACTTGTGTAGTGTCAGTGATGCAGTGTCCTTAAAATGTACTCAGAATCACACAACAGCAGAGGTGACCAAGATGTGTATACATTTCACAACAGTTCCTCCTCCTCTGTGTGTGTGTGAAAATTAGAGGACATTTAAATATTACAAAATAAACATACTATTGCATTCATATTCATGGCACGCAGGTGTAAAACCAAATTACATAAGCATTGAACACACACATGCGCAAACACACACCTACGCCCATCACTGCGGGCAAGCACCATCACTAGCTTGGCTTCCCCCATCATTTTGCTCCTCTCCTCTGGCTGTGATCCGATTGGCTGTTGCATGGGTGAGGCTCACTGCAGAGGCAGAAACAAGGGGAGGGGGGCTTCCCCCGCTTAGCACGACTCACACACAACCAACTCACACTCTCAAACACACACACACACACACAGGGAATCCCTCCGTTTTGCTGTTCACCACACATCCCGTTTTCTGTCGCAATGCTATTAAATTATTCACTGCACCACCCTGTTTGAATAAGCAGCCCACCACATATGAAGGGATGTTTCCTTAATTTTGTTTGCAAGAGTTTCACCTCATTTTACCCTTGCAAAATGGAGTTTTGGATCTGCCAAAGTGAGATTCCCACAAGTGCGTTATTAATAGGGAGGTCTCGGGTTTAGCGCTGATGGTTATGCATAGTTATGCCTTCACAGGGTAAGAAGACCCACACTGGGGTGCAGCTGTCGTGTACAGACGTTAGGTCAGGTTTCACTACTGCTGTATGTGTGTGACTTCGTGTGTGTGTGACAGCACCAAAGTTGGCATGAGGGAGCCCCCAGCGGATCGAGAGGGGGGTGGTATTTCCAAACATACGTTTCGGGCATGTGTGTGCGTCAGAGGAGGGATATACACACGGGCTGAAAAGGGCTGAAAGGGGCACGACGACCTTTTATATCTCATCTGTGCCATTTAGGAAGAATCCAATAAAAGGATGAAGGTGTCAGGCGCTCTGGTCAAATAACATTGCTGAAGGTTATTGATCAAAGTGCTACAAGGCATTGTAGCAGAGGGGCACTGATGATGGATGAGAAAAGAAAAAAAAAGAGTTTCTCCATCCATTAACTTCATCTTGCCTGCGATCGGACAAAAACAAAATCATTTTTGTTTTTAATAATGATTTGTGTTTATTTTGGCCTGTGATGGAGAAACGGTGATGTGAATATTTGCAATTTGCCTTTCCAGCACTGGAAAGGCAAACTGCACTGCAGCCGTACTAATAATAACTGGGCTGTAATATGAATGGAGGCGTCCATATATGGCGATGGAGCCGCGGAGGCAAAAGAGCTGTGGAGTTATCTCATGCCCAACGGTCACGGATGACATCAGTGTAAGGCTGACCCTCCACTAAAAAGGCCTGGACACTCTCACTCCCTCTGTACATTACACTCTCTTAGCCTTCCCTATGCATGCATATGGTGTAAGCCTGCCCACGTCATTTGCAAAGGTCTGACTGTCTGCAGCTCTGGGAGAGCGAGAAGTCACAAGAGGCACGGGGTGAGTGCTCTGCATGTTTTTATAAACTACAAAGGGCCTGCAGCACGGCTAGTGGCGTCGCCTGGCCTGGGCATTCGGGGCTTTAGCCCCGAATGTTTTTTCTGTAGCCCCGGACAATTCTCCCTCAATAATATAATACATTGACCGTGCTTTACGTGAACTTCATCATGACACAAGAGAGGACGGTAGGACTGTCATTTCCCGTGTTCAGTGAATGTAACAGAGGCATGACACCAGACCAATCAGAGAGTTGCATGGAAATAAACGTGTGCTTGTGTCATTCAAGCTCGGCTCTGTGTGTGTGTGGCGATAGCGCATTTAGTGTGATCGAGAGAGAGAGAGAGAGGGAGAGAGAGGGAGAGAGGGAGAGAGAGGGACCGGTGCCGTGTTGTTAGCATCTGGTTAGCTAGCTGCACTAACGGACATAAGGAGCTGTTTGTTCCACAACAAGCTGGAGGAGAGTCCTCTCCTCTCAGACTGAGAGGCTCAGGTGAGCTAAAGGAATCTGAGTGTTTAGATAGTTCACTTTGGTCTTGCATTCACACCTATTAGTCAGTTTTCTGGTGCGCACCAGACGACAGTTTGTTACATTGTTTGATTTTTCAGAAGGTTCGGTTTGCGTTCACACAGGCAAAACTCAAACGGACTATAAACTTTAAACACAAGTCATGTGCACGGAAATACTGTTCAACCATTGGTCAGACATTAAGGGGGTAAAAACGCAAATCCCGGCAATTTCAACCAGAGCCTCCGCCATGGAGCATCGGCACTTTCAGCAGGTTATTCTCATGCTGCTGTTAATCTGGAGATCAACAGACACTAGCGGCCTGCGCATATGGTTATATAATCAGACAACGTCCATTAAAAAAACATTATAACACATATAATGAGAGACGTTCTGCAGTAAGGAGGGGCGTTTCACCGACGACAGGTGTTCTTACTTTTATGTAGCTGACGGAGAATTTTTCATTACACAACACTGTTCAACACTTCATTCTGCTTCACTCTTTAACTAAACAACCGCGGATGTCTTGAAAGAGTCTTTCGCTAAAGATTTTAGAAGACATCCGCGTTCTTCTGACACGTAAATACTACGCTTCCTATGTTTTGGTGCGGACTGCGTTCACACCAGCAATGAACCGCTCCAGAGTTCGCAAGCAAGCGCTCCGAGACCACCTATTTTAGCGGACCAGAGTCCGGTTGTTTAGTTCACTTCAGAGGTCTCGGACTGCGTTCACACCGACCCAAATGAACCGCACCAAGCGGCTAAACGCACCAGGGTTAGATTCAAACGGACTATACAAGGCTGGTGTGAATGCGCCGTTATCTCAGTGGGTCTCAAACGGTTTGGTCACAAATTATTCAAAAGATTATTCCGCGGCACACCTTCATATGATCATTATAGTCTATATGGCAGTAAAACAAGAATAGAGTTTAAAAGGGGAGTGATTTGTAAAATATCCATAAAGAACAGTAGAACATTCCACTGTAGCGCCGCGGCCGCCGCCACTGTGGGCTAAGCCCCGAATGTTTTCAGGTCCAGGCGACGCCCCTGAGCACGGCCATGCCGCAAATGATGAGGACCGATGTGAGAAACACGTGGATCCTGTCTGCTTTGATAAGATCATGTGAGACATTCTGGCTCCAAGTTTCTCGTTTGAAGTCAGATGATTACAATGATATGTGTGTGTGTGGCCATGGTAGCTTTTCGTCAGGGGACAGTGACCAGGCCATCAATTAGTTATGTGTAATGATCAGCTGATTCCTTAGCTCCTATTTTTGGAAGGGGGTGTGTTCCATACATACTGACCTGTTACGCTCAACAGTCAGGTCTTTGCTTGTGACAGATTTACAGTGTACTGTAAAAAATGAACCCATTGGTCTTACAACGAATCATATATACGTTTGTTGGGGGCCGACCTCTACTGGTGGTATTCCTGACGGGAGAGGTGGAGAGATTTAGGTGACATTACTTTTACCAATGATGCCTAGGAGGCCCTAACCCTAATTTAACTCGAACCATGATCGTTTCCTAAACCCAATCAAGTACTTTAGCTTCCTAAATCAAACCAAAGTGTGAAGTTTAACAACGTTAACCACATCTACAATATGCGACTGTTGCATTTAGATAGGAGGACTTGTTGATGTCCTGCTAAAGGATGCTAAATTCGAAAATTATTCTGTAAATTAGGGTTAACTAAAGGCTAGAAACCTATGACATGTTGGGTCTACTCACATTACAAATTAATTGTATACAGAGTTTGTTATTAAAGTACTAATCTGGCATTTAAAGAAATGAACAATGCAGATATCCTCACATTGACATCACACATGACATTTGTTTAGCATGTTAGCAGATGCTTATTAGCACCAACACAAACTTTAGCTGATGGTAATGTCGCAAATGTTTAATGTATTTGTTAATAAACCAACTTCAGCAGGCTAACATGCCTGCAACTATAGCTGACACGCTTATTGAGCAGGTATAATGTTTACCGTACCCTACTTCTTGTTGGAAACATGCACATTTTTGCTCATTAGGACTATACATAAGCTCAGGCTGATACAGTATGCGTCTTTTATAAGTGCAATGAAAATGTACAAAATGTTTCCCAAGTCAGCATTAGCCAATAAAAAATATGCAAGCAATTTGTGTTTTTGCATTATGCTGATGTCGTAAAGTACTTGCATGCAGAATACATGTTAATTATGCATCTTTGCTCTATATTCTGTATACGTGTCAGCTTTGTGCACAAGCTTTTGGAGGATAATTGAGTATATAGCATGATATTTTAAACATGATTGTTTGCTGGATCCCAACCAACATCACTAGCTTACAAGAGAAAGGTCATTATTCTAATTTTTCAGTATTCTCCTCTGGGCTGACGCCATACTACATGCAGTTCGATCATTTCTTTTGTCCTAAAACTTTGTACAGTATCTAGAAATGGACAATAAAGCTGACATCGAGGCCCTATAATGTTTTTGGGGGTTTCCCTTTCCTGTACTGAGTTGTACAGGTTTGTGTGCATATAAATGGTCTGCAAAGGCTAAATCGGAAAGTTCCCTCCAGAGGGAGTTTCTCTCCCACATACTCCCCGCCCTGCCTGAAACGTCTTGATTAGACTCCTTTGTTTACTCCTTTGACATAATGACATCACTTTGTAACATCCACGCTTCTATTGTCTAGCGCTCCATCCCATTGTACGTGATATGCTAAGTGGTGGGACATTTCAGACACATCTGCAAGCGGTTGACCACAACAGAGCCGGCCAGCTAACCAATCAGAGCAGACTGCGCTCTGGTTTCAGACAGAGGGTGAACGCTGTGATCAGCTGTTTTAGCGCAGTTCTCCAGTGAAGGAGGGGGGGTCACCCTCCGCAGCCGGTTGGCGTAGTTTTGGCACAATTCCTTTGTACAGGCCGACGTTAACAGCAGCCCTGTTATTCTAGTAACCTTTCTCTTGTGTAGACAGACAATCACGTGTTTTCATATGTATGCGAATCCCATCAGCAAGAACAAACACATTATGAAGTAAACTGCTGATGAACGTCAAATGAGAAGTACATCCTATTTGCCCCGAGAACACAGATATCCCTCTGAAATCATTTGAAGCTCTGAGCAAATTTGCACAGCGTTAATTGTATTTGATGAAGCTTCTGAGTCAAACATCATCAAACGTCCTTGTCTATTGCCTAATCTGCACTCTTTCATCTTCACCATTGCCGTTTTCAGTCTATTTCTCCATCTCAACATACCCCTTCGCTCTCCTTGACCTCTTCTTCATTCGTATTCATCCTCTCGTTGTTAACTATCTTTCATCCTAAAAGAATCCAAACCTGAGTGTGAGACGTTTGAAGACATAAGGTAAGTTAAAAGTCCTCCAGCTTCGAGATTGCGTCAAGACAATGTCAGAAAAACTCAGCTCCCTGTCTGGGAAATACATAATGTATTAGACATGGACGATGCATGATGTGAAGCAAAGTGTAAAATTAATTATCTCATGATGAGGGCGGATACACATAAGCCCTGCTTTGTTCATTGCAAATGTTTAATCATGATGATTTTTTGCATACCAGTTGAACAACTTAATACACATGGGGGAAAATGCAACTGAACATTGACAGGCTTTTTTGGCATTCGCCCAAAAGCATTCCTGAGACAGAAAAGTTCCTATAGGCCTATAATGAAAAAACTGGAATAGCACACAGAGAGCACAAATGTCCGCCAAGACACTGCCCTATCTCCCAATGTCAATAAAGGTAAAGAATAATATTTAACTGCCAGGTCTTTCAGATCTTCTCTAAAGCGTAACGGGTTCTGGGTCGATACAACCTACCATTAAATTCCCACCAAAATCTGGCCAGATGGTTTTTAAGTAACACAAAAACCAATTTCAGTTCTCCGGTCCTGCAGGTTATGCTCAATGCAGAAGATTTACAGGAAGAGATTGAGATGAAAGTCCTAAAACCTGGAATGACATAGCCTTGACCCTTCCGGTCCCTCAAAGTCAACAGATTTTGTTAACATGTTTGTGTTCTGTAGAGTTATATTTGTATTTATTCATGTTAGCAAACTATGGATAAGCTTAAAATGGGAATAATTTGGGTAAAACTGTGAGCTGGATTTGGGCCTGTTGACAATGTGTTTTTGAGGACAAAGGAAGATGGGGGAAGGTGAGAGCATGTCCTGATTTGCATTCAACTTAGAACGAGCTACAGTGGTTGTGCTATTAAGAGAGGTCTCTGGGTTTCTCTGGTGGTTATCAACAGTAGCAGTTAAGTGAATGCTGTTCAAACAATACCCTGTGTTTGTGTTTTATATTGATTTCTCTGTTTTATCCTTTCATAAATGTAAGGACTACAAATGGCTATAAAACATTCTGGGCTGGTTGGAGTAAACAGGGGTTTTATTGCTCTGTGGGGGAGGTGTAGGTATGCAGGCCTTGAGACCTTTTGTTGGAAAGTGAGCCTGTTTGGTTTCCTGCTGCGTTTCCTGCTGCGTTGCGTCTCCCAATGAGATGACCTGAAAAGATGACCAGCTGACCTAACACCAAACCCCTCCTTCTTACTCTGGTATATATCCGGTGGATCCCTGGCGTTCGGCCTCTTCTTCACATGCTGCCCTCGGGTGAAAGTAGCTCTGCAGTATGCGGACTAGGGCAGGAGTAAGCCGGCATTACTCCTTAAGCATTACAATATAACTGTAATATATCATGTTGTATTGTAATGATTGTAATTGCATTGTCATATTGCCATTAAAGTAGATTATTGTTAACGGTTACTTTGTAGATATGGATTCCTTCCTGTATTATAACCAGCTTCATAGGAACGCGCGGAGATTTGAAAAGCGGACCCGTTATCCCTCCAAATCTCTAAACAGTTCAGAAGCCTGACATATGGTCTGTGGTTGAACCAAATTGAGATGTTCACGTTTTGTGTCTGCAACCAAAGCTTTTATGTGTCATATAACCGGCGGTTCACAAGCAACTTAATAAACTGCTAAACATCGCAATGCCGAATGTTAGCCACCTTTAGCATGTACTTTGTTGATAGTCTACCGTTAGCTTTTTACTGCTGGAGATTGTATTACGCTTGAACACAAAGCGTAAGTGTAATATATGGAGATTATCCTGCTAAACAAAACTTGTGAGTATCCTAACTGTGTGTTGGCCACAGGACTGCAATATGTCGAAATCCTATTTCTTTCTGGGAAGGGGAGCCCTTGCGATGCTAACTTTTGGGTCGGCCTACAAACATACGTTAGCATTGCACCACTCTATAACCCACCTGGCACAACACAATGTAGTTTGGTCAATCCAGAGCACGGCCAACTTGAACTCAGGTTGAGCTCAAGTCATTCATTAACCTGCTCCTATGCCCTCTTCTCTCCTCCTCCCTGCATGCTCTTGTGCCCCAGATAGCATAAAAAAGGTTTAAACAACATGCCTAATTTATTATTCAATTACAATTAACACCATGGAAGGATTATAGGTATACTGCTGCAAGGGCAAGGAAAGAGAAGATGCTATACGCTGAAGATTAAGGCTTTTATTTCTAAATGATTTGTGATACATATTTGGGAATGTTCCCTTTTTCCTGCCTTTCTCTGTAGTGGTCAAAGGTCAGGGTCAGAAACAGAATGGCTGCTTTTCAGGGACACTTACGCATGCTGGCTTCTACCCAACGTGAAGGTTAGAATCTGGGACCCGGTGTTGAAGGACAATCTCCTAAAAAATCAATCAATCAATCAATGTTTATTTATATAGCCCAATATCACAAATGTTACATTTGTCTCAGTGGACTTCACAGTGTGTACAGAATATCAGTACGACAACACGACACCCTCTGTCCTTAGACCCTCACATCGTACAAGGAAAAACTTCCGGAGAAAACCCACAGTTTAAAGGGAACATGGGAGAAACCTCAGGGAGAGCACAGAGGAGGGATCCCTCTCCCAGGACGGACAGACGTGCAATAGATGCCGTGTGTAAATCGAAGAGATAATACATTTGCAAACATAGGTAGTCCAAATAAAATATGTGACCTCCCATCCCCCCTTTCTGCCCGTCCCCCCTATGCCAAGGCTGCTTCTAAACTGTGATCCTATGCGCTTCCTTCATGCAATCTCACGGCAGTAGGCACACCATCGCACACGCACAACATGTTCCCATGATACATGGAGGTGAAAAGTGAGGACAGATTGGTCACGTCTGTCACCACTCATAGAAAGCCATCTTTGTTACCAGCATGATGAATAGCACCAAGGTAGCCGGTCATGAATGTAACCAGTCATAGATTACAATTAGTTAATAAAGACGTGGACATCTGTTGGCCAAGTTCTTTGGACCCTTGTAAATCTCTGTCTGTTTAATTGTGTGTGTGAGCCTCAGTTTATGTTGTTCTTACCAGTGTTGCCAGATGTTCGACTATCGAAACAGAGACTAAAAACTCGCTATTTTAGTAAAAATTATCGTACACCAGGAGAGCATTTAGTCTTAGCGTCACAAAATGCGTAATGAAGAGGCCCTAATATGCCTTTTTGGGTTTCCCTTTTCCTGTAGTGTGTTATAGGTTGTGTGCATGTCAATGGTCTGCAAAGGCTAACAAATATCCATATTTCGCTCTACGGATATGATTAAAATGAGATAGGACATTGAAGCAACTACTTACTACTAACAATCTCCTTAGCGTATTAACATCTTTCCAGAGCGTTGCTTTTATTGCTTTGAATTGTCTATTATTTTGAAGGCCCTGAACACACCAGGCAGTCACCAGCATACTTGCCAACCTTGAGACCTCAGATACGGGAGCATTTCCAAAACCACCGCGGGTTTTACAATCAGTGTAAAACAGCAGGCAAGAGCAAAAGCATAAAGTATATATAGATAGATATATATATATATATATATATATCTAGTAATCCCAACAGGCCACCTTGTTTATGGTTTGATTCAGTTTTAGTAGAATATAAAATACACGAATGATGAAATGAGCACATAAAGTGCAGACATACTATAAAATCACATTTAATAGACAGCATCTGGATGATCGCAGTACAGAGCTGGCCTCTCCTGGATCAAGGTGATGAGCAGGTCTTCGTTTCCGTCATTCTCAGATCGCCATGATGACAAATAAACCGATGAGATGAAAATGAATAGGCCGTCTGTGTGTGTGTGTGCCTTCTTAAATAGTTTGTTTACATCCCTCACTTCCGTTTCGCTTCTAATGCACTGATTCGCTAGCTGAACAGCCAATCAGAGTGATTGCTTTGTCCGACTGCCTGTGCGTCGGCCGTGCGTCGGCCATGAAAGGCCAAATACGGCGTGTCACGGCCGACGGTTGCGGGACACACCAAATTGAGTTTGGGCGACAGGGCACGCTTCGTCTTCCGACTAGCGAAAATGGCCGATTTCGGCCTGGTGTGTCCGGGCCTTTACTTGTACTTGTTTTATGGTGTGTGAGCTGAAGCTGTGTTATTTTTTTGTATGTTTATTTGACTGTACAGCACTTTGGTCTGGAGGTTTAAAGTGCTCTAAAAATAAAGCTGTATTGTATTATTGCAAGTGTCACAAAAATGGTAGGCATCTTACATAATGGCTTTTTTTTTTTTTAAATGGTTGATGGTTCAGTGCACAGAGGGCAAAATTATCTTAGATATACAATTATTGAAGATCTATCAACACTGGTGCTTACCTGTATTTGTGTGATTTGGTTACGTAGTAAACGCCAAGGCAATATTTCCAATCAGTCCAGTCAATTTTTTATTGAAATTAGAACATGTATGAACATTTCAGCAGTTATACACGTCGTATAGACATTTAATATGAGAGAGATTGGTATTTTGAACATTACTTTGTTCAACGCAAAAGTTGAATTACAAGACAAATGTGTGCGCATTTACTTCGCCCTTGGCTGAAGTAAAAATACAAAGACCCTCTTATTATCCAAAGCTTGTGTGCCTTCACCTTTTTTACGACTGCATTCGCAGAACAAGAACAAGCCTCGACATATGGCCGGAATCAGCAGTTGCTGTAAAACCAGTCAAACAACAAGAAACAAGTCAACCTTTCAGACTTCAACTACACAGCTGACAGGGCCCTACGGCGATTTGTGAATGACCAACACTTCCAATAGTTGAACATGATGAGGATGGCATATTGTGTGTTGTCACCACACACGCACGCACGCACGCACGCACGCACGCACGCACGCACGCACGCACGCCCACGCACGCACGCACGCACGCACGCACGCACGCACGCACTCACGCACGCACTCACGCACGCACTCTCAGGTCACATGTGGTCAGGTGCCAGTCCATTCAAGGGGCTCCTTTGTTCCTCGGCTGATGTTACCAGTAGCTTGGCTCATGCCACACAGACAGCCACTTGTGCAATAAGTGGGTCCAGATATAGGGATACCTTAGTTTTCACTTTTATTTTAGTTTATATTCATTGTAGTTTGTAGGTTTACCCTTAAGATTGGTAATCCTCATGAATCAGAATCGGTTTTATTTACAAGTAGGTTTACACATCCGAGGAGTATTCCCTTTCAACACTCAGAAGTAAAGGCATTATTTAAATCACATGGCTGTTTTTTTTTTTCTACAAGACTGCAAAATATGAGGGGACTCATGTGAATAAATGATATACTGATGTATCGTATAATTACTTCAATACTCATACTGTCAATATGTATGTAGTTCCTAGGCATACTGGGCATTATATCAACGATAGTGCATTAGAAAAGCAGTTTGAACTACATTTGAGCCACCTTCGAAACGCTGCATTTATATGTTCACCTCGGGTTTGGGGGAAAATTAAACCAAATGGATGACACATTGTTGGTAACGGTTCCCACCAAAACAGGACTTGACCAGCTTTGCCTGCTAAATAAGACAGCCCAGTTAAATGTTTTGATTGATTTTAATGAATTGTTATGTCTCAACATCTAATTATTTTCATCCTCTTGCCTTATCGTGACAGTTGTTGGTTGTGCCTGATCAAAGAAGATTAAAGATTACCTTTTCTCAATTTTAATTTAAATGAAAAACTCCATATTTTTTGTATTTATATATTTAATTAATCACTCACGATAAAGACAACGATATGTTGAGGTCTGGATTATATCTTTATGTTTTAGTCATAAACAAATAAAGTATCATTATCATTTATGCAATACATTAAGAAAACATTATTACAAATATATATTTATGTGTATTATGTTAATATTTTGTTTAGAATTTTACACTTGTGTAACACTTATTATTTCTAATTCATTTAACATTAGGTAGATAATGGTTTCTCCCTTTGTCTATCTGTTTCTCTTTCACAGACACACAACCCCCCTGCCGCCACAATCTCAAGCCCCCCCCAGCAAGACCCTGGGCTGATCCTCAGACATTGTTAGGGCTGCTGAGGAGGCGGGGTCCTCGCACCACACTCGTGGGTTCACCGAGGACGTTTAAAGGAGGGGCTAAGCAGGGGGGGTTGATGTGAACGTGTTGGGGGCTATGAGGGGGAAGTGAGGAGGATTATTCCAGGTCAGCAGCAGCATCCTTTGAAAGCTGTGTGACTTGGCGCTGCAGGGTTAACAAGGGAGCTAACCATCACCCACCAGCACAGGGTGAAAGGTCACCATAGTGTACGCTAGTGTGTGTTGGGTTCACATGTCATCTTTGGGGCTTGTAGGCTGTGCTATTTGCTTTCCTTTTCATCACTGCATACTGGTTGTTTTTGATTCCGTTTACCTGCTTACTGACCTTCACCTTAACCTAGAATAAACGTAAATCCGGCTTTAATTTTAGGGTCTCATTAAAATGATGTTATTATTCAAGTTCAGCAAGTGCCTCGCAGCTGCGGCCTTGCGTGAACTTTTCCAGAATGTATGGATGTTCCCCTTCTTGCAGGCCCCAACCCTTGAGTCGAGGACCTTACACATTTTTGGAGTCAATAGCGCCTCACAGCCACTACATATCGCAACTTTTCAAAAATGTATAGATGATCCCAAAGTTATTTGGTAAAAGCAAGCTTACAATTACGGCTTTACCTGCCAGATATCCTTACCCCTAACCCAAAGTCTGCACATGCACATATGTATGTAGGTAAGTGTGTGTGTATGTATATTTTTTAAATCATTCCTATTTGTGACCCTTGATGAAGTATAACTTGAAGCAAGTAGTAAGCTGAAGAACATATCTTAGTACCCTATGCACTTGTCATACATTGTTTGTCTATTTATTTGCAATTTTTGGTTCTTTGTTTTGTTTTAGTTATATTTTTTCTTTCTAGCAAAGTGTATCTGTGGACAAATAGTCTTATTTTTTAAGAAAAAAATACAAAGACACACAAGATCCTTTTGTTTATCTTGCTCTATCAACCACACCCTAAGTTCCCAAAGCCCCTTCTCCTCCCCTTCCCCACTAATTCCCCATCTTCAGTCCGACCTCCACGAACCAACACAAACTGCTCTCATTTCATTACTGAATCCCTCATTACCACACAGGGATTAACTATCAGAGGAGGACATGATGGACAACAGGTCTGAGAGCAGCGCTGCCATCATCATTAGCATGCCACTCAGGCGAGAGAAAACACAAGCACATGTTTAGCCCCATATATTCCATTTGACATGTACACACTAATACTTAGCGGATACCCAATTATCAAGTTGTAAATTCATGAAATGAATGCATACATGCATGAGGTAAAAAATCAATGAGGCAGGCAACAAGAAATTAATCTTGTGTGGATTTTTAAAAACATGTTATCGTGATCAGTGAAGATAGCGTAATTGGATTTATTGTACAAGGGGGGATTGGTTTCTTGCGTGGCTTTTTTTCTAATACATGTATCATTTGAAATATGGATGTGTGAATAATTGCACCCATTCACAATGATGAAAATAAATAATGGATAAATCATAGCATGCATGAACAGGGAAATAAAAGGCTTGTTAACCCTCCAGATGGTGTTGGATATTTGTTTCCTGTTTTACAGATTAATCGCTACCGGAATTAAACAAGTACAATTTTATCACCGCAAATTCTTAACAAATATTGACAAACAAAGGAATAACGTCTGCAAATATTAAAAACAGCTATGCCACAGCTCATGTGCAAATTACGATTTGTTACTGTTATTACCAGTCACAGAAGCATTATCAAGTACCAGGTAATACAGTTATTTACATTACATTACATTACATTGCATTTAGCTGACGCTTTTTATCCAAAGCGACTTCCAATTTAAAAATGTTCTTATTATGTATGCATACTCATTCTTAACTTATTAACGTTTTACCACATTTATTTTATTTACCCATACTTATTGTATTTGCTTTTTTATGCACTGTAATTTTTTCAGTAATTTCACCGCAGTGGGCCGAATAAAAGGACAGATTTCTGATTATCATACATGCACCATTGTAAACAAAGCTGAAAGAAGTTGAAAGATTCAAAACAATAATCAATTGTGATGTTAGTTCAGATTATGTTTATCAGAGATGTGATGGTAATGTTCTGTTCTGGTTTAGGATAAAGGGTAGAGTTAACATTCTGGGAACATTAAAGAGGACATATTGTGTTCTTTTTCGGGTTGATTTTTTGTATTCTGTGTCTCTGCTGTGTCATGTCTCCATGCTTTAAATGTTCAAAAAGCTATTTATTATCTCATACTGCCTGTGCAGCAGCTACTCTTGTCCCCCTTTCTCTGAAAATTGAGAATTCACCATATGAAAATAATTGGAAAATTAGTTGAATACAGTTTTTAAAATCTTATATAGAGTTGCATCCATTACATTTGCTTGTGGTGGGATTTTGACTTTTTAAAATGTTCTGGATTTTTATTTATATGGGATATCAGTGCATTTGAGTGTACAGTGTGCTGCTGGAGTCAATTCAATTTTTAGCAAAATGTGTGCCAAACAAATACAAAAAATAAATCTATAAACAATAGGGGTGTAACGGTTCACATAAGTCACAGTCGGTTCATACCTCGGTTTGGGGGTCACGGTTCGGTACGGGTTCAGTACAACAAGGAAAAGCAAAAAAAAGTCCCCAAATGCATAATTTATTTTTTGCTGTTACTTTATTTTTAACAGTAGTGCAAGTTTTGCTATGAAATAAGGAACTCTAACATTTGGAATCATTAACTGTATTACACAGTTAAAAACAAACCACAAACAGTAACACACACACTCAGATGGCATATTATTTATAATGGCTGATGTCAAACAAAAGGTTAAATAAGCTGTACAACTAAAAAGAATGTCTTGAACATATTAAAATAAATAATAAGAAAGTGTTTCAATCACAATCAATAAAAGGTAATACAGAACTGTATAACATCTTCTGATGTCAAAATAGAAAATAAATACAATGATAAATATAAAACAAAAACAAATCTGTACCTTTAGGAGCAATGTCTAACATGTGTAATTAACTTGTGAGTGTGTGAGGCCATTATGCCTAAATAAAGGTACTCAAGCTTTACTCTATTTTCAAGTTTTTCTTCAAAAAGATGAGTTAGTCTACGTTGTCAGTAGTGAGGGCAGATCTGGTTGGCGGTAACTATGTCACCTGCCGTCGCAACACACTCTCACTCCATAATCGTCCAGGAGCGACGTTTGGTCAGTGTCCGTGGCGTGCAATTGTGACGCTCCTAGGCTCCTTCAGCTTCATAAAGGGACGCAAATAGCTTTCAACTGATTGCAATGTATTCCGATCTGCGGCGGGATTTGACGCTCATGGAAGCACGGCATTCGTTTGTGTCTGCTGCCCTTAAAGGAATGGTATGCTCATGACACTCATTTTTTAAATAATTATCATCCGATAAAACAGACCAGTCTCTGCAGTCTCTCTTTTTTTTTTTAATCCGATGACATTATCAGGATTTTAAACTGATTAATTACCGAAATAACATCACACTGTGGGCGGCGCCATTTTACCGGACGTGACGTAAACCATGCGTTTGGTTTCGAGGACACGTTGATGTTCATGTTATTTACTGTAGTTACTCTCTTCAAATATGCCTCATTGTATCGCGAAACATTGCCACAATTCTGATAGGAACAATCAACGGAATGCTCGGTTCCATCTGTTGCCAAAAGGTAAGCGTAGGAAGTACGTTCGGAGGCAGGTGGCTAGCGAAATGTGGCCGGCCCGAACCGAAAGATCCACAGGCGCATGTATGCAGCGAACATTTCAAGTTTCCGGACGAACTACTCTGAGAGTATGATTAAAACATAACATGGGATTTATTGAACAACCATTACTTAATGGAGATGCAGTACCATCGGTCTTGTCTGGTGTCATCACCGACAGGACACCAGTTCGGCCAGTTGAGAAATCGGCCCCCTCTGCAAGTGTGAAGCGACGGAGGACCAGAAGTAGTGCTCGAGTAAGAATAAGGTATGTTTATAGCGCATTTCCATTGCAGCGGGTAGCCCCGTTTAAACGTCCTTTATCGTCCAGGCCAGTTTTTGGTGGCCCTTTCCATGTAGCGTAGTACCGGCTAGTGGGTATTTTCCCCCAGTTTTTTCCGGCCCCATAAAATCGTGGTTCTAGGGCCAGGGACAACGAGGCCTGAGTATGCTAAACTAGAGAGGGAATCGCTAGCAAGGGTGGTACTACATGCATACATATCTAGTAATCAAAATCATTGTAGCTACTAAGTAGTACTAAGTAGGCTCGAACCTGTATGGCTGAATTCCCCCATCCAATCTCTTCATTTTGCTCAAAACTTCTTCCTCGGCTGAAGAGTCCGAACTCGAATACTCCATGTTTACAAAGTGAACGCAATGGATGACGTCACGACCATCACGTGACTACTGAAAATGGGCAAAAATGGCAGCGGCCTGACGGAATATACAGGTTTGATAAAAAAAGAGCTATAAAATCATTATTTACCGGGGAATATCGCTGTATTCTTCAGGGTATGGTTTACACATAATGTTTCACTAAATACTGAAGTTTTGATTAATTATCTAATGAGTGGAGCATTCCTTTAAAGGCAATGTGAGCGTCCATTCTCATTGGATACAGGAGAATTGTACACCCGGAAGTAAGTATTCCCCTTACTGTCGATTGATTTTACAGTGATATCTGCACTACTCATCGACTAAAAAACACCAGATTATCCTTGTTAATTACACAACATTGATTGGTTTAAATTGTGTGCAATGCTTTTGTATTTTTCCCTTCGATTCGGAGAAACAAATATTTTTCGGAGTAAAGGATGGCAGAAGACACTACACTACCCAGAATCCCCAGCTATCGTTTGTACTACGCCATGTGCTCTGTTGACCAAACCCCGTTTTTTTTCACCATTCATTCCAATGGCTGGCGTCTATGTCACGTGATCTTCAAATTTCTCCCTGCAGAAAAAAAAAACATGGCCGAACTTCGTTTATTCTCGGTGGAAAATGCCTATTTTAAAGTTAGTTTGGCCATTAAAATGCCTTTTGAGTCATTTGATGCGAGAAATATGAGTTGTTATTTCAGATTATGTGTGCAGTGGATGTACAGGATCTTTAGTTTGCTAGTTATTACGAAGATTTACTTCAGGAAATTGCGTCCATAGAACGTTTTCATTGTTACCAAGGTGGTTGCTAGGGACGCTGCTATCAATATTATTTCTGTTTATGTTGTGTAACTGTTTAATGGTGTTATCTTTATTGCCTACCCCTTCCCCGTCAATGTATAGTGTTGGTCCACAGCGCAAACGTAGTTAGTTAGTAACAAAATCCGCATCTAAAGATACGTTATTTTCCCCTGTGCAATTCCAGTCTCACATCTCACAGCACATCGTCATTAACAAATACCGGAAACAGACCGAAAACATTTTTTAAAAATTAAATACTTTATTCCGAGTGTGCTTGCTTTTCTCTTTGAAAGTCATCACATAACGGCATTGTAATACACGGTTCGGCTGCATTAAATATGACATATGCCGTAGTTCTGTATTTATAGAGCCCTGATGAGAAGACAAACATGAGGAACTGAAAACGTGACGTGGATCATAAATATATCAGCCATTAAACAACATCTTACATTTATTTTCACACAATACGTCTCCTTGCAGTATCAACACTAATTCGGCTGACTTTTATATTTGATCCAATTGGTAGATAGGCTGTATTTACACCATAACAGTGCACAGCTGATACTAAGGGACACCTAGTGGTTAAAGCATGTTATTGAATTTCATTATTTTTATTATTAGATATTAATAGGATCCCTATAAAGTATATTCATTACTCGTTATTCTCTACTAATAGTTAATTAAAGACTGTATATAATGACTATTTTGCACATCCCTTTCAAGATTTCAAGATTTTCTAAGGTTTATTGACATATCATATAGGCCTACACAACTATGGTGTAGTTATGCATTGAATGAAAACTTGGGTCGCAGGTTCCTCAATAGTGCATTACAAGACATCTATCAATATTTGTGCATACCTCCAGCAATGTTAACTATGTTGAAGCACTTATTTTAACTGATATTATACATAATTTATTATACTCTTATAAGATGTATGTAGATATTTCATCTCCGGCCTTGTCAGTATTGAACAATCAATGAATAAAGAACACATAATTGTTAAATATAAAACACAGAATTTGTGTGATTATACTAAATGATTTACAAATAAACACCACTGCATATTTACAACTGTTACACATGCTGATGTAACGCAACTGTTCCAACTTGGGATCAATAAAGTATATCTTATCTTAAGCTGATCGATGGCCAGGCCCGGACTGGCCATCGGGAGGACCGGGAGGTTTCCCGATGGCCTGGCCTGCTAAGTGGCCTGCTGACCTTAGGATTCTTTTTTTATGTATGGATTGTGAACGCAACGCTGCGCAAATGTGGGTCTGACTCTGCCTCACAGAGGGTGACTGGCTGTCTCCATGATGTGGCCTGCCCACATGGCCACTTTCATACAGATCATACTAATGCCCTCGATTGGTCTATGTGTGTCATTCAAGCTCGGGAGGGTATGTATGTGTGGCGCGAGAGCGAGAGAGAAAGCGCGTGCACCGGTTACGTGTATTGTGTTGTTAGCATCTGGTGCTAGCTAGCTGCGCTAACGCATATCATGAGCTGTCAACAAGGTGGAGGAGAGTCCTCTCCAGTCAGACTGAGAGACTGATAACTACAGCTCAGGTGAGGTAAAGGACTCTCTGAGTGTTTAGATAGTTAACTTAGTCTAAGTTCTCTGTGGGTCTCAAACGGTTTGGTCACCATTTATGTAAACACATATTTCCATTTGAAGGAGGAGTGATTAGTCAAATATGGATGAATAATAAAAAAATGTTTTAACTAGGTGAAAAAAGGGGTAAGATAAACTTGTTAGCTAAAACTAGTCTTGCTGCTGCCTCAAAGAGGAGCAGGGGGGAGAGGCTGGTTCAGGAGCACAGACACACTCACAACTATAAATGAACCAAAAACAAATAAATAAACAAGTTTCAATGCTTTTTCATATTGGATATGGGATGTTATTGGTTATGGCCATGTTCTTATGATTTTATGATTATTTAAATGTATACAGTTCTGTTTCATATGGGTGTAGTCTCTTTATTTCCCCCTCAAAGTGCACCAGATTGATGCATTTAAGTCCAACATTTAAAAAAAAAAAAATCTTACCGGGGGAGCATGCCCCGGACCCCCCTAGAGGATTGAGGTCCACCTGCACTTAAAATATGTTCACATAGGTTCCTAAATAGATTTGCACATTATTTTAAACAGTAACCCATATGTTTATTCTGGGGTAGTAGATTTAAAGTTTAGGGCTATCACTATGGGCAGCAACGCTGTAAATATTGACAAATAAATCCAGAAAAATGGCACAAAAGAAAACTGGTAGTGGCCTGGCTGGGTGTATAATCCCGGCCTGACTTATTTTCCCGAGGGCATTAGTATGATCTGTATGAAAGTGGCCATGTGGGCAGGCCACATCATGGAGACAGCCAGTCACCCTCTGTGAGGCAGAGTCAGACCCACATTTGCGCAGACCCTGTCGATGGCTACTGCCATATTTGCAAAATTTGCCTCTGAACCTTGACAAGTGCATGTTTCAGGCTTATCAATTAATGTAATGTAATGTAATGTTATCAATTAACAACAAGGGTCACAAACATAAGACCAGCTGTTGAATAAAGCTCTTCTGACCTTAGCTGGCATGTGTGTATATAATGCTGCCCATTATGGGCACAAGCAATTTTCACCCATTTATTAATTATATGTTTTAAATTTGAGTGTTTCCTATCCCCTAAACCTCCAGGGATGTACACAGTTTAATACTGGCAACTTCTTATTATGGGAAATACGAAAACGTCTTTTAAAACTACAACTCCCAGTAGAGACGTGCCATAGATAGAGAACATGTTGCGAAACAGAATAGCCAGCATGTGTAGTTCTGGGGACGGGGTGGGGAGGGGGAGACGCGGTGGACCCGTTCAAATCCAGTTTTGGACAGTCTGCCGTGGTTCCATCCCATTTCAAGTGCTGTTCGAGGCTCGGCGTAACCCTCGGAGCACACTCTCCAATCACAGAGCTTGAGGACTATCACAGGGTTTGTCAAACAGAGCACATGGTGTAGTCCAAACGATAGCTGGGGATTCTGGGTAGTGTAGTGTCTTCTGCCATCCTTTACTCCGAAAAAATATTTGTTTCTCCGAATCGAAGGGGAAAATACAAAAGCATTGCACACAATTTAAACCAATCAATGTTGTGTAATTAACAAGGATAATCTGGTGTTTTTTAGTCGATGAGTAGTGCAGACATGGGCGTCGCAGCCATTATAAGTGGGGGGGACTTGTCCCACCCACTTTTTCAAATGATTCGTTTAGACCCCCCCACTTTTACCATGTGGAAAGTCCGTGAATCGGTCTCTCCACTCGCCGCACTTTGTAGAGCGCGGTGTCAGTGCTTCACTATCAAATCCATTCCACTTGCTTATTGAGAGAATGCCCAAATCAATGAAACTGTACCATGTTTTCACTGCTACTTGTTACCAAGGCAGATTCTCACATAGCGCGCGCATGTTCAAGGAGTGTTGTTGACAGCTCAGATCTGTTGTATGAAGTGATGCTGGTAGCAGAGGTAAGGCAGGCAGTGCAGGCACACACACCAAGTGTTCAGGAAATGGTTAAT
Organism: Gymnodraco acuticeps; assembly: GCF_902827175.1. Classification (NCBI taxonomy): domain Eukaryota; kingdom Metazoa; phylum Chordata; class Actinopteri; order Perciformes; family Bathydraconidae; genus Gymnodraco; species Gymnodraco acuticeps. The sequence continues at coordinate 27,672 of NW_022991357.1, forward strand.
CAAAGCTGACGATCTCTTGGTTTGATATGTTTTCTCCCCCAGACAACATGGACATAAGAACTTGTTTCAAAGAAGAGGAAAGTAAATCTTCAGCTGGTAATCAGTTAACAGTGATGGGGGGTGGCGGGGCGAGGAGTTTCGTCTTTATGTCATGATAGAGAGATACAAATACTGAATATTGAAGATGAGAAAAGGCATCGAAATGCCAGGTTACTAGTGTAAGCATTGGGTTGAGAGGTCATGTGTTGTGAGCATGCACAGTCTGTCCTGGTGTGGTGAAGGAGAGCGTGGTGTGACGGTGTGACTGTACAATAATAAACGGAGGCCCTATCTGCATGGGACGCTCCAAAAAGTACTAAGTTTCTGAGTTTTTGTTACACAGAAATATCATTGAAGCCTTAACACCTCGGACGTTACACTAGTATTTATCATGTAAACTGGGAACATGAATAACCCGATCTCTCTGTGCTCATGTAAACACCATGATGTCCATGTGAGACGCGGTCAGTGTGTTTTACTGGAGCCTCAGTTCGATAAGAGATTATTTTCTGAGTTCTTTAAGGTACTCTCTCTCAAAATGTTAATGTGCATTATGTTTTAATTATAATTCTTATCATTCAGAAGCTTTTTGTGTGTGTTTATGTTTTACTGAGTACTTATAGGCAATTTCCATCCCAGTATTCAGTTAACTATTATTTTCTGTGCACATTACATAGATAGCTAATATTCTACCTACTGCTTGGGCTTTGAGTCTTCAAAATGTCCAATGTCACGGACTGGGACTTACTTTAGAGTCAGTTGTATTTACATTCAGTATGACTTGTTATGATTCAATGTGAAAGAGTATACTGCTCAATACATAATGATCACTTCACCACTCTCTTGACATCTAGGCGCTTGAGAGTGAGTCAGAGGCAGAACACAGGGACAGTGGAGAGAGGTCCATTGCTGAGGTGAGTGATGAAAGGGAAATGACAGTTTAGAGTAAATTGTGATGTGGACTCTCATCCCAGAATGTTAAGGAAATCAGTGGGGATATTGAACAGGAAGCATTTCAGTCAAGGGGCATCATGTGACCAATATAGACGGAAGAGCAACATTTAAGTCAATGATACCATTCCTAGGTGAACTTAACATCTGTATGGAGTCAGATCAGTCTCAATGTTAATAAATTCTCACAGAAGGATTCACAAATGTATTTTGCGATGTATATATAAATGACTCTCCACAACAATATCTCTCAATGCACTCACAAATATTTATTGTTGTATATAAATGTACAAAAAATGGGCACTTAAACTGCTTTTTATTAATTCAAAGACGGCTCTGAATTAATAATCAAATATGTTTCCTTTATTACTACTGGATGAAATTACAAAATGTACCCATCATTTTCCTCATGCTAGTATAGCCACATAAAAGTATCAAACCACCATCTCCTGTTTTTTTTTCGTGGGGGGGGGGGGGGCCCACCCCCCCTTAAAAATGTCCCCCCCACATTCAGGATGCTTCCTACGCCCATGAGTGCAGATATCACTGTAAAATCAATCGACAGTAAGGGGAATACTTACTTCCGGGTATACAATTCTCCGTTATCCAATGGGAATGGACGCTCACATTGCCTTTAAGGGCAGCCGACACAAACGAATGCCGTGCGTCAAATCCCGCCGCAGATGGGAATACATTGCAATCAGTTGAAAGCTATTTGCGTCCCTTTATGAAGCTGAAGGAGCCTAGGAGCGTCACAACTGCACGCCACGGACACTGACCAAACGTCGCTCCTGGACGATTATGGAGTGAGAGTGTGTTGGCCGTCGAGAAAACCCTCTCGCTGGGGACTGAGACTGACTCGGATGTGATTGAGCATGTTTGACGTGTTACCACGTTACCACCAGCATACCGCACCGCTGTCGAACAACGCCGACACACCGTCCTCGTCCGATCCACAACTCGCACCCCATCATTGTTGTAGTCCACAGGGAACCCGAAATGTTTCCACCGGTTCCCACACACCTGATTTAAAAGAAGCAGGTGGGTCTTCTAGCTCCTGTGTGTTGTGTGAACTCGCCGTAGCTACTAACTGTTCTTCTTCATGTATTGTGTTCGTTTTGTTGTGTTTTGTTCTTGTTCTTCTTGTTATTTACGGGCGGCTGGCTTTTAGGCGCAATACCGCCCCCTGGATTATAATAGTGTAATACTGCCCTGAGTGACAGACTTTTTTCCCACTCATAAAAAAACGCGTATTTGCCGTGTGACTGCATGTGCCGAACCGTGACGTCCGAACCGAATACGGATACCGTTACACCCCTAATAAACAAGCAATCTATGTATGCCAATAGACCAGACCCCATCATTAGTACACCATGAAATTGACCCAAACTCACAAACAGGGACGTGCACAGGTACGGGCTAATGTTGCCCGGAAAAACAGCCCGTTAGGCCTTTTGGCTGACCTGCCCCTCTGGAGAGAGCGAGAGTTTGTTTTTCTTTTTTCTGTGTGCCGAATCAACATGATAAACCCACAATTAGTATTGTAGCGTCTCGCTGCGGGAAACACACTTTGTCAGCATTGTCATCTGCCGGTGCGTTAAGACCACCTCAGTGTCGGATTTTGGAAACTTGATTTTGAGTTGTCTCATGGCAGTTAGGGTATAAGGGACAAACCAGGGGACTTTACTTCCTCTTGATACCGATGGTTATTTACAAACAAACACCTAGATATAGCCTACTTGTTGTTTTGTGCTTCTGTCTTTCTGTGTCTTTTCATCTGTAAACTCCCTCAACGGGCCGCTCGCTCTTTTCTTGATCGCCCTCTCACGGGTGAACAGTTCAATGTCCCGCTTCATTGTAGGATTTCTGCCATGTCTCTACTTTAGTTGACCATCTCTGTTAAGTTATGGAATACTAAATAAGTAATTAGATACCCTACCGTTACTGCGCTCCAGTGGCGAGGCATTAACCCTTCACATTCCAACAGAAACTGAACAGGCAGATTCGAAGGTATTTCTTTGAAATATTATTTTAAATACAATTAAATCAAGTTATTTTGGTGAAAACTAATGAAAAATGTAACAAAATATTAAAAAAAATATTAAAAATAAATTTTTATTTTTTTAATGTTTTCAAATATTATTTTTAGAATATCTTAGACCCTCACAGAGGGCCCTGACGGCTCGCCACTGCTGTGCTCATAAAGAATGATAAGAATAAGAATAATGCGTATTGAACTGGTTTCATTAATTAGTGAGTTTATTTAAAAGGTGGGGTAGGTCATTTGGAGAAACCAGCTCGAGTGCGCTAGAATTTGAAAATATACAGCCGGAAAAAATCTGCCACTTCCTTACAGAGCCCTCCTCCAACACACAGAATGCGCACATGACCAATGAGGGCACAAGATAAGTTTGTGCACAGATGGAAGGCTGACAGGCAGGTAGGCCATCCAGTTATTTTAGCCAGGCCGCTAAAATGATTGGTCGTGCTTTTTACAGTACTACGGCTTCCACAGATGACATTTCTTTATGGATTTGTTGTCAAAGCACTCAAGATATTCATTGCTATCGGGATGTTAAGAGCATTCCATGGAATATAACTAAAAGTGTATCTCGAGCCGGTTTCTCAAACGTACCTACCCCACCTTTAAGGTAATTAGTTAGTAGTATGTCTGGACTGCACAGCAGTTACAATGGTCTGGTCAAACTACATTAGAACAGAATTGTCCCCATTTAGTTACTAACATTAGATATGTTAATGAGATATGGACCGCAAAACAAAAATGTCCCTGGTGTTCATTTTTAAAACAAGTCACCGAATGCAAGTAGTCGCCTTAGCTTATTTGTAATGAGATGATAATGTGAATTACTCTACAAATTAGTTAATGTAAAAATCGTTTGGTTTCTTTTACATCAAAAACAAGTTACAATTTTCAAAAGGTCTTATGTTTTTTTCGGGGGGAGGCCCTTTTTCCAGTTTAGAGCAATAGCCCCTCCAAATGTCTGTGCACGTCCCTGCTCACAAACCTGTGTGAAAGGTGTGCGTCAGAAATGCTGAGGTCGGTCATGTTTTGTGTTGTTGTTCTTGTGTGTTCTCCTGCTCTCATCAGTTTCAGTCCAGCCCCTGATTGTTTTCACCTGTGCCCTGTTATCTCCTGTATATATTCCCCTGTTCCCCTTTGTTTGTTGTCAGTTCGTCTTGTCATGTCCTCATGCCAGATCTCTGCTCATTCCACGATTGCCTTTTTTTTTAATCATACTCAAATTACGCTCCTGAAACTCTGTTGTAAGTATCTGTCCTCACGTTGTGAGCGATTTATGTTAAGCCTTTTTTTGTCGCCTCTATTAAGAGTGTTGTTTTCTTTTTGTTCAATAAAGTATAATAATTATACTTTACCTCTGGCTCCCGGGTCGTGCATTTGAGTCCTTATATCTTTGTGGTTCCAAGATCTTAACAGTGTGGGTAATACAGTCAGATGAAATCAGAATTTAAACCAGTACATAAAGTGAGAAACTATTAAAAGGAAGCCAAAACCTATTTCTTTTTATCTCATCTCCACCTTTGGTCGTACATAAACCCAAAGATTTACTGCTAATTCGACTGAAAACACATTTACTACCATTCCCCATTTCTGAACATGAGGGGTTTTCTTGTGTTAACTACCTCTAGAGGTCATCCCAGGGTCACCCCCTCCTGTGCTCCCCTCTCTGCCCCCCTTTAAGACAGGGCATGGGGGTTAACCTGCACCTTTTATTTCCCGCTCCTCTTGTGCCCTACCGTCTTCCCCCTCTGCCATTAGTTCTCCGGCCAGAAACCAGCTTTCTCACCTCTTTCATTCCTCACTTTGCCCTCACATCTTTTTTAGGGGTCAGCCTGTGACCTTGTCCCTTTCACCCTCATTGAGCCCTAAACTGATTGTTCTGGGGCCAGTCCCTATGTCTGCGTGCTCCTCTAAAGGTTTGATTTATTTCACTAACAACGCCTGCGAACAGGCCCCCGTCTGGATTAAGCACCTCACTCACGCATTGTTACAGTTAATGCGTTCACTTGAGTGATCTGTGACCCCAACAGCAGGGTCCTGTTCTATATTTACCTCATCATCTCTGCGCTGCGACCATGGGGGGCAGCATCACAGAACACCACACACACACACACACACACCACACACACACCACACACACACACACACACACACACACACACACACACAAACAACCCCATTAAATTATAGTCCATTGTAATTGCTTCCAGATAATTTATATTCTTCTTGTGTCACTTTATAAACACAAAGTGGAATCTAATTGCAATCGTCAGGATAACCCTATTCTTTTTAAAGGTCACCTATCATGCTATTTTTAGGCAATAGCATAGGTCTCAGATATATACAAATATATAAAAACATGTCTGAAGTGTTTTGCTCAAAATACCAAACAGATCACCCATTCTAGCCATGCCTCATATCCCTCCATTTCACTTCCTGTTTCAAAATTCCTGATTTGGGGAATTAAAAAAAATTGATAAAAAAGAAGGATGGGGCTGAGCTCATGAGGGAGATTCTACCGGCAGATACTGCGGTGATGAAACGCCATATCATGGATTATCAAGGATTATCTCTGAAACAGTCTGGAGCTCAAAGGCTTTCTCTTTTGCCGGTTATACCACAAGGTGAGTTCCTTTTTATTTCCTGCTTCTTCACACACATGCTCTCTGCAGTACAGGTTAGCTCTGAGTGTTAGCGATGCCAATGTAAACATGCACCGACCATATTACGTCCAAAACATTCGGACACATATTTATGTATGGAAGACATCAAAAAGTGCATTTTGCATGATAGGTCCCCTTTAAGTCGAGTTATAACTTCTTTTTTTTTTTTTACTTGCTTTAAAGCAAAAGCCACCATTTGGGGAAATTGTGAAATACACTTATTTGCATTGCATTGTAACCGTTCACAAAATCCTGGGAACCCATAGCTATTGGTCAGATCAAAGCCAATATTTTTCAGGTTCTGTCAATAATGAATATCTCTATGCCAAGACTTCCTCTTAGCAAGTTGAGAGGCAAATATGGAGTAGTTGGAGGAGTTGATAAATGACGTCTATAGTTAAAAAACGATGCCAAGAGAGATATCTGCATATGAAAGCAGGTTTCAAGCATTTCAGTCAATGAGTTGAGCCAATGTTTACCTGCATGCAACCAAAGCTTGCATGAATGTGATTGGTCAATACTGCCTAAACGGACACAATATACCAATACCAAACTCTTGTCCTGTGTCCTATGGACTCTGTTCTCACATTCAGATATCAGTTTACAGAGACAACTGCTCTCATGTACTCAATATAAAGCTATATCCAGCATATGATTAGCTTGGTTTAGCATAATCACTGTGTGCATGCCAAGAAATACTTCCAGCTTTCAACTCTCCGTTGAACGTCAAACAAACACAACAGTTTTACCCAGAAGAACATTCTTCATGTCAAGTTTAAAAACTGCATAATATGGAAGAAAATGTGTTTTACGCTAAATATAATTGAGAATGCAGTTCAGTTCATCCCATATGGATTTACTGGGTGGCAGACAGCGGTTCATGGGGGGTAAAAGCTCTTTAACAGTCACTCCCTCTCAGTGGCAGGAGGTCATGGGTTATAGTGGGTTAGTCAGCGGTTACACACACAGGCTGGGACTCATCAGAGTGTGGCGGGAGGAAACTATAAAAGCCCAATATTCATAAAGTGCGTCACAAAATTAGATATCAGATGATCATGGGTTTCTTTTTTAATAATGATACTCCCACTCATTCGGAAACTAATGTTAATAATCAATAGCTTTATACACAACCCTCATTGGAAAATCTATATCGTATCAGTGACCTTTATTATCATTTTATTGCGCTCATGTGTGCTCTGCAAATAAATGTCAGGAACCTCATCCAGGTCAAACAAAAGTAAAACAGTAAACACAATATACACCTACATGAAATAAATCATACTTGGAGTCATGTGAGAGGCTTTTCCCCCTGCAGTGTGATAAACCTGTGGGAATTATTCAGAGCTGTAGGTCACACTTGATATGGGAATGGCAAAATGAGCGTCACACTTGTAAAAAAATTATCAGGACTTAAAAAGCTCTCAGGTAAGAGTTAGGGCGACTGACTGGCTATCTCAAGCTATTATTCACACAAATTAAACATGAACGGTTCAATCTTAGCATGTAGTCTGGAGAACATGCTGCTCCTAAAAGTTTTCTAAAATCAAGTAAGATTGATTTCTAGAAACAAGATGCTCCATCTTTTACAAATACCATAGAAGCTTAAGAAAAAACTTGTCTATCTCAATGCATTGTTACTTATATACTTGCGAAGATTTCTATTTTTTAATGTGAACCTCTTACTTCAAGAACATGCTATATAATGAGTGATATTCTCCTCTCAACCCCCAGCCTCCCTCTCCCCCTTCTTCCCCTTCATCCCCCACCATCAGAGCCCCTCATTGAGAGCCAGTTGCCGTGAAACAAGATGGAGAGTGAAGTGGCGGGAATCCCGTGAGGCAGAGCGAGGGGGGGGGGGGGGAGATGAGAGGGAACGACACTGAGAGATGAGGAGATGTAAAGGTGTAATAGAGCATGAGAATGAGTTGCATTCAAAAAACGTGATGTGAGGAACAAGAGCAAAGATAGGTGTGGGAGAAGCACCACTCTTAAGCCCTAAAGAAAGGGCGTCGTCGGACTCTGATTGGCTGAGAGGGAAATGCACCAATCTGTTTCTTAATTAGGAGCCAACAGGTGATCTGAATAACCTCCAATCAACTCAGGGGGAGAGGGACATTCAGCTGAAAGGAACAAATAAATAAATATTATCTTGTTCAAAGCACTTGTTCAAGTCAAAGTCTTTCATTGACACACGGCAGCCGGTACTTTCAGACCCAAGCTTAAATGGCATTTTTGGGCACAGGTATATTTAAGTAAGTGGGTCTCTCCAACTTCCATGCTGTAATTGTGTATTACTGCATTTCCTGTTCCAAATATTGAATTATATTGGGTTGAAAAAGATAAATAGAAAGTTGAAATTCTCTGATACTCGAGGTGCATGTGTGTGTACACCAGGGTAGGAATTTCACGACGGCCATGGCCGTTATGCCCACAAGTAATTGTACGTCCTACGGCCACCATGGCCTTTGTGCCCCTCACACTGGGTGTTTCTCAATGTCAAGGAGGCTTGCATGGTAGCACATGTACCTCCGAGTGAGTTCCTTATGAAGCGAGGCAAGAATACCTCCTAGCCTCGGAAACGAAAAATGGAACAGGCTAGCAATTTCTTAGCTTCCATACCTCCTGTGTTTTACGAGCGACTTATCAAGTCTTGGCAAACGGCATAAAACACGATTAAACATGATAGTATATAAAACCATGCTCGTATCTACAACCTATAGAAATGCAAAACGGCGTCAGTTTAGACGTAATTCTGTCCTCCTGCTTACCGCATCATTTATGAGAAAACATTTCATAACATTAACACAACATATTCGAGGTGGTTTTAAATAACATATCCGTATTTATTTATTTCTCCAAGTTATGTTTGTGTGTGCACTGAGGAGTCTCAAACAGGCGTTTGTTTAATCATTTAAGATTGGCTTTAATCAATGTTTGAAAATGAATTCTTCATATGATAAATGAGAGGTAACATTTTATTTATGGTATTATTTCCAATATTTCTCTCCATTCTTCCTTCTGCCAACGCGGTGTCGCAGTTTCTCGTCTCTCCCGTTGTTGTGCTTAGTGCGTACGCATGGGTTAGAGTTTTGCGTGGAGGACCGCACGTTTTCCCGTCAAGTTAGTATTTTATAATCGCAAACATTGCGTAGAAACTGGCGTACGCCATCTTTGAGCGTATATCCCTTTTTAAATGAGGCCCCAGGTCTCTGAACTGCATTATGCTGCGTTCACACCGGACGAAAAGCGAATATTCGCATTGCTCTAATTGCTGGAGTTTCACCGTGGCTGTCAGCTGCGTTACTCCTGTCATCAAACAGGAAGCGCTGGAGAGGGGGCGGGGCTTATATCCATGTAATACTGTGGTAGAAACCAACTACAACAAAATTAACATTTTACCGTGATTTAATTGTAATACACGTTTCAAAATGATGCCGAAGCAACAACATATTGATAACGGTTAGTAAAAACGATGGAATTAATGCTTTTGACTAGTGTGCAGGCGTATTTTCTGAATGGAGATCGGATCGAACGGGCTGAACTAACGTGTAGCTGCTCCTTCCAAACTCACAACAACGTCCCAAAGACAGAAATAAAGCGGCGACTGTATTCGTGTTTTGTTCATGTTTAATGTTGTCCAGTTTCTGAACAGATATGAGGAGCTGTGAGCTTGTGTGCTAACAGCTAACGGCTGATGTTTTGGTTTTCTGATTCAACTTCAGTGGCAGGCTGAGATCCTCACTGCTGATTGGCTACCGCGAGAACGCTACACGCGAATTTGACGCTGGAGTTGACATTTTTTATTAAAGAGACTCTCGTACGTAACACACAGACTTTTGCATTTCAAAGTATTGCTTGTTCGTACAGTTGATTGCTTGTGCTTCACTGTGCACTGCTGAATGATGTATGTGCAGAGTTTGACCCTTGAAGGCTGTTTCTCCTGCTCTGAAATGGAATATATTTGTTACATATTAAAGTAAGTAGTAGATAGAAAACATACCAAACACTAATTATTCAAAGTAGAGTATTTCATTTTATATACGGTAATACTAAGGAGGCATAGGCCTATATGATTATATTGAGATAAAAAGTGATTTGTTTTCCATGTCATTCGTGTGTTTTTCTTATCCGAAAGTGAAGTTATTTATTTTTAAGCTCCAAATCCACATTTTTCCCCCAATGGCCTTTGTGCCCTAGACAAATGTGTGACACCAAAGGCCAAATGGCCTTGCCCCTAAAATGACGAAATTCCAAGCCTGGTGTACACGCACTTGTATATCTGTATAATTGGTATGTATAAATGTATATTCTAAATTAATATAAAGAAATGCTTGATTTTGTCAATCAATTAAGTCGACCTGGACCAAGTTAAGTCAGTTACAAACAGTCATTTTCAGAAACAATCTTTATAATGTCTTTCAAAACACACAAACACAAAAATCTACTAATTAATAACCCTTTTCCTTGTAAATTGAACACTGTACAAGAAAAACAACTGGGATATTCTCTGAGAGTAAAGTAACGACTATAAATATTGCTCCTCTTCCTCTTCCCTGCTCCCTATAGTTAAAAAAATAGTAACAACTTCATAAGTAGGTAAAAAATGAAAACACCAATGAATACTCCCCCAAGGTTCATAAAGAAAACATAGAAAACTGGAATTTGGCTCTGAACACAATCAAATGGCGGTAAACAAAATGGGCCTTTATTCCTTCCAGCTCCAGTAAGTGAGAGGTGCTTTAGATCCAACGCCAGCCACCGGCCACAGGAGTAGGGTTTCGGCCTGTGATCCGATGATTGATGAGGGGCTTAATTGGGTGCTGTGGAAACCAAAAGCCAGGGAGGAAAAGCCTCCCATCTCACAACCACTCATTAGCAACAAGTGTGGGACAAAATGGTCACCAAACACAAGAGGCTAGTGTGTGCGGGCGTGGACACTTGGAAATGTGCAACTCTCTTGTTATTGCTGCAATGTGCACATTTATATGAGAGGGCATATGAGGATATGAACTGGCTCACACTAATGGAAGCATATTGGATAAGAGACACTCCCAGCACTCAGCCAGACGATAATGCAAACACACATCCATCCTCTTGGTGTTTCTATTCCAAGATGCTGCGTTCTTGGAAAGCTAAATGGAGCATTAGCAGATGCTCTGTGTATTTTAGTGGGACTCTCTTTCCCATAGAGGGAAGTAGTTATTTGTTTTCCATGTAACTAGATAGCAGGAAGGGAAGAATGGAGGAGCTAATTTGATGATTGTAATGCACAAATGATCCATATCTCCATGAACAACAAGATTAAAGAACAAATAAACTCATCGGCTGTCTCACCTAAAGTGAACTGCTGCTATTACAAAGTATAAACTCAGTGTGTGCACTTCTGTCAAATAATGTTTCAACAGAAGTTGCATCTCATCTCAGTCTGCATCATCCCCTCATCACGACCTCCAAAGCAAAGTGTGCATGACAAAAAAGCCAAGCCTTCTTAGAAATTGCCAGAAAGTGAATCATGATGGGCATTCCAGTACCGGCGAGTGGCCTTTGAAGTCAAAAGAGAAAGAGGCATTGAAGAGAAAGAAAAAAAACTGTCCCTCCTTTTCCAGCCTCTTTGTGTCTCTGTGAACTTGCTCTCCTTGGACGAGACACAAAGGCTCCTAAGGAGAAAGGCCCCAGAATGGCTGCGACCGCCACACACAGACCTTTTCACTGGAGCTGGCCGTTGGAGCCACAAACCCAACGCCCCTGTGTGTGTGTGTGTGTGTGTGTGTGTGTGTGTGTGTGTGTGTGTTGTGTGTGTGTGTGTGTGTGTGTGTGTGTGTGTGTGTGTGTGTGTGTGTGTGTGTGTGGTGTGTGTGTGTGTGTGGTGTGTGTGTGTGTGTGTGTGTGTGTGTGTGTGTGTGTGTGTGTGTGTGTGTGTGTGTTGTGTGTGTGTTCGATCAAGCCAACAAGGAATGTGACCACCAAACCAAGCAGAATGCTATTGATCTGGAAGGGTTTCAAGGGAATAAGCATCACACAGCAAAGACACACATTTCTAAATAGACTGAAAAGTTTACAATTTGAATTATAAACTTCAAATTAGAGAAAAGTATTAATTAGATAGGCATATTATTTTATTATTTGGGACTTTATTTAATGTAGTGTAAAACAAGTTTTTAACTATTTAACATTCATATGTTCACTTCCTGTATGTAGCTTTACTGTCAATATCACTTTTGTTTTGAAGTTATATTTTATTAGAAGGGCACGTTGCCAAGCCCGTTTTAGAAAGTATAAAACAATGTTTGAATCCAACCTGTGATTTGGATCTGCTCAAAGATGAACTTTTTCCTCCTCCTCCTCCTTAAAACACTGTTAGTTTCATGTAAATTAGGCAACAGACCTAACAAAACCAAACCAGAACATAACTTCCTGGCAATAGTGAGTCATAAAATAAAAGATAGAGATACGCAGGTTAATTTGTCAACTCTATTCTAATGAAAGAAGGTATAAACTCTAATCTGGAGGGATTAAGGCTGAGGTATGGCAAAGTGAGGCATCCCTTATTCCAAGAAAAGAACAAATGAGCCCAAGTGCCTCCCTGTATTCCTAACAATGTGCTCTGAACGTACCATTGTTGTTTGTTAGCTAAAAGGAATCACTGGAGGCCTGGGGACAGGACTGCAATGAATACATTTCTACAGAGTCTTGGTTGCATGTAGAAGAAGTGAAAACTCTTCCTAGTTCACTTCCTTGGCTGTGACCCCTGCTCGTCCAATCCCACCCACAATGACCCAGCATGGGAATGCCAGAGGAGGGGGTTGGGGGGGAGGCTGCCAGCAGCATTCCACGGCTTGGACTCCAGGCAGATCTAAGAAACAAAGGAAACACAAAGACAAGGGGAGGTAAAGGCATGGAGGAAGGGGAGGGTGGAGAAGGGGAGACTCTTGGTTAGAGTGTTGCAGGAGATAGGAATAGAAAACAGATCTTACAAAAAAGGAAGGTAGGGAGTGAGAGAGAGAGAGTGCAAGGGAGGGCTGAAGGCTGGAGCCCACTCCTCTTCCCATGGTCCCTGCAGACGAAGAACCACACCGGGTCCCGTTCTCACACAGAACTTCCCCCAAACATCCGTCACATCCCATTACTGCTGACGCACGGCCTCCCAAAGAAAACTGGAAGGGCATGATGAAATTGGGGTCAAAGTGAATTTGAAGGAACGTGATGAGGGCCATTAGGTTATGGGGTGTCTTGTAGGAGCAAAGACCTTTGTCTCTCCGTTCAAGTGGCATCTCAAATTTAAGGTCAAATTATCTTTTGAACAAGTTTTAATCTTTATTACAAAGATGTGAAGCTACTTAGACATTGGGAAATAAAGCATGGATAATTGCGGATAAACTAACTGGTCAAACTAGTCATTGTCATTTTCAAGGGTTCCTCTTGTATCATGCTGGTTTATTTTGTTGTCTCCAAAAAAGTATTGAGGGGGGAATAAAAACCTACCTAATAAGATAAACCTAACCCCCTACCCTATAATTTCAAGAATATTGCTAGAATGTGTCAGAAAACCACCAGACTCAGGGACAGTTCCATCCCAGAGGCAATACGACTGTTAAACATCTGAACTGTTGAAACAACATCCACAATATTCATCTGGCTGCTACATACTAATTATTCATCGATTTACCTATACATCATATTTCAATGACTTGCATAGACTTTTATTGCATTTATTTCACTTTTTTAAACAATTTTTCTTTTTGTATTTACTATTTCCTTGCACTATATTGTTCTGTTTATCTGTGTTTTGTGTTGCTCTGTTGGAGAAGCCTGTGACACAAGATTTTCATCGACATAACTACACTGTAGCTTTGTTCAGTTTGACTAATAAAGAACCTTGAACCTGATTCTCTCTCAAGCTTAGCACATTGTATGCTTTTATGTTGCATTGATTATTGCAATGCTCTACTTTCTGGTCTCCATGAAATTAATATTGCTTCATTATAACTACTGCAGCTGCACAAGTATTCACAAGGACCAGAAAGAGAGCCCACATCACCCCGATTTAAAGTCTCGGAAGTGGCTTCCTGTGAGACTTCAAAATTGATTTTAAATTACTTGTATTGGTTTTAAGAGCTCTTGACGGTCTTGGTCCAAGCTATTTATCAAATTAGCTATTACTATCAACCTTTTGGAACCTCAGGTCTTCTGGTACTGCCTTTTAAGAAGGAAAGTGCTGAATAAATAAAGGGTTAAAAATACAGTTGATTTGATAGCTTTGTCTGTTTTGGACGCTTATGCATTCCCTCAATGGTCAGCAATGGCAAATAAGGCACTCATTTGCATGCAAAGTTGGACTTTATGTGACACATTCGTGTGGATTTTGCACTGGCAGGCTAATTGAATGATTCTATAGTTATTAACTTATTTTACTGCAAAACTCACCATTTTTAAATGCTTGTGCATATGTAAGCATTTGTATTTAATCATGAATATTTGATCACCAATAATTTTTGATTATTTTGTTGATTGAAATGCTACTATAAAATACTGAAAGTGAAGTTAGTTTTCTGGTCATTTTTTCCTATTGTATATGTATTTCTCTCATTCTAAGAAGCTTTTAAATGTGGACTTTTAAAAGGTATTTGTCATAGGCTGCAAGTGCACATGTAGTATCTCACCACTAATTCAAACTTGGACAATCACACAGAACCTTGCACGTGCACGTGTTGCTTGGCTGTGGTGGGCATAACCATGTGTCTGAGTTGACGTTGGGACTGGTGGCCTCATTATGCACTGAGCTCAACCATGTGGCCTTCTTTCCCTCAAATTCTTCTCCTCTGTCCAAACCACTCCCCTTTTGTTTTCCCCTCCCCCACACCAAGGAATAACCACAGGAGGTGAACTTCAAGAAGCTCAGAAAGACAAAGCATGTCCATGAAAAGATAGATTTTCCAAAAATCCATCAAAAACCCCAGGGTGTTTGTCTTCACAGAGAACCAAATCATTTGCAGAGACTTGACAGTGTTTTAGATGGTTTTCATGTAGACGCTGCGCTGGGTTTTTTCATAGAATGGAGGGAGCCATTGGCCACATGCTGTTTGCAGCCATTGCTACAGGGCAATTGTATATGTCTTTGAATGATCAATGCAATGCAGGTGTGACAGTGGTAAGACTACAAATAATGTAGTGTGTAATATCTGTTGCATTGAATTACACATCATAGCAATATGCTTTTGACATTAGTGATTTTAACACGTCAAAACTCAATATTAAAACTGCATTAATGTATTGTATCGCGGTATTTAAAAAAAGAAACGTGTTTTTACCATAGATTCCCTATCTTTCATGGATTTTTACCATGAATGGCATGGCAGTGTTTCTGCAAAACTGGTTGGTAACAAATGTCCTTCACAAGTGTTGGAAAGGCATTTTGCTTAAGCATGCACCACAATTGTATTTATTTCATCTCCCCCCAAATACAAGCAAGCCATTATTTTAAACTTGTGATTAATCATGATTATTCACAGAATGATATTGTGATTAACGGGATACATTTTTTTTAAATCAATCGACACCAATACTTTTATCCCAAATATTCAAAGTTATATTTCTTATAGCCAAAGAGCACTTTTTAATATCAAACAGTGGAGACATGTTGGCTCTCATGGAAGAAACAATCCAAATATATGATTATTTTCCAAGTTATAACTAATCAAGACAACCTAGAACTACTAAAACATGATGTAGATATCACAAAAACTGGTTGAATTTTACAATTGTATCCGCAAAAAGGAAACATTTACAACAAACTAAATCCAACTATGAGAATCCAGGAGGACTGGCCTAGAAAAACAAAAAATAAACATTAGGGAAGTCCAGTCCAGCCAAACCAGGGACCGTAGGACCCAGAGCTTCCCCACTAAACTCAAGACAAACAGGGCATAAACTAAAATCATAAACCAAAGAAATAAGGTAAAAAATAAAGACAGAAATCCTTATCTGAGGTAGCTGAGCACCGCAGCAAAATAGATCCTACTTCTCCAGCCTTCCTTATATATGGGCAGTGTTGGCAAGTTACTTCCAAAATGTAATATTACATATTACTGTCTTTTGAAAGTAATAAGTTACATTACAATACTACTGTCTCTGAAATGTAATGAGTTACACTACTTTTGAGTTACTTTTGAGTTACTTTCACCAAAATAACCGCAAAAGAATGGCCAGGTGTTTTAAATGCTAAAATGTAGTTTAGTGCAGCTCATTATACATCGCATCACAACTGTGTAGGCCCTTAAGGCTACTAACAACTTGTATTACACGGCTTAGTTGAATACTCGATTCTGATTGTAAACTCTTAACATGTGACACGTTGTTAATACAGCAGTACAGACCACTGTCAGGACTATAATGAATGTTGCTAAGGAGGATCAAGAAAGAGAAAGGAAAAGAGGTTAAAAGACGGAGCGCTGGACGTCAGATAAATCACCAGAAGAAGGCAGAGAGGAAGTAAACAATAACAGGACACGGAATGGGCTGTACAGGCCCGGTTCCAGAACAAAATGACTCGGGGTGCCTCTGAGATTACAGGGGGCGCAGCAGTAGTAGGTTTACATGAGCAATAGTGGCCGGCAACAGCAATGAAAAATAGCATTGATGGTCCCCAATGAACAGATTATGGCATTTGCTGTTTTGAAACCAAGCAAGTGAGAACATTTAAGTGTGTTAAAAGTGCAATCCTGAAATACTCATATAGTCCAAAGTGGACTGTGGCAAAGAAAAGCACAAAAGCTTCAAAACTGATAAAACAAATGAGAAGATATTGTAAATCAAGGCAAATATGATTTGAACCGGCTCATGGTTTGAAATGGCAAACATTGAAAAGCAAAAGTATTATTAAAACCATGTACTAAACATCACCTTGGTCCCATCATATACTCTGGGAAGAGAATATTTAAAACTCCTTTATTTGTTTTCAAAGCCCCAAATGGGCTGGCTCCGGCCTATGTAGCCGAACTCCTGCATCGCTACACCCCAGCCAGAGCCTTAAGGTCGGCTGACCAGCTGCTGCTGGTAGTGCCCAAGACCAGGCTTAAAACCCGAAGGCACCGAGCATTCGCAGCAGCGGGCCCTAGGCTCTGGAACACTCTGCCCCTCCATGTGAAGTCGGCCCAGACATTAGGGGTTTTTAAATCAACACTTAAAACTCACTTCTTCTCTCTGGCCTTCTAGCCTTTTCTTATCAAGCTCCACTTTGTGGAATCAGCTTCCAGTTTGTGTTCGGGCGGCCGACAGCCTATCCGTTTTAAGAGTACGCTTAAGACCTTCCTTTTGATAAAGCTTATAGTTGATAAAAACCTAATGAGAGTGCTTTGACGCAGATACGCTGTGCCTCTTCACCTACATTTTGGTTCTTGCTCTTTCATTTAAATCCTAAAAACTTGGATCTTATATTTAAAACTAAGGTTATTACTACTCTTTCTATGTTTCCTTTATCCAAAACCTTTTCCCTCCATGACCTCACGAGGTTTTATTGGAGGGAAACAGGTTTGCAGAGGGGCCTTATCCAAGGCCGGGGAGTGTTATGCCGTAGTCACAGCGTACCTCCTTATCCTCACCAATTCCAACTAAGGCCCCAGCGGGACCTTGCTCCCTGCGTGTGCCTGTCTGTGTATTTGCATGTTCCGATTAACCAGCCTCCCCCAAATGTTCTTTTTTGTATCTATATCTACGCCGGGATCCGGAGTCGAGGCTGATCCTCTTGCTGTGGTCCTGTGTCTTGGATCCTCTATCCTGAGTTCTGGATTAAGTCGTGGACTTCGGGTCGTGGCTGAACCTGTCTCTGCGGTCCTGCCTGGGTCTCATCATGCTGCTTCCCTGATGGCTTCCACAGGATTGTTGACATCCCGTGGATTCATCTTCTTATTACAGACACATGCATTTCCTAACATTCGGTCTATATGCTGTAAAATGTATTATCTTTTCGATTTACACACGGCATCTATTGCACGTCTGACCGTCCTGGGAGAGGGATCCCTCCTCTGAGGTTTCTCCCATGTTTCCCTTTAAACTGTGGGTTTTCTCTGGAACTTTTTCCTTGTACCATGTGAGGGTCTAAGGACAGAGGGTGTCGTTTTCTCATACTGATATTCTGCACAAATTGTGCTGTTGTATTTACTGTATAGAGTCCTTACTGTAAGGTAATTATTATATGTACAGCATTTGGCTCAACCAAAAATCGTGCTATATAAATAAAACCTGATTTGATTTGAGAGAGGAGAGAGAACATGCGTACGGAGTCAATAAACCCAAATTCCAAACACATTTTTAGATTATTCAGGCAATTTGTTTGCAACATCACTATTACCATAGTAAACACATTCAATTGTTCTATTTTAACAACATTTTTGAAATGTATTGGCTTTCCTTTGGTGAACTATTTGCGTTTCTTTTATTTCCACACTCAGATGATGCACCGCTCCATGACATTCAGTAAGCATTCACTATTCTCTGGAAGGAGGCATAGATTTATCATGTGTATAGATTCTGGGCGAAACCAGCAAACTGCCAGAGTAGATTTATTGTGAGCTCCAGAGTCATCAGGACATTAGACATCAAGCAGCCCAACCAACGCCGGCCCAATGGCACACTCAGTCCTTTAAAATCAGTAGCATACACTCATTCATTGGGATAGATCCCAATCATGTTGATCATGGAGAAGATCATGGTAGAGAAGTGAAAAATATACCCTGATTCAATAAAGTACAGGTATTATCGTATAAGAAAGAACAGAATCACACAATTTTTATATATATTCATTGAGTTAATATATTTCTGAAAGGGGGTGTTTGATTATTGTTCACTGTAAAGGTTGTTTACTAAGAAAAAGAGGTGTACAAAAACGGTATATTTTATATAAATATTTTGGAAAGTGATTCAGTTTGTTTTAGTGCCATTTGAAAAATATTAAAGCTTATTTTGATGTTAATATCAGGTTAATATCAGGAATTGCATTATTTCGACTGGGGTATTAGACTGGTGGAGGAATGAGTCCTAAAACTCTGGAATGAGTTTTGTTTTTTACTACGTCCGGTTCCATCGTCACAGGTCAACGGTGTTGGTAGTTAGATGCCTGAAATAAGGTCTGTGGTTAACACAAGCTTTTGAGATTTTCACGTTTTGTTCTGCGACATAAAATAAGTCAATGAATACCCCACTGGTGAATGTCCGAAGCTTCTTTGTGTCATAAAAATGGACTAAATGAGACAACTTTTGGTTAGCAAGGATGACGCGCAGCCATGTGACCATGCTGTAGATCCTTTATAACCTTAACTTGTTACGTTTGGCAATTGCATTTACGCTTAAAATCCCTAAGTAGCGTTAATATGTGGTGATGATCCTACTGAACTAAATACCATAAAAGTGTTTGCCACAGATTTGAATTTCTACAATGGAAAATCCGGGGAGCCCTTTTGATGCCAACTGTTGGTTTGGATGTGAATTGTTATTTTCATATTGTCTATTGTCTAATACACATGCACCTGCAAACTAGTCTTCATAAGCTGGGGATGGAGATGTCACCATTAATAGGTAATTGCAATTTACAGTTGTCAGCAGGCTCAAAGTCACACCCAGCGACATTACAAACAAATAGAAAGGAACCCCCCCCCCCCACACACATCACTGCTCATGCTCCCTCTGTATATTAGCTCATTATTCATCCAAGCACCTCCAGAGATACAGCGTGTGTGTATCAGGGTGTGATCCATGAATGGGGAGAAACTGACAGGTTGGAAGAGGATGGACGTTATCAACCGACATGTCAAGACACACATACGGGTTTTTGTGAACTGAAAGGACACTTTGACCCAAACACGTTTTTTCCATCATTAGATGGACACCCCTTTCCACTAGCTTTACAAAGATGTTTTGAATATCAAAAAATCTATTTTGAGCCATACAACACAAATCCCACTTCAAATGTCCAATACAGTGTACACATAGCACAACTCAAAATACAACAACCTGACACCATGCTTAATTATGAGGACAGCAGATAATAGCTGCATAAGCCCCGCCCATGACACAATGGTTATTTGTGAGGACATTAGCTATACAACACACAAACATGTCACTGAAGTGTATTAAAGGGATGAACATAACTTTACACAAACAAGTGTTGGATTGTGCATTACAAGAACAAACCTTTTATAAACGGACAAAATGTTTTGCACAACAGCATAGGAATACCTGATTTGTGATGTAATATTTTAATAGACAATATAGTGCACCATAGATATATAGCTTAAAAGCTAAGTTAATGTGTATGTATATGTTTATGTGTTTTAGTTCCTGTTTGCAATCTGTTGTTTTCATGCAAATGTAGAACCACATTCTAATACTCTCCAGAGGGGTATACTACAAGCAGGTCTTCCGAGACAAATTAAATCTATTTGCAGTACTGCTAATTGCAATTACATCATCGATATGAAAAGAACCGATAACGATTTTATAGCAAAGTGACCAAACTGGTTTATCACTAATACAAAATGCTATTTGCCCTACAAGACTGCTCATCTACTTGGAGCATTACCTTTTAAAAGCTGATAGAAAAGGACACATGGCACCTTGCACAGTGAACAATGAGCCAAGTTTAATGGTTATTTTCACATAACACTTTCTCACATGAAAATTGAGCTAAGACTAAATCTTTATTATTTGAAACATATAACTCTCCTTCCAGCATTACCTTGGTACGACAGAGGATTAGGGCCACACAAAAGAAAAGATAGAAGATTAAAGTCGCTATGTTCGGAGAATAAAGATGAAATTATCCCGGGGGCTGAGGGGTTGTTGCAGCAGATCTTCAAGGAAGTTATATTGACAGATTGGAACTAGAACGGATCAATAAATCATAAACAAAACGTTGCTTAAACACAAACTAACTACCGTAATAAGGTTAACAACTATCCACAATCCAATTTTCATCAAAACAACCTCACACCCGCCGCCCTCTGAGCTGGACACATAACACAGGTGTCTGTCTGCAGACGGAGGAGAGAGGAGGGGTCATGGACCATCTACAAAGTGCAACACTGAAAAAAATACTGCAAATAAACTACTAAAACCACCTATTTTCGCAAATTGCATGTGTAGTTTAAGCAACAGTATATTATTGTGTGATTTAAAATGTGATGTTTGTAGCTTTATAACAGAGGAGTTATTGAGTATAGTATCTTTATTCTTGGCTCCTGACGAAGTCTCTAATATTTTGCAAAGAGCGACCAGCCAGAATAGGATGCTCTGCAGCTTTGCACTGTCTGCATTCTATCATCGTGGCCACTTTCCCCTTGGCAATGTGTGCATTAAAATGTCTCAAAACTGCTGCCACCTCTTTTGGAGACCACTTCTGTTTTTGCATCCTCCTGGGAAACCATATTCTGTTAATTTTTGGTCATGCTAAAGGCTCAGTCATCATTGTAAAATTAACCCCGTTGAGATGCAGGACTCAGACGCATGATAGAAACTAACTTCTCAATCATTAATGCTTTTGTTGTAAGCACTATCCATCAAGTCTGAGCAAACCAGAAGCACACAGTCCTCATGAAGAAGATGACATTACATTTTGTGTCAAGCTCTTTATAAAACAAGTGTTAATGTAGTGAAATGAACAACATATAAAAGTCTTCAAATCAAATCAAGTTTTATTTATAGCACATTAATAAACGATTTTGGTCGAGCCAAAGTGCTGTACATATAATAAAAATAGCCTACAGTAGAGACACTTTACAGCTAATACAATAGCACAGATTGATTCAGAATATCACTATGAGAAAAACGACACCCTCTATCCTTAGACCCTCACATCGTACAAGGACAAAATTCCAGAGAAAAACCCACAGTTTAAAGGGAAAAATGGGAGAAACCTCAGGGAGAGCAACAGAGGAGGGATCCCTCTCCCAGGACGGACAGACGTGCAATAGATGCCGTGTGTAAATCGAAGAGGTAATACATTTTACAGCATAGGTAATCCAAATGTTAGGAAATGCATGTGTGTATAATAAGAAGATGAATCTACGAAGATGTCAACTACAATCCTGTGGGAGCCTTCAGGGAGGCAGCCAGACGAGACCCAGGCCGGACCACAGAGATAGGTTTAGCCACGACCCGAAGTCCACGACTTAATCCAGAACTCAGGATAGAGGATCCAGGACCACAGCAAGAAGATCAGCCTCGACTCCGGATCCCGGCGTAGATATAGACACAAAACAAGAAAAATGTTGGCTGGGTTAATCGGAACAAGAGAATACACAGACACAGACAGACGGAAGAACAAGCACTCCCTTAGAATAGGTTGAGGGCAAAGGGTAGCAAGTAAGAGAGTAAGAAACTGAATGGAAATTGATGAGAGATAGGGAGGTACGCTGTGTCTACGAATCGTAACACTCCCCGGCCTGTCTAAGCCACTCTACAAACCGTTTCCCTCTAATAATACTCCAGAGGTTAGAGAGGGAAAAGGTCCTGGGTAAAAGTTATTCTTGATAAGAGAAGCCTAGAAGGCCAGAGAGAAAAAGTGAGTTTTAAGTGTTGATTTAAAAACCCCCAGGGTCTGGGCCGACCTCACATGGAGGGCAAAATATTCCAGAGCCTGGGGCCCGCTGCTGCGAATGCTCGGTACCCTCTGGTTTTGAGCCTGGTCTTAGGCACTACCAGCAGCAGCTGATCAGCCGACCTTAAGGCTCTGCCTGGGGTGTAGCGATGGAGGAGTTCGGCTACATAGGCCGGAGCCAGCCCATTTAGGGCTTTGAAAACAAATAAAAGGATTTAAAAATCTATTCTGAACCGAACTGGAAGCCAGTGCACTTTTTATGGCCAGTTAGAAGACGTGCAGCTGCGTTCTGCACTAGCTGCAGGCGTCTAATTGAGGCCTGT
>NW_022991358.1:0-71263 GCF_902827175.1 Gymnodraco acuticeps
GAAGTAGAAAGTACAGGTATTTGAGTTCAACATGTGAGAAGTAGAAAGTACAGGTATTTGAGTTCAACATGAGAAGTAGAAAGTACAGGTATTTGGGTTCAACATGTAAGAAGTAGAAAGTACAGGTATTTGAGTTCAACATGTAAGAAGTAGAAAGTACAGGTATTTGAGTTCAACATGTAAGAAGTAGAAAGTACAGGTATTGGGTTCAACATGTAAGAAGTAGAAAGTACAGGTATTTGAGTTCAACATGTGAGAAGTAGAAAGTACAGGTATTTGTGTTCAACATGTAAGAAGTAGAAAGTACAGGTATTGGGTTCAACATGTGAGAAGTAGAAAGTACAGGTATTTGGTTCAACATGTAAGAAGTAGAAAGTACAGGTATTTGAGTTCAACATGAGAAGTAGAAAGTACAGGTATTAGTGTTCAACATGTAAGAAGTAGAAAGTACAGGTATTTGAGTTCAACATGTAAGAAGTAGAAAGTACAGGTATTTGAGTTCAACATGTAAGAAGTAGAAAGTACAGGTATTTGGGTTCAACATGTAAGAAGTAGAAAGTACAGGTATTTTCGTTCAACATGTAAGAAGTAGAAAGTACAGATATTTGAGTTCAACATGTGAGAAGTAGAAAGTACAGGTATTTGGGTTCAACATGTAAGAAGTAGAAAGTACAGGTATTTGAGTTCAACATGTAAGAAGTAGAAAGTACAGGTTTGTGTTCAACATGTAAGAAGTAGAAAGTACAGGTATTTGGTTCAACATGTAAGAAGTAGAAAGTACAGGTATTGTGTCAACATGTAAGAAGTAGAAAGTACAGGTATTGTGTTCAACATGTAAGAAGTAGAAAGTACAGGTATTTGAGTTCAACATGTGAGAAGTAGAAAGTACAGGTATTTGAGTTCAACATGTGAGAAGTAAGGAAAGTACAGGTATTTGAGTTCAACATGTAAGAAGTAGAAAGTACAGGTATTTGAGTTCAAACATGTAAGAAGTAGAAAGTACAGGTATTTGGGTTCAACATGTAAGAAGTAGAAAGTACAGGTATTTGAGTTCAACATGTAAGAAGTAGAAAGTACAGGTATTTGAGATCAACATGTGAGAAGTAGAAAGTACAGGTATTTGAGTTCAACATGTAAGAAGTAGAAAGTACAGGTATTTGAGTTCAACATGTAAGAAGTAGAAAGTACAGGTATTTGGGTTCAACATGTAAGAAGTAGAAAGTACAGGTATTTGAGTTCAACATGTGAGAAGTAGAAAGTACAGGTATTTGAGTTCAACATGTAAGAAGTAGAAAGTACAGGTATTTGGGTTCAACATGTAAGAAGTAGAAAGTACAGGTATTTGAGTTCAACATGTAAGAAGTAGAAAGTACAGGTATTTGAGTTCAACATGTAAGAAGTAGAAAGTACAGGTATTTGTGTTCAACATGTAAGAAGTAGAAAGTACAGGTATTTGTGTTCAACGTGTAAGAAGTAGAAAGTAAAGGTATTTGGGTTCAACATGTAAGAAGTAGAAAGTACAGGTATTTGTGTTCAACGTGTAAGAAGTAGAAAGTAAAGGTATTTGGGTTCAACATGTAAGAAGTAGAAAGTACAGGTATTTGAGTTCAACATGTGAGAAGTAGAAAGTACAGGTATTTGTGTTCAACATGTGAGAAGTAGAAAGTACAGGTATTTGAGTTCAACATGTAAGAAGTAGAAAGTACAGGTATTTGTGTTCAACATGTAAGAAGTAGAAAGTACAGGTATTTGTGTTCAACATGTAAGAAGTAGAAAGTACAGGTATTTGTGTTCAACATGTAAGAAGTAGAAAGTACAGGTATTTGGGTTCAACATGTAGAAGTAGAAAAGTACAGGTATTTGTGTTCAACATGTAAGAAGTAGAAAGTTACAGGTATTTGTGTTCAACATGTGAGAAGTAGAAAGTACAGGTATTGGGTTCAACATGAAAGAAGTAGAAAGTACAGGTATTGTGTTCAACATGTAAGAAGTAGAAAGTACAGGTATTTGTGTTCAACATGTAAGAAGTAGAAAGTACAGGTATTTGGGTTCAACATGTAAGAAGTAGAAAGTACAGGTATTTGGGTTCAACATGTAAGAAGTAGAAAGTAAAAACTCGTCAGAAAAATAAGTAGTGGAGTAAAGTACTGATACCAGAAACATGTACTTAAGTACAGTAACGAAGTCTTTGAACTCCACTACTTCCACCTCTGGTTCTCTTTATACATCGATGCCCTGGAGTCTTATTGTCCTGTGTTTGTCTCCAGGTGTGGGACGGGACCAGAAGTGCTTACACTCTGCCTAAGGTGATCGTGGAGCCTGACACCACGGAGGGACCGTCCTCTTTCCCCCCGGAGAGAGAGAGGCTCATCGCAAACATCCTCGTCTACGACAACCACGTGGAGTACGCTCGGCAGCTGAAGGTCAGAGCAACACAATATCTTACAAAGGCTTGAGTTCATAGTTTAATGTCTTTCCTGCCAGTGGCCATCAAACTCTATAACTCTTCACCCTTCAGTAAAGGGAACTTCCACACCAACACTATGTGCAATATAAATATCATTACAAAACACTTGCTGCTATATAACATGTGCAATATCATTATTATTAATAATGTTCTATGATAACGTGCGATTACGTACCTGGCAATACGTTGTTTGCACTACTAAATACTGTTAATATTTACTTCATTATGTGACCGTCTCTATTTCCTGTAGATATTTAATTGTTCTTTTACTGCAGTTTTATTATTATGCTGCTGTGTTTATTGTATTTTTGTAACTCTGGCACAACAATTTCCTTCAGGATAAATAGAGTCTTATCTTATCTCTCTTATCTTTATTAAGATATTAATATTAATATTAATCACGAATACTCCTCATTGAAGAGAGTTCATTCAATATTTTCACCAAATGCCTCTTGCATTAATGCAATAGTTCTCAAAGTGGGGGGCGCAGAAGCATGACAGGGGGGTGCGAGAGACCAGGAGGAAAAATGGTTATTTAAAAAAAAAAAAAATTAAAAAAAGAATTGATTCGAAAATAATATAATACAGTACTATGACGTCTGGTTCTCTGTGTTTCATTAAAGCTCGGCTCTGTGTGTGTGTGGAACGAGCCATTTTGTGTGAGTGCGCGAGCGAGAGAGAGAGAGAGAGAGAGAGCGCACCGGTACCGGAGATCGTTGTTGTTAGCTTCTGGTGCTAGCAAGCTACGCTAACGGATATAAGGAGTTTTTTCAACAACAAAGTGGAGGAGAGTCCTCTCCTGTCAGACTGAGAGACTCAGTGAGCTAAAGGACTCTCAGCGTTATCTCAGTGGGTCTCAAACGTTTTGGTCACCATTAATGTCATCAATTATTTCTGAGGCACACATTTATATGATCATTATAGTTATACAAAAATAAGAGAATAAATGAAAAACAGGTATGAAATACTATATAACAGTAAAACATGAATAAAGTTTAAAAGGGGAGTGATTTGTAAAATATCCATAAAGAAAAAGTAAATCTGTTTACAGTTCTGTTTCAAATGGGTGTTGAGAGATGTATCCATAGATCTCTTCATGTTGCTCTCAAAGTGCACCAGATTGATGCTTTTAACTTTAATATTTAAAAATAAATCTTCCCGGGGGAGCATGCCCCGGACCCCCCTATGTGAGGTCCACACACCACCTATAAAAATATCACTTTACCCCTGCTTACACCTATATGCCGTGAGCTGATTATCGAGCCTTCATTGTAACTGTCACACTGTGTGTGTGGGGGTTGTTGCAGTAGAAAGTTCCACTGTAGCGCCCGGTACATTAATGGGAAACCCTAAATGTTTGAGCACCCTCTATGAAACGTCAAGCTACCCCACAGCACCCCCAAAATAAATCTCTGGCGCCGCCACTGAGCCTGACTATTTGTGTTGGGGGGCCCGACTTTTTTTTTTTCTCCAAAGGGGGGACCTGACAGAAAAGGTTTGAGAACCACTGCATTAATGTCACACAGATCAGGATCGATATTCACAACATCTTTTGGTCAGGATGACGCTGTATTACACTTTATCTGACGCTTTTATCTAAAGCAACTTACAAAATCAGCTATAAGGTTACAAACTCAAAACAGCAGGAAGCAAGCAGGCACATCAGCTTCAAAAAAGCCTTTTAAGTTGTCAATACGAAAATGAGAAGTGTGTTTTTTGTATTATTCATATATTTTAATTTGCCATGGTGCTTTCAAAACAAAGGTTTTCAGTCTGTGATGCTCAGAACAGATGCACTGCTCGGAAATGAATGAAACATTCTCGCTTTTCTGTTTCTGTAATGAACTTTTCGAAGCTTCTTCTGTTGACTTGAATAGTTCACTAAATAAGAAAGAAACTCATACTGCTGACTAGCGCTTGATCTATTAGCGATGTTTACCAATTGAATTAGTCCAACAACACAAACCCAATCTCAAAATGTTTGAATGATTGCTTGGTTTTCATGGATCACCAGAAACAGAACGATTTGACTGTTAGACTTGATTTCTGTGTGATTTGGTGTTAATATCTGGCACATATGTTCAGACATGTTGAACCTATAACATGGATGTGACTCTCCACTCTTCCCACTCCCAAGAAAGGTCAGCAATACAATGCAAAAATCTTCAAAACCAGATGTTTCATTTATACCTTCAGGAACACACAAACAAAAACAACCCTAAACGTTTAAACAAAAACCAAACAAAAGCCTCTGACCTGAGCTCCTCCTCTCATAACAGGGACAGAGGGTCTAAGGACAGAGGGTCTAAGGACAGAGGGTCTAAGGACAGAGGGGGTCGTTTTTCTCATACTGATACTCTGAACAATCTGTGCTGTTGTATTTGCTGTAAAGTGTCTCTACTGTAGGCTATTTTTATTATATGTACAGCACTTTGGCTCCACCAAAAATCGTTTATAAATGTGCTATATAAATAAAACTTGATTTGATTTGATAACACATTAGAAAACAGGGTTAAAAAGAACCTTCTTTTCACCCTTACTACGGCTTTTATTGTAAAAACGGTTTGCATCCGTACATGATGTGTCCAACTATGATATTGAGTGTGTACAAACAAACAAATGAAAGTCCTAAGAAGAGTTGGAGGAAGACGGCTCACAGTTTCAGTCAATATTTCTGGTAAATAAAAGATAAACCCGAGCCGGTGTGTCGAGCTCAGTGAGATTACAGAGTGAGACGCAGAGATTGTTTCTGATGCAACCTGCTGATTGCACACGGATTGATCAGATACAACAGGAATCAGTCGGGGTTAGTTGCTCTGTTCGATGTTTGACCCTGCAGGGATGGATCGTGGAGCCAGAGATGCATTCATGTTTGTTTTGAGTTGAATATGTATGTGGTGCTGGGATAGTCAGTTGGAAATGAAAGGCTCAGTGTTTACGGTGTTAAGAAACTGTACCAACGGCTGAAACTGGGACGACATTTAAGCGTACCTTAAAAATGACGGCACTGATCGAGGTTTTCTGTAAATGTCCAAGTCTGTTTGCGTTTACTTCCTGTCTGTCTTCTTCTGCTGTTCCCTTTAGTGTTTACTTCCTGTCTGTCTTCTTCTGCTGTTCACTTAAGTGTTTAATTACTGTCTGTCTTCTTCTGCTGTTCACTTAAGTGTTTACTTCCTGTCTGTCTTCTTCTGCTGTTCACTTAAGTGTTTAATTACTGTCTGTCTTCTTCTGCTGTTCACTTAAGTGTTTACTTCCTGTCTGACTTATTCTGCTGTTCCCTTAAGTGTTTACTTCCTGTCTGTCTTCTTCTGCTGTTCACTTAAGTGTTTAATTCCTGTCTGTCTTCTTCTGCTGTTCACTTAAGTGTTTAATTCCTGTCTGTCTTCTTCTGCTGTTCCCTTTAGTGTTTACTTACTTCCTGTCTGTCTTCTTCTGCTGTTCCCTTTAGTGTTTACTTCCTGTATGTCTGTCTTCTTCTGCTGTTCCCTTTAGTGTTTACTTCCTGTCTTTTTGTCTTCTTCTATTATTCCCGTTAGTGTTTACTTCCTGTCTGTCTTCTTCTGCTGTTTCCGTTAGTGTTTACCTCCTGTCTGTCTGTCTTCTTCTATTGTTTCCGTTCGTGTTTACTTCCTGTCTGTCTTCTTATATTGTTCCCTTCAGTGTTTACTTCCTGTCTGTCTTCTTCTGCTGTTCCCTTCAGTGTTTACTTCCTGTCTGTCTTCTTCTGCTGTTCCCGTTAGTGTTTACTTCCTGTCTGTCTTCTTCTGCTGTTCCCGTTAGTGTTTACTTCCTGTCTGTCTTCTTCTGCTGTTCCCTTCAGTGTTTACTTCCTGCCTGCCTGTCTTCTTCTATTGTTTCCGTTCGTGTTTACTTCCTGTCTGTCTTCTTCTATTGTTCCCTTCAGTGTTTTCCTCTTTCCTTCTCTTGTGCTCTTTTCTATAGAGTGGACGTTAAATTAACCGGACTTCCTTATATGACGGGACATCTCTTGATCAGAACGTTCTCCTGAGCAGAGGCCACAGATAGTTCCAAATAGACCAATCAGCATTGAGTATTCAACCGAGCAGTGTGGGAATTTAATTTAAACCATCAAATCCTGAGATCAAACTTTACCACGGACCTTCAGACTGTATCCACTCTTGACTGTACAGAACATCATTGACCTCTGTCTTCTTGTTAATCACTTATTTCTGTCTCTGATCTGCAAACAGCTTTTACTCCCAGCGCCTCCGGCTCACCTCAGATCAAACGCCTCACAATAATCAGTGTGGGTTTTAGAAAAAGATGCAATCTGAGATCTCGGTTCGCTCTTCTCCGTCTCACCTGCGTTGTTTTGGAAGTGAAACTGCAGCTTTGATCCTCTTTGCTCCTCTTATCAGCGCTGCAGACACGGGCTCATTTACATACGCTCCGCAGACTTTGCTGTCACTTCACATGAAGGAGTTTTACTTCCTAAATACTGTTGTTCAATATCATGTGTGTGAGTTTTCAGTGGTAGGAAAGTGACTAAATACATTAAGTACTTAAGTATCGTTCGTAAGTACAATTTGATAGGAATGCCTTTTTAAAGAGTACGACTGCAACATTTGAAACAAATAACAAATTGAGATTATTTGTGACTGCAATGCAATATGATTCACTGTATTGTAAGGTATCACTTTTTGCATTATGATATTCATTATCCTTGACAAATATATAACAAATATTAAGTGTTTTTCACACTCACAGATAATATTCCAGCTATATAGAAACAGATATACAGCTACAAGGTTGTATAGAGATACGTAAGCATTTAACCATAGTGTACTTACAAGTAGGTGGAACATTGATAAATACATACATGTCTAAATATGATATTATTCCCTATTCCCTGTGTGTGTGTGTGTGTGTGTGTGTGTGTGTGTGTGTGTGTGTGTGTGTGTGTGTGTGTGTGTGTGTGTGTGTGTGTGTGTGTGTGTGTGTGTGTGTGTGTGTGTGTGTGTGTGTGTGTGTGTGTGTGTGTGTGTGTGTGTGTGTGTGTGTGTGTGTGTGTGTGTGTGTGTGTGTGTGTGTGTGTGTGGAGGAAACATCTATCTTTATCAGGGCTGTAAGTCATAAATCACACTGTGTTTGTCGCAGAATCACATTGAATTACAGACACACACACACACACACACTGCTGTATAGTTGTCAGTCCTGTTTTATCTCAGACAGGATTTATTACTGAGCTCTGTTGAGCACATCAGACCCTAAATGCATCGTTGTAGGCAATTCACACTGACAACAGTTTTTAAAGCATTTCTTAAGCTTATTACATTTCGGTCACAGTTAACAGTCCACACACTTAAAGGGAGGTAAACTTCATGTGACCCCTTCTGTTTTATTTGTATCTGCAAGTTTTTGTTTTACCTCAACCAAAGGAAAGAGTGGATATGTTTTCAGCTCAGCTTGTTCTGTCTGTTTGGAGGAATATAAAAAACTTTGGGCACAGTTTTCATGAAACTTGGTTACACGTGCAAAGTCCTTTTTACTGTTTCAAGCTACACCCTTCTGACAAGTTGCAAAACGTTTTAACATAGCTTCCTTGGCAGAAGTAAATATTATTAAGGGGGACTTTAGAGCTTTATTTTCTGTCGTGGGACATTTCTGTATCACAATGATTTGCAAACACTTTCTGAACTAACAAACTGACTCCTTGTGATTACATGTGTCAGGTCACATCTGCACCTGCAAAGACGTAAGTACCTCCTGGAGACTTAGAAAAGTCAAGCTGTTCTTTATGTGCTACTCCCATAACTTCAGCAAGGATGCAAGTCTTTGAAAAGATTAAAGTGACGTGCATGCCACCAAACTCTAGTTACTTAAATGCATTATAGAGACCATGGGGTCCGTCTACTTGCATGCAAACATAAAAGTGTAAATGGGAATTTTCTTTTCGATGATTTCAAAGTTCGGTGTGTTATGCTTCCCAAAGTCACCACCTTGTCATGGAAGTACTTTCATAAAAAGGACATTTCTCTCTTACATGCAGCACTTATCAAATGACTATCTTTATAAAGTTCCCCTCCTGTGTAAAAGCTCTCTTTCCTCGAATGACAGAGTATTATGTACGAACAGTTCCTGCAATCACAGCCATGAATGTCCTTTCTCTTTCTTTCTGTGTGTTATTCTTAGTGTTTACAACACCCTGATGTCTTTGTCCTTTTGGTTTTTGGACATGGTAATCAGCATTGCATGGCCTGTGGAGCGACAGGGGGAGAGCTCATTTGTCCTTTTATTTCTTCCAAGGACATCCACCCTGTAATAATCACAAATAACTCCTCTAACAGGATAAATCAGTGAATTATAGCTGTGGAAACCAGCCTGCTCTGACCTCCCACACAGCCTCCGCTGCTGTTTGACTTCACACACAGGAATCTGTTTGAGGACGTATGAGTTTGTCCTCTGGGTACTTTCAGTCGCTTTCTGTTGTTTCTTTATTTGCTCCGATACATCTTCTATACCGGAGGGTCCAAACACTGCTGCCAGGCTTTTATTCAGAGAGATTGCTCTTCTCTTTTTGCTTGATACCTTTTGCTTTTGGTGCACAATAACAATACTATTACTGTTAATGCAGGACTTTGACTTGTAATAGAGTATTTCTGCATTGCTACTTTTACTTAAACACAACGTATTTGCTCATTTTCAGGTTCATATTTGTGTTGCTTAATATTAACTTAAAGAGGCCCTATTATACTTTTGGAGGGTTTCCCTTTCCTGTAGTTTCTCTCCCACACACTGCCTGAAACGCCTCCTTTGGACTCCTTTGTTTACTTCCTGAACATAGTGACATCACTATGTAACACTCGCGCTTCTATTGGCTAGCGCTCCAACAAATTGTAAGTGATAGGATAAGTGGCGGGACATCTCTAAGCGGTTGACCAATTACAACAGAGTCGGCCAGCTTTCAGACAGAGGGTGAAAAGAGGTGCTGCAGCACAGGCAGTATGAGACAAATAAAGAGCTTTTTGAATATTGAAGCATGGAGACATGTAGAGACACTACATACTGATATACACCTGAACATCAGCAGGAGAGGACTCTTTAAAGTAGAGACACTACATACTGATATACAGCTGAACATCAGCAGGAGAGGACTCTTTAAAGTAGAGACACTACATACTGATATACACCTGAACATCAGCAGGAGAGGACTCTTTAAAGTTAGAGACACTACATACTGATATACAGCTGAACATCAGCAGGAGAGACTCTTTAAAGTAGAGACAGCTACATACTGATATACAGCTGAACATCAGCAGGAGAGGACTCTTTAAAGTAGAGACACTACATACTGATATACACCTGAACATCAGCAGGAGAGGACTCTTTAAAGTAGAGACACTACATACTGATATACACCTGAACATCAGCAGGAGAGGACTCTTTAAAGTAGAGACACTACATACTGATATACACCTGAACATCAGCAGGAGAGGACTCTTAAAGTAGAGACACTACATACTGATATACACCTGAACATCAGCAGGAGAGGACTCTTTAAAGTAGAGACACTACATACTGATATACACCTGAACATCAGCAGGAGAGGACTCTTTAAAGTAGAGACACTACATACTGATATACACCTGAACATCAGCAGGAGAGGACTCTTTAAAGTAGAGACACTACATACTGATATACACCTGAAGATCAGCAGGAGAGGACTCTTTAAAGTAGAGACACTACATACTGATATACACCTGAACATCAGCAGGAGAGGACTCTTTAAAGTAGAGACACTACATACTGATATACACCTGAACATCATCAGGAGAGGACTCTTTAAAGTAGAGGACACTACATACTGATATACACCTGAACATCAGCAGGAGAGGACTCTTTAAAGTAGAGACACTACATACTGATATACACCTGAACATCAGCAGGAGAGGACTCTTTAAAGTAGAGCCACTACATACTGATATACACCTGAAATCATCAGGAGAGGACTCTTTAAAGTAGAGACACTACATACTGATATACACCTGAACATCAGCAGGAGAGAACTCTTTAAAGTAGAGACACTACATACTGATATACACCTGAACATCAGCAGGAGAGGACTCTTTAAAGTAGAGACACTACATACTGATATACACCTGAACATCAGCAGGAGAGGACTCTTTAAAGTAGAGACAGTACATACTGAGATACACCTGAACATCAGCAGGAGAGGACTCTTTAAAGTAGAGACACTACATACTGATATACACCTGAACATCAGCAGGAGAGGACTCTTTAAAGTAGAGACACTACATACTGATATACACCTGATCATCAGCAGGAGAGGACTCTTTAAAGTAGAGACACTACATGCTGATATACACCTGAACATCAGCAGGAGAGGACTCTTTAAAGTAGAGACACTACATACTGATATACAGCTGAACATCAGCAGGAGAGGACTCTTTAAAGTAGAGACACTACATACTGATATACACCTGAACATCAGCAGGAGAGGACTCTTTAAAGTAGAGACACTACATACTGATATACACCTGAACATCAGCAGGAGAGGACTCTTTAAAGTAGAGACACTACATACTGATATACACCTGCACATCAGCAGGAGAGGACTCTTTAAAGTAGAGACACTACATACTGATATACACCTGAACATCAGCAGGAGAGGACTCTTTAAAGTAGAGACACTACATGCTGATATACACCTGAACATCAGCAGGAGAGGACTCTTTAAAGTAGAGACACTACATACTGATATACACCTGAACATCAGCTGGAGAGCACTCTTTAAAGTAGAGACACTACATACTGATATACACCTGAACATCAGTAGGAGAGGACTCTTTAAAGTAGAGACACTACATACTGATATACACATGAACATCAGCAGGAGAGGACTCTTAAATGAAAATAATATAAAAGGGCTATACAAATGTAGTATATATAGAGTATCTATTGAATACAATACATGAAATGAATAGAATAGAATAATACTATCAAAAAATATAAAAACATTGGATACTATATAAGTTTTACTGTATGCCGTTTTTTTATTGAAATCTAAATGCAATGAGGTAGCTGGGAGTACAATCAGTACAAATCATTTGAATGGGAAAAACTGTGCTAGTCAGGCTAAATAATCGTAATTAAATATAACAATAAATGCAATTTTCTAACTAATTATCCACTTTTGTTATGAGTTAATTTACGGCTAGAAACCTTGAGAGTTCATCATAAAGAGGCATTATTATTCCCTGTTTGAGCTTGTGTTATAAATTAACTAAACAAAAAGAAAAATGCTTGAGGTGCAATATTCAATTGTTTAGTAATGGAGTTTTAAAAAAACACTGGGAGCTTAGTTATCTTCTTGTGGAGAATTAATTAGTGAGTTGACTATTTCAATGCTGACAGAAAATGACTCGAATATCTCTGATTAATATTTGCTTGATTAAACAATCCCTCGCCTAAGTTAAGTTAATTTCTTCTCATTCATTTTCCTAATTAAGGCTCTATGAAGTGATCATTTGTCGCTTGTTGTCATCGAGCCGTTTAAATGTCGAGTGTGTGAGGCTGAGTGGGGTTTATTTTTTCTGGGACGCACATCCACACTCGACCCCGGAGGCGTTAAAGAGCTCTTCACAATCAAACGCGGCTCATTGCACTTTAAGCACATCTAACTGCTGTTAATTTACTGCATCAACACATTATTTCATTTAAAACAACAGGGGAGATAATGATTGTGAAGTTATATGTAGGATAAGACTTTGATGAGGTCACTGCTTTAAATACAGATCAGAGAAAAAGACCATGAAATGAAGCTCTTATAGAGTCATCTATATAATAGAGTGGTGCAGTGATGACGTATTATTGTAGGCCGAACAGGAAGTTACCACAGCAAGCGGTCCTCTGACTAAAAGCAATGGGTTTTTTTTTTTGGCTTTATAGCCTAACGTTAGGCTATAAAGGAATTACAGCACGGTCACATGACTTCACGTCACCACCGCTAAGCTACAGGTGGCTAATGTTGGGCTATAAAGGAACTACAGCACGGTCACATGACTTCACGTCACCACCGCTAAGCTAAAGGTGGCTAATGTTGGGCTATAAAGGAACTACAGCATGGTCACATGACTTCACGTCACCACCGCTAAGCTAAAGGAGGCTAATGTTGGGCTATAAAGGAACTACAGCACGGTCACATAACTTCACGTCACCACCGCTAAGCTAAAGGAGGCTAATGTTGGGCTATAAAGGAACTAAAGCACGGTCACATAACTTCACGTCACCACCGCTAAGCTAAAGGAGGCTAATGTTGGGCTATAAAGGAACTAAAGCACGGTCACATGACTTCACGTCACCACCGCTAAGCTAAAGGAGGCTAATGTTGGGCTAGCAACCTCCATCTTTTTTTTCTTTTCCAGTGGGGTATTTAGCAGTGGCGAACTGTCAGGGCCTTCAAGGTATTCAGAGAATACCCTGGAACTAACAAAAAAATCGATTTAATTATATAAATAAAATGTATATAAAATGAATAAATGAGAATCATATACTGTATTGTTGATCTGTAATATTACAGTGTTACGTTGATTTGTTTGTCCTTCTCAGTCCATGCACTATGCATTTCAGTGGTTTTGTGTTCGGAAAAAAAAGCAACCAATCACATATTTTTCTGGGTCTCTGGGTAGAGTATCCTTCAACCCAGGGGTCAGCAGCCCCTGGCACTGTAACCAGTGGCACACCAGGAATAAGTGGAATAAGTGGGCAAAATATTTAAATTTTATTTTCGGATCCTCAACGAGACCGCCGCCAGAGCGCGTCTCCCCGTTCCCTGCAGAAGGAAGCCATGCACGCAGCGCAGCCCCGCTCTCTTTAACTCCAGGTGACTTTCTGCCGCTTTGCTCCGTGGTGCTGATCGTTTCACCACGGAGGAAAGCACTTCACAAATTGCAGTACCCATAAGGAGCTGAACACATGCCGCAGTGTTTGCGTGGCTGTGTCTTTAGTTGAAAGCCCAGTGGCGATCTGCTCATCTCTCATCTAAATAATATGCTACAAAGGGGCGGACTGGCCATCTGTGTGTTCTGGAGAATCACAGAACGGACGATCGTCCTTATTATTATGCCGTTCAAACCAATTATTTAAATTTGTTTGTTAAATTCGGCAGCATGTGAGTCGCGCTGACAGGTCCACACACTTTCCCCGCAGCGAGGCTCCTCCCCGCCCTCCTATTGACAGTTCACGAGGGTCAAAACTCCTTGTGTTAACCACAGACCTTATTTCAGGCAGCTAACCAAAAACACGTTAAAAAAAACCGTTGACTTTGAAACAGGGGAATCAAGAAGGGCTAAAAAGCTAACTCATGTCGGGGTTTATCACTCATTCCTGCACCACTCTCTACAGGCCTGAGCATGTAATCAAACTTAGGACAATGAAAATAAATCAGTCATGTGATTCTTGTGAAGTAAAAAGCGTTAATGCTTGAAAAAGTTGGGAAATTATTCAGCATTCCTGTTTTTCCTCTCTATTTTTATATCCCTGGAAGTCTTAAATGCCAACTCATTTCTGGTTTTGATGATGATATTAGAGCGCTTTAGCTTTAGAGCGCGTTTTAGAACTCATTCCACCACCACTCTATAGAGGTACACATTTAAGACCCACTACTTTACTTGTAAGTCCCACAAAGCCAAGGAGGTTGTTCGTCCTTGAGTTGTTGTTGAAACAAAATGCATCAGTCGGTGCGAGATAAAAAACCTGATTGTGATACTTGAGGGTTCGACAGATGAAATTGGTTTTGAAGAGGCAGCAGCTCGTCTTTGTGTCTCCGCCTCCATCGTCCACGTGTTGAATGAAGAGTCATCGGGCCGAGGTCACTGTAACAACAAAGGCAATCAGAATCAGATGAATAACAGGAAAGAGGTATTGTCCCTGAAAACAAATAAAAGCATTACGATTCGATCACCAACACTGTTCAAACTCAACGTCCTGTCTTCATCATCAGGATGGAAACAGACTCCGCCTCCCAGCTGCTGAGCATCAAAAACAAACGTATAACACATTGAATTGTAGTGTTTGGATTCAATGTCAGAATCAGAATACTTTATTTATCGCTGGGGGAAATGTGGTTTTGTATCAGAAACAGGTTTATTACCAAGTAGGTTAACACATAAAATGAATTTGAATTGGTGTTGTGGTGCATACATACAAATAAAACAGAAATTAAGAACACAGATAGTAAACTATTTTAAGAAAACTATAATAACGTAAAAAAAAAAATATATATATACAGTAAAATAAAGCAGTATTTACATTGAATGTGATTGAAATCGTAGAAATGGAATTGGAATAAAATATGTGCAGTAATGAGGATGTTTTCCATTAATATCTTTATTCTATTAAAACCTTTACGCTAAAATAAGATATTAATGGAAAACAAATGTATCCTCTAAATCAGCGTTTCCAACCTGTGTGCCGCGGCCCCCTAGTGGTCCGCATAGGCATTGCAAGTGTGCCGCCAAATATTTCATTTGTGTTTTGTACAGGCTAAAGCAGGGGTGCCCAACCAGTGGATCTGGGGATCTGGGAATCTCCCCGCAATCGACCGGTCGATCGCGGGGAGATTCCCAGTCGATCGCGAGATGTGTCTAAAAATAGAACAACAATATTCTGTTTTATCGTTAATGTCCTATAACATAATCTTCCCGTGCCAGAATAATGCACTTGAGCGCATCAAAGCTTTGTGATTGGCCGGCGTGACCCCATGTGTGGGGGCGTGGCTGGTGGGCAGTGCACTAGTTCGCTGACGTTGTCCGTGGCAACAGGAGTGACAGTCCGCACACACAAGACCGCAATTATGGCAGAAGCAAAAAAGCCCAAAATATATAATTTTCACTCCGAGCGGGAGGATGATTATGTTTGTATCTATTCCAATTCAAAGTCCATCTGTCTGATCTGCAATGCGAGCGTGGCTTTATCGAAGAAGGGTAATTTAGGAGCGGCATTTCAAAACTGCACAAACGCTACGAGACGGAATTCCCTCCTGATTCTGCCCTACGCTCCAAAAGGGGAGGGGCCTGAAAGGACAACTAAACGCACAGCAGTCCATTTTCACCAGGCTCAACAACAAGAGCAAGGCTGCTACCAGAGCATCTTATCGTGTCAGTCACGTTCTTGAGAAACACATGAAGTCTTTCAAAGACGGCGAAGTTGTGAAGGAAGCATTCCTGGAGGCTGCTGACGCGCTTTTGGGGGACAGTAAAAATAACAGAAGCATTTCAACAGGTTTTTGATATAATAAAAACTCAAGTTAGATACCGTTATTAATCAGCTGTAAGTTTTAGTTTGTTTGAACTTATTCATTATAATTATTGTACAAAATGGTATAAGAATGCAAACATTAAGATCTGTTCTGTTTAAATTGATTATAGTCTATTATCAATTCAGGTTAAGAAACTAGTGTTGCTTGCATCCTATTTTAAAGGCATTTCTTTTTATACTCTAATAAAATGCAACAAAAAAAGGGTTTGATTCTATTAATGTTGTCTTCTTTATTGCACGTTGGCAGCAGATTCCTGGGTAGCTTCAGATCTGAGTTGTCTTATTAGTAAGCCTAATTTATACTTTTGTAGCAACACTATTTTTATATAATGGCAAAGAAAGTGTTCAGTCTTTTTTATAGTCAGTTTTATACAAGTAGAAGTGTGTATTTACCTGGTAGTAGGCTGTCAGTAATGGCTACGCCTCTCTATTGGGACTGGTAGATCTCGGCAGTCTGGCAACTTTGAAGTGGTCCGATACAGTCAGTCGGACCACTTCAACATTTCACAAACAAAAATAGGTTGATAACCAAATACCACCAAAAAAACAACATGGCAAAATATGTATTGTTCCTTTAATCCCACTCTTCGTTAGAGCTCATTATTTTTGCCACCCTTTGATTTTTTGTGGCAATAATTGTTTCCAAAATAAATTGTATTTGTATTCTACTCTTCAAGCACCTTAAATTAAGATTACTCCTTGATTGACATTTTAAAAATATGTATTTTAGCCATAAGAATAGTTGTATTCATGAACTGTGTGCAGTCTTCATCTAAAAGCCCAAATAAAATATTAAAGGGTGTAAATGTAAATTCAATATTTGCCGCCAAATAATTAATTTGCAAAACATTATGATTTGTGTGGAAACATTTTCATTATTAAGATTTTATTTTATTTGAACCTCTTTAACTTTCTCTTTCTTGATCCTCCTTAGCAACGGTCATTACAGTCCTTAGCAACGGTCTGTTCTACTGGATTTACAACGTGTCACATGTTCAGAATTGACCAATCAGAACTTTATTCAGATTAGATTTTAAAAATGTGATTCTTAAGTGGGCCCTGAGCTGAAACAGGTTGGGAACCGCTGCTCTAAATGGTAGTTTAAGTCACTGAATTCATACTTTGGCGCAAAAACAAAACAATTTGAAATGGATAAAATACATTCAGTGTGTGAATTGTACCGTTTTAACGTCTGTTAGATTAGTCGTTGTTGAAAGACAGAAGAAACACATTAATATGACAGATGATTTAGTGATTGCGACCACCATTTGACTGACAGCAGATCCGCACAAACCCTACCTGAACTGTAAATGGTGAATTATTGTACAATACACACGCATTAAGAGCAGCTCAGAATGATGTATCATGGATAAATATCCTTTGTTTGGATTTCTCTTCACGGCTGATTCTTAATATCGTCAATCAACTCTCAAGTGTGTGACACAAACGGAGAGCTCTTCCACTAAAGAAAAAAAAAGTGTTTGAACAGGAATATTCCCCCCAATTACCAGCCTCCTCTGGTGACTCATCGGCAGTGTAACATTGACTCAGGCGTCTCTTTGAGAAGGCCATTAGGGAGAGAAAGGAGGCCCATCACGATGAAAAGATAGGCTGAGAACAAGAGTGGTGAGGAGGAGGAGGAGGAGTGCTGCAGTCGCCTCCTCAATTCCTTATTTTCTCACACACACACACACACACACACACACACACACACACACACACAACTGATTGAACATTTATTTCAATGGTACTTGTTTAAGAAAGGCTGCAAAATGTCAGACTTAACTGTCACTCCTCCTATGCCACCTTAATCAGCAGAAACACTCATCTGTACACCAAGACATGAAGAGTGTGTAGATTATAGTGTTTCTACACCAACATACCTCGTTTCCCTTATAGCATTTTACATATTATAGCTTTCTAATTAACAATATCAAATGAGAGAAATGAGATGCTGATATGGAGTAAAAACCTGATGAAGTTGGATTTACTTTTACACATTTTGAGGATAAATTATTACATCGTTTTTTACTAATTTGGAGATAACGATATTGGAGTGATTGGTCATTGTTGGCGTAATTCTTATCATAATTGAAAAATCTATCAAAGTGAAGGCATGATTTTTTTTTCAGAGGATCTGTCCTAAACAAATGAGTTTTATTAAATCTGTAGAATACTGTTTGTAGGCTGAGATAGCTCTGCAGCTCCACAGTACTTCATTGAAAATTGTATTTAAGACTTAATTAGCAATTATTGTGCGATTTGATTGCACCTGTTCATTTTTGCTATTTTGATAAAATGTTTAATATATGTGCAGCTCTAGCAGATATCTTACATTTTAGTATTTGCCGTTTTACGATGCTCCAGACTCCCTACATTTTTAAATGTCTTTTGGAGTCATGCAGATGCCATACTGTATAGAGATCCCAAATGTAATGACGGTGCAGATTAGGGCTGCACGATATATCGTGTCGTGACGATAATCGCGTTATGCGCATGCGCGATATTCACATCGCAGGACGTGCGATTTAAAAAAGACATTTGGGGTGATATTAAGTAGGCAAATTAACTCAAACACGTCATGTTACAATTATTTTGCTGCTTGCTACAAAAGGAGGAGTGAGTGACATGCAGGCTCTGCATGCACAGCAAACCACCAATCACAATCATTCTTGATCAGATCACAGCAGGATAACCGAGCTAGCTCAGCTTGTTGCTCTGATAACTTAAGATCCAGAAGTCCATGACTAAAATCCTTCATCCGGTTAAATATCGTTAAAAAAATACCAATTGTATCATTAAAGTTCAAGAGAGGATGGTTTGCGGACAACAAAAAACTGTCTTTTCTTCAATTCCTGTATGTTTTCATATCGCAGGGGGAAAACATTCTTCTGAAACGGCCTACAGATATTCAACGTCTCCAGAGGGTACTTTCTAGTGACAGTGGTTCCTTTGACGATTGACCTTGTTTTCTGGAGTGTTTTTAACACTCCAGAAAATGAGGTCAATCCTCGTGGAATTGATTTAATGATTGAAGTCCAGAAGGAGGGACTTTTATGTCCATCTTTTTATTTATTAACTACCTATTTTGTTTTCTTTAATGGCCACATCCTGAATTATTGTGCAGAAGGTTTAAGACTTTGATTGTTGTGCTTGGACATTCATGGTTCCCAGAGGATGACTCTTAATGATTATCATAATCCTTCTGACTTCTACTACAGCGCCACCATGAGGTTCACACTTTTGGTTTATGGGGTGAAATGTCTTGACAAATATTGGATGGATTGTTCTGAGACGTTGAATAATATAGTGACAGTGGTTCCTTAATTAAAAACACTCCAAATAATAATTGCAATACTTGTAGAATTGATTTAATGATTGAAGTCCAGAAGGAGGGGCTTTAAGTCCAGACTTTGTATTTAATAACTACTTATTTTTGTTTCCTTTAATGGCCACATCCTGAAACGTTGTGGAGAAGTGTTGAGCCTTTGATTGTTTTGTTCACATTGTCACCGTGACCTCCTCCGCCGCGACAGCTTCTGCTCATTATCTCATTTTTAGCACTCACGGTCGGCCGAGTGCACATTTCCATGTCATTGGATGTTTTTTGGAGGGGTACAAATGCAGTGCTTTTTTACTCCCACGCAGTTTCCTGTTTAGTGAACACAGCTCTGAGGAAAATGAGATTGTATGTTGGCCCGCGGGCTCAATTCTACTCAAACCACCGACCGCAACAGAAAGGCTGTTTCTTCCTCTGACCCTCGAGGAGTGAGCCAAGCATCGCTCAAACAGCCGAGAGATCAGATCCACGTCACACGCACGCTTCATTACACAGCTCCAGTGTGTGTGTGTCGTGTACAGATAATTTATTTAGATATTACAGCTTTGGACCGCTGAGTGTGTGTGAGTGGGTGTGATAGTTAGAGAACAGTTTCCAAAATGCTTTTCTTTTGTCACATTGTCTTACTTCAATGTACTAAGGGCAAAATGACCCATATTTGCTCACCAGTGGGAGTAATATATTGTTCCGCTGAAGGTTTTTTAAACGTTGTGAGGGACAATACTTCAGTGGCGCCCTCGAGGTCGTCCTTCCTCTATTATTCATGAGGAGAGATAAGGAACCAGAGAAGATCCTCTTGCAGAGAGAGCAGTAAATAAACTAGTGGTTTGTTTAGTGCTTCAGTCATGTTGAGTAGTGATGAACAAACGGCTGTATTGTCTTAGCATTAAAGGGACCTCTTTCTAATAAGTTATTCAACCTTTATTCATT
The DNA here is from genome assembly GCF_902827175.1 of Gymnodraco acuticeps. NCBI lineage: Eukaryota > Metazoa > Chordata > Actinopteri > Perciformes > Bathydraconidae > Gymnodraco > Gymnodraco acuticeps. The sequence continues at coordinate 20,037 of NW_022991358.1, forward strand.
TGGGAAGACTATATAGTGGTGAAGTGATGATGTGTTTTTGTTATTATCAGAGGATAGCATCATAGGGGCATATGGGTTTTCCATTGGATTTTGAAATATTGCAGAAAATTAGATCCAAGGCAAACACATGATACTTCATACTTTGTTCAGCAGGATAATCTCTACATATTAGCCCCACTTTATGATTTTTGAAGTAAAAAGCTAATGTTGGGCTATAAATGAACTACAGCACGGTTACATGACTTCACATCACCACCGCTAAGCTAAAGGCGGCTAATGTCGGGCTATAAAGGAACTACAGCACGGTCACATGACTTCACGTCACCACCGCTAAGCTAAAGACGGCTATAAAGGAACTACAGCACGGCCACATGACTTCACATCACCACCGCTAAGCTAAAGGCGGCTAATGTTGGGCTATAAATGAACTACAGCACGGTCACATGACTTCACTTCACCACCGCTAAGCTAAAGACGGCTATAAAGGAACTACAGCACGCCTACATGACTTCACGTCACCACTGCTAAGCTAAAGGAGGCTAATGTTGGGCTATAAAGGAACTACAGCACGGTCACATGACTTCACTTCACCACCGCTAAGCTAAAGGTGGCTAATATTGGGCTATAAAGGAACTACAGCACGGTCACATGACTTCACATCACCACCGCTAAGCTAAAGGCGGCTAATGTTGGGCTATAAATGAACTACAGCACGGTCACATGACTTCACTTCACCACCGCTAAGCTAAAGACGGCTATAAAGGAACTACAGCACGCCTACATGACTTCACGTTCACCACTGCTAAGGCCTAAAGGAGGCTATGTTGGGCTATAAAGGAACTACAGCACGGTCACATGACTTCACTTCACCACCGCTAAGCTAAAGGTGGCTAATATTGGGCTATAAAGGAACTACAGCACGGTCACATGACTTCACGTCACCACCGCTAAGCTAAAGGCGGCTATAAAGGAACTACAGCACGGTCACATGACTTCACGTCACCACCGCTAAGCTAAAGACGGCTAATGTTGGGCTATAAAGGAACTACAGCACGGTCACATGACTTCACTTCACCACTGCTAAGCTAAAGGCGGCTAATTTTGGTCGTGATGAAGTTTAGTCGTCTCATTTAGACACTTGTTAGCAAACGCTGTTTTTTGCTACTCTGAAGCTTCGGACATTCATCAGTGGGTTATTTACTGATTACCTTTATGTAGTAGTAATCATATTAGGGTAATAACACAAAACAATAACCGGTTAAGAGTTTGATTTAAGCTGATTCAAGACGGTTAAATATTAAGAGACCTAGGATATGTTCTCATAAGATCATTATAGTATACTCCCCTTGCTCCATTTCATATTAAAAGTACTTCACCAAGGGCCAAATAATTGATTGTTTTATTTAAGGTTCAGAGTGCTTTAATCTAAAATGAGGTTTACTTCAGTCGGTCATGTCTCCTGTTCCCTGTGGAGTAGATTTTCCAGCACAAAGAGCCCGCTGTCGAGTTAGTCCCTCTCAGTCGGCTTTTAAAGCCCATTTCCTGCCGCTCATAAAGAACCCAGTGTGAAATGAACGGTTTCTTCTCCTTCTCAGGGAGGGCACAAGTTTTTTGGCTGCTTTTATCGACGCCTCAGCTTGACGAGTGGAAGCCCAAAGCGATCTTTTTGAATTTTAAGGAATCCCTTGTTTCTGAGCAGCCGGGCAGCACTAACACCATGAGACAGCGGCAGCTCGTCCTGGCTGGCGGGCGGTGGGCGGACGGTGGAGTGTTTAGTTTTGTATACAGATCAAGTACTTACAGAATCCACCACAGGCTGCTTCACTCCCATACAAAAAAGAAAATGGTTTGTTTGCAGGCAAAGCTGCTGGGAGCCATTTGCTGTCAGACAGGCTGATCATTCTCAGAGCTGCGGACCAGCGTGTCCTACGGTCCCTGAACACACCCCCTGTGCACATGCTGATGGTGATAATGTGCCCATTATCCCAAATGTGGCCCCAGCAGAAATGATCTGATTGGTGAAAGGCATTCACAAGGATCTAACGATACCACTGCTGCTGGTTGCTATACCAACTGTTGTCGTTAGGTAAAACTGCGGGGTGATTTTTCTCTTTTATCTGCACTTTTATTATCCTTTAAATAACAAATATTCCCAGGTAATGTTGTTTTTATTAAGACCTTAACTCGTTGGAACCGCCACAGAAAGATGAGAAACTCTCTCTTGGTAATGCAAATGTAGTTTATGTACGTCTTGTTTTATTAACTGCATCTGTAACTTTGATATTTAAATCCACCATTTCTCTGGGTCTTGCAGATTCAAAAGACAAATGATTACCAGTGCGATACCTATGTTGTGCTATCAATGCCACATAAATACTCTTTTAGCAAAACTACATTGTTAGAAATATAAATTCTAGCCACCAGTTGATGCTTTGAAGTTTGAATGCAATACACCCTAAAACTAGCCCAAATGGTTTAAATCAGTCATCCCTAACCCTGATTTAATAACCATACGACAAACAAAGTATTATTTGAAAGGGATTACATTCTAAAAAAACACTTTATGATCTGCTTTATATATAGAGGTGTATTTTACCTGGAGCTGTATTCTTCATGGAGCTAGCTGCCTTAAGACGTCTGATTCGTTGATATTTTCACAACACAACAGGATTAATTATCTACGAGTTTAAATCCAGAAACGCAGAGTTCTGGAACCAAGTTCACCATGACATCCTTCAATGTCATGGTTTCAGTATTTTCACCCCAATATTAAATCTTGCTTCAGGGATTTTCTCCCGTTCAACCAACCAAGCAATAGTTCAACACCAATATTGTTGACCTTGTGGTTTAGTTTCATTGTTGTCTTTGCACTACGATTGATAAATATCTCTACAACATAAGGCTTTAAGGGGATCTATCATATCACTTTGTGATGTCTTCTCTACATCAATGTGTCCCCGGTGTGTCGGGGAACTCACGCAGCGTTAGAAAATAAAACCCTCTCTCTTTTCCTCCGTACCCAAATCTCTAAAAACGGGGCTACAACGGAGCTGATCCAGATTTGCGTCCGATACGACGTAATATCTGAAATGTGGACCCACGGCCCAATCAGAAACGTTGCTATCAGAAACAATGCCCGACTGTTTTGGACGTAATATGGTCGGTGTTTACATTAGCATCGCTAACACTCAGAGCTAACCTGTACTGGAGAGCATGTGTGTGAAGAAGCAGGAAATAAAAAGGAACTCACCTTGTGGTATAACCGGCAAGAGAGAAATGTAATGTTCTCCAACAGATTGGTCAATTTGGGCACTTTTCTATGTTGAAAGTTGACTTCTTTTCAAGGTTGTAAGGTCAATAAAACATGAGAACAAGAATTCTTTCAAATGACATGTTCTCCTATCATCCATGTTGGGTTAGCTATTCTTAGAGCCTCAACTGTAGTGGAGATACAACATCTGAAGAGGATGCATTGGCAGATATATACATTACAAGGGTGATTCTCTGTGTGAATATGATTCGAAAAGATATTCAAGTGAATTCTTGTTGAACCTTAATAATCAGATGTAAGAATGATTACAGACAGTAAACATTAAAGTCTACCATTTAGTCATCTTAGAAAAGTAAAACATTCAACCCTGTTATGCTAAAATAAATTGACAGGGTTGAATGTGACGGGGTTGAAGTTGTTAAGACCTTGTTTAGCTAAGATATGGCACCACATGGAAGTTAAGGACATTACACAATTCTAATATTTTGAACCAAACAATTGTTTACTATTATTAATTCATATAACAGAGTTGAAATGTTGAGCTTGACAATCTTAATCTGACAATACAAAAAAATTAAATATAGGTAAGAGAAGATATTGACATTTGGTTTTTCTTTGCCACCTTTTCTTCAGAAGACTATGTGATGTCACTCTCTCAATGCAGATGTCACATGGACTGATCCATTATTTTTAATAGGAGGGTAAATGGTATGGCGTGACGGGGTTGAAACAAACTGTGAGTCAATATTGCAATTTCATAGATAATTCATGTATTTTTTCAGAATTTGATTATATTAGTAGCAACATTTCGCGATAACTGTATATGTACTTTCTCGATATTGAGCGGGACCTTGTAAGGTTAAAAAACCTGTTAATAATTTACAAAGTGTCGGTGATGAGGTCAATATCGCACTTGATCTAAGAGGTGTTGAATTGGGCTTTCCTAATGGATCTCCTTCAACCTGTGCCTACATAAAATCAGGATACAGAAAACTAAAAGAAACGGAGGAACCAAAGAAGAACTTCCTCTCAACTTTCAACAAAATTGTCTCGGTAAGTCGCTAGGGTACTTTTTGGACATACTGTGACCGTAGTCCTCTGATCAGATGAGTCATGTTCTGGTCTAAACTTAGTGCTGCTTCTCTCAGCTGAAAGTCTGCTCATTATTCTCACACCTGGCCTCACAGGACCGCTGCACAGGATTTAATGTGTGGCTACAGGCAGGACGCTCCGCCACATGGCACCGCCTCCACTCGTCTGTCTTCTGTTGCTTTCTCTCCCTGCATTAGTCACTCTCTGAGCTCTCTCCCTACACCTGTTTCCAAACACAAACTCTGGTAAATGCTGCTAAAGTCTCCGAGAAAACACAGATAGACTCCGCAGAATTAAAGTTGTTTTCTTTCGTCTCTTTCGGCTAAACATCCAAGTCTCCGGGGAAAGAAAAACCTGAGCAAAGTCTGCGATTCTGCAAACAGAAATACTGGGTTTGTGTCTTTGTGTGCTTCCTGCCACAGTGGGATTCATATGGTCTTTAAAATGATCCGTGTTCAAATAGCATGTTCTCTTTCATACTTAGAAAGTTTTTTATTTAAAGGGGACCTATCATGCAAAATGCACTTTGTGATGTCTTCTCTACATCAATGTGTCCCCGGTGTGTCGGGGAACTCACGCAGCGTCAGGAAATAAAACCCTCTCTCTTTTCCTCCGTACCCAAATCTCTAAAAACGGGGGAACAACGGAGCTGATCCAGATTTGCGTCCGATATGACGTAATATCTGAAATGTGGACCCACGGCCCAATCAGAAACGTTGCTATCAGAAACAATGACCGACTGTTTTGGACGTAATATGGTCGGTGTTTACATTAGCATCGCTAACACTAAGAGCTAACTAGGGCTGTACCCGAATATTCGTTCGTTGGAGTACTATTCGGGGTTTCAATTTAGTTATTCGGATATTCGTTTTGTTTGTTTTTTCCCCGTTTTTTTTCCAAATTGAATTTATTGAAATCTCCAATATCAACGTAAGAGCTTGTGCCTCTTCGGGGGGGGCTAACACTTAACCATAAACGTTATTGTTTACTTTCTCCGTCTTTATATGTAGATATTACTTTTCTCCATTAATCTCCGTCACGTTGTTTCCATAGCAACAACAACTTCCTGTCAACAGCGCTACCTCTCCTTCAAAATAAAAGCATGTCCATAAATAGGAAGATCAGCCAAATTACACTTAAGACATATACAACTGCAACGAAAGTAACAAACACAATGCGATATCCTTTTACATTTCAAAGAACACAAATTGGGTTACATTAACAAATACTATAAAACAACAATACTGTAGAATAACAAAATGAATGCCGTGAATACACACCGAAATACACGTGTTGGAGCGGTTCGCTGCTGATTACTACGTAAGCCCCCCCCCCGCGGACCGAATATTCGAATACTTGCTGCTGATTACTACCGAATATCCGGAGCCCGAAAAATGGTATTCGGGACAGCCCTAGAGCTAACCTGTACTGGAGAGCATGTGTGTGAAGAAGCAGGAAGTAAAAAGGAACTCACCTTGTGGTATAACCGGCAAGAGAGAAAGCCTTTGAGCTCCAGACTGTTTCAGAGAGAACCCTTGATAATCCATGATATGGCGTTTCATCATCAAATGCCAAAATCAGCACTTTTGAAACAGGACGTGAAATAGAGGGATATGAGGCATGGCTAGAATGGGGGATCTGTTTGGTATTTTGAGCAAAACACTTGAGTATTTCATTTTATTTTGTAGTACAAAATCATCCAGTCTCTCGATGGGATTAAGTCTTTAGTAACTATGCATTTTAGTAGGCTATGTTTCCAACTAATGCTAAAATAATTCACGTCTGTTAGAATAGACTTTTGTTTCTCCTGATTTATAGATTAGCGTGATTTTCTTTTTCAACTTGATTTGGAAAACGTTGAAGCATGTCGCACTCACTTGTACTAGAGTATTAGGACCACATGTGAATTTATTTTTGAGTTCTGAGTTTAAAGTCACCATCCACAAAAAAACACACTTTCGTTCAAAAACGTTTAAAAAATATTTCGAATATTGCCCTAATCCTCTTCCGTATTCTTGCATCTTTCCATTGACTTCGCTTTCTGAACTCACCATTACGAACACAAGTGGGGGACATCTGTGAGCGAATAGAAGTCCTTATATTTGAAAAAACAAAGACTGTATATAATTTGCGTCCTCAACACATACAAAGTGTACAGAATCCGCTTAAGTTAGCCATTGACATCCTAAACTTAATTGTCTACCTAATGAAACTAGAAACCGTCTTGAAATAGTGTCTCACGAGCTAGTACTTCAAATTTGGGCATGGGCGTACAACAAATAGAGCTTTCCTCGCTTCCTATCCTCAGACTTCTGGTCTCCTTGCTTGGACCACACCTCATTTTGAACGCAGTCTTCATTTTGATCTCAACTTCACATTTGAAAAAGATTCCAAAAAGCCTAAATTGTAAATTGGATGGGTTAAATGGCCGCTTGTGAATTTACTTTCGGATTTCCCGTCAGTTTCACAGTAACATCCGGTTATGATGACTTCATTCTAGACGAGTATATATAGTTCCAGTCAGATAATACATCCACACATATGTTAGAATAGACTTTAGTTTTCTTGTTTCCTCTTTTTTGAACATGTGAGTTCTGAGTTCAGAGTCACAATCCACAAAAAAACTAAACACTTTTGGTCAAAAATATTTCAAATATTGCCCTAATCCTCTTCCCTACACTTGCATCTTTCCAATGACTTTACATGAAGTCGGAGCAATTTTTTCAATATTGACTTTGCTTTCTGAATTTACCATTAAGAACACAAGTGGGTGACATCTGTGAGAGAATATGAGTCCCTATATCTCAAAAACAAAGACCGTTTTGTCATTTCTGTCCTAAACACACACTCAAGTTAGCCATTGACATCCTAAATGTAATTGTCTATCTAATGAAACTAGAAACCATCTTGAAATAGTGTCTCACGAGCTGCTACGTCAAATCTGGGCATGGGCGTACAACCAATGGAGCTTTCCTCGCTTCCTATCCTCAGACCTCTGGTTCCCTTGATAATTTTGAACGCAGTCTTCATTTTGATCTCAACTTCACATTTGAAAAAGATTCCAAATCGAGCCTAAGTTGTTAATTGCATGGGGACATTTTTCAGATTTCCTATTTGTCAGTTTCACAGTAACATCGGGCTATGATGAAATAATTCTAGACGAGTATATATATAGTTTGAGAATAATACATCCATCACTGTGAGGGAAAGTTGCCAGTCCTCCCAGTTAAACTGTCAGCTCTTCATGAGTGTCTCCAGAGGGGGAGAGGCCTCCGGAGAGAAGCTGCTAATCCACCCTGACACTGACTCCAACTTCACTCACTGTACGGAGGAAATGGATTTAAAGGACACTTATAGAGGATTCACTTTCGGAGTCATTCTTCTGCTCCCAGGCTATAAAGCAATTAAAGATTACATACTGTATATATGGGAGTATCTAGGTCTTAAATTGACGAGACCCTGTCACGTAAAAACAGTTTAAAGAGTGAATACGTCTGACACTAGATCACTGAAGCGCTCACTGAAGAGAGGGAGGAAAGATGTCTGTTGACTGCAGGCTTGTTGTGACAGGGAGGAAAAACAAAAAATGACAAGCCTCCAAACCAAGTCCTTTGAGCTTCCTCTGAAACACTGTCACTTGTATCACTGTAGGTTGGTGCAACAGCGCCATCTGCTGTCGATAAAACCTGGTGAAGGCTACCCTGACACCTCCACAGTGTGAACAGTGTGATCAAAGATGAGATAAATGGTTGAGGAAACATGTCCGCTTGTTGGTAGTATCAGTAGAGCTAGTTAAGGAGGTTAGATGTCAACCTTTATGGCCATTAACACACATTTAGGGACACAATATTAGAAATAAATGCATTTAATCATTATCTTGTTGGTGGAAATCCCAAGACTATTGCCCCAAAAGTGCCTTAAGCCTGCATTGTATCTATTGTCCAGCAGGGGGCGACTCCACCGTTTGCAAAAAGAAGTCGGATTCTATAGAAGTCTACGAGAAAATGAACCACCTTTTTTCTTGTTTAACTCCCTCAGTACGCAGATTGCTAATGCGTTTGGAGTCTTAATCTCTAGTTTCAAGACTCATTGAATACAGCATGATGTTGTTTCTGTAAATTATAGATTCAGAGTCAAATAGACGATAAAACAGCTTGTGTTTTAGGGCGTGGCTGCTTTGTGATTGTGGTTTTCTATGGTTTTGTTTTAGAAACATGTAGTCAAAGTAAAACATGTATCAATCAACAATCTTATGTATATAGCAATACCACAGATTACACATTTGTCTCCCAAAGAAACCCCACGATTTAAAAGGTAATATCAGGATGTCTGTAAATCCGCCTCTCGATAATTGTTTTTGAAAAACATTTATGTCATAATATACATAAATGACCCCAAAAAACTCCACAAAGTTTCCATTTATTTACTGAAAGTGTACTCTTTGTCTACTCCCGCATGTTGATGTAGAAGAGACATGAAGAAGAGGGGACACATGTTGATGTAGAAGAGACATGAAGAAGAGGGGACACATGTTGATGTAGAAGAGACATGAAGAAGAGGGGACACATGTTGATGTAGAAGAGACATGAAGAAGAGGGGACACATGTTGATGTAGAAGAGACATGAAGAAGAGGGGACACATGTTGATGTAGAAGAGACATGAAGAAGAGGGGACACATGTTGATGTAGAAGAGACATGAAGAAGAGGGGACACATGTTGATGTAGAAGAGACATGAAGAAGAGGGGACACATGTTGATGAGAAGAGACATGAGAAGAGGGGACACATGTTGATGTAGAAGAGGACATGAGAAGAGGGGGACACATGTTGACTGAGAAGAGACATGAAGAAGAGGGGACACATGTTGATGCTAGAAGAGACATGAAGAAGATGGGGACAATTTGTGTAGAAGATACATGACGAAGAGGGGACGACATGTTGATGTAGAAGAGACATGAAGAAGAGGGGACACATGTTTGATGTAGAAGAGACATGCAAAGAAGAGGGGACACAGGGAATGTGATGTAGAAGAGACATGAAGAAGAGGGGACCACATGCATAGAGGACATGAAGAAGAGGGACACATTTTGATGTAGAAGAGACATGAAGAAGAGGGGACAACATGTTGATGTAGAAGAGACATGAAGAAGAGGGGACACATGTTGATGTAGAAGAGACATGAAGAAGAGGGGACACATGTTGATGTAGAAGAGACATGAAGAAGTGGATTTTGCATAATAGGTGACCTTTGATAATCATTTCTTATATTTGAGGCTTTTCTGATGTCCTCATTGTCCCGTTTGTCTGTCCATCAGCCCGGGGAGTTCCTGCGGATCTACAACCTGCGAGCGATCCCAGGATCCAGCAAGGTGCCGGGCCTCACCAGCTGCCAGAAGGAGCTGGACCACCTGGCCTTCCACCTGCACGGGGGAAACACCTTCGGGAGGGGCATCCGGGTGCTTCCAGAAGACTGCCCCGACGTGCAGGAGATGAAGAGGTACGGCAGGAGACAAAGTCAACTTTAATGTCAGTCTTTCAGGTTGTGTGTACAGACAGAGGGACCGTTTCCCACAATCCTGAATACAAAAACAAATGTGCATGCAAATATGATTTATACACAATCAAAAGACACATTTATTGTCTATTTGTTTTTGATAATTATTACTATCTAACTTAATGTTGTTGTTGTGGTTGGGGATCCCTACATTGTGCGGTGTTTTTTTATTTATTGTTCTTATCTACGTAGCTTACTTGTCATGTCTGAGCTGTTCTGTTTTGTATTTGAAAAATGTTAAAGATATTATATATACATTTTTTTTACAAGACACATTTATACAGGAGACGAGCGACAAATGTATACTGAGATAAACTATGGGTTGAATTGCACTATTTTATTGATTTATTGGTTTAATTAGTTTGTGTCCTGTATATATTCATGTTGCGCTGTTGGAGGAGCCTGTGACTTAAGTCTTTCATTGCCATATCTACACTGTAGCTAATGTGCACATGACAACAAAGCCTTGAATCTTGAATCCTGGAAAGAATAGTAGTGAACGTGCTTTATGTTGCAAACAGAGCTCTGGTTCCTGCTGTGATTCACAATTTGAAAAGATAACTCCAAAGCAGTTTTATAGTTGATATCAAGACACAAGAAAGTCTACACGTCATCCGTCCAAGACTGAAATCTTTCTGTCTGTAGCACTTAAAATGGTTTTAGTGAGTGAAAGCTAAGGACTTGAAGTATTGTTGCTGTTCTGAGTTAGTTTCTTCATGGTTGATTGCACTTGAAAGTCGCTTTGGAGAAAAGCATCAGCCAATGTAAGGATAAGGAACGTGTGTCTGACTTCTACAACGGCTGCCTTTCGTTTTTCAGTTGTTTAAAAGTTAGCTTTAGTTCTGAATTAAAGAGAAATGTTTTGAAAGAGAACTCAAAGGACTTTTAACTGAGCTTTAGTATAAAATATTCCAGAATGAAATCCTTGTTGGGGCATCCCTTTTCATTTTTACATGTTAAATATCATTCAATTCTCTTTCAATTCTTCTAACTGTATTTATTTATGTGTGACTGTGATCGTACGTCTCATAACGAGGTGTCTCCTTGTGTCTGTATCCGTAGAGTCATGGAGGCCTGCCCAGAGGATGATGAAGACGAGTTCTCCGATCTGAACGACTCAGAGTTGATGGAGATCTGGAGCACGCCACCTGAGTCCATCGGTATGAATCTATTGGCACATAGCCCCGTTTAAGCGTCCCTAAGCGTCCTCGCTCAGGCCTCGGGCTGCCTCGCTGGCCGTCCGAGGCCGTGGCGCATTTCCATTACAGTTTAGGACCTGGGGTAGCAACGCAGTGTAGGCGGGGCTCCCGTCGAGCTCCCGCTGGATTTGATCATCCCCAATGAGATGTAGGAACGTCGTCACCTCCTCGGTCGACCACGGTGTGCTTTTCTTCGACGTTGCCATTTTTGTAGCTCCTCCGTTTACAAAAATGCTGTGTATAAAAATGCTGCAAGCTTGCTTCTAGATATATATGAGACGCTAGGGATGATCTCGCGCGCGATCTTGTGACGATTCTCTCTGACCAATCAGCAGTCGAGAGTGTTGACGTCACTAGTTCAGCCCTGGTCTGATAGAACCACGATTTTATGGGGCCGGAAAAAGAGGGAAAAGGAACCCGCTAGCCGTTGCTACGCTACATGGAAAGGCCACCAAAAACTGGCCTGGCCGCTTGAGGACGATTAAGGACGCTTAAATGGGGCTACCCGCTGCAGTGGAAATGCGCCATATGTTGGATAGATCTATAATTGATCAGTCTTTCCACTAAACCATCGACTATAACAGAGGAGAAACTCATGCTAATGTTAGCATTCAGGTCACAGCACTACTGTCCCTATGCTCAGTTTCTGTAGACTCTTAATGTCGGATATCTATTGTTTATGGAGAGATGGATTTATCTTTTGATTACAGAGAGACAAAGTCCTGATGTACAATAACTTCACTTATTAAGGATGTATTTTATCCGTCTGAAATTGAGCTTTCCTCTCCATATTGAAGGGGAAATCTGTTGGTGAAGATGTTTCTTCATTGTGTTTTGACACATTGGTGTTTTTATATTTGAGCGTTTTGTAAATGTAAGTGCGTTTCTCCGAATGGAAGTGTTTTGAGGCGCGTTTGCATCTGTCAGCCACTGTATTGAACACTAGGAAAACATCTAAACTGAACTGAAATACAGATTGGATCATTGTTGGTCTTGTTTTTCCAGCCTCCTTCATATAGTCTGCCTAAAATGACTTAAATATACAAAAGTGGATGCCAATTCCTCCATATTCAAGGAGAAATTGGCCTCCACTTTATCACTCTGTGTTGGAAATTGAAAAGGTTGAACGACAACCAATTTTAGGTCATCATCTCCTCTATTTGCCCATATCCCCAAAAACCAAAAATATTTTCATTGCGTGACTAAAATCCAAAGAAGAAAGAATGGTTTGACTCCATAGTTATCTACCATAGCTCTAGATTGTAGCGGTTCGACTGTAGTTGCTGGGCAAGTCAGGTCAGGCCTGACGATTTATAGTTAAGATCGAGTCAAACCCTACAGCGGGTACATGTTACCGACGGGAAGAACATACAGCTCATGCCCCTCTGAACCAGTACAATATTTCTGTATTTTCAATAGTAGATTAATACCGTTGAACAGACACCCAACACATCTCTTTAAATGCAAACAAATAATATAGTCAATAGTTCAAGAACAGTGAGTCCCATGTGAGTGAAAAAAGAGTAATCAATATAGTTCATGAAAAATAGTCCAACAAAAATAATATGATCCACAAAACTCCGTTCCAGGTTTTCTTTGTACAGTTCCCGGTTATTCCAAAACAATAATCCACATATCGTATTAGTTTCAGTTCAGTTCACCAACCACAGAAAACACATCTTCGTTTAACTTCCCCATCCTCCCACACGACACTTTAAATACATACAGATGACTCTGCTTCGTGCAGTCCGGTCTGAGTGAAAAGTCCAGGCCTGGTTGCGTTCCGATAATCCAAAAATCAGCTCCTAAATTCTAACCCTATCGTCTATCCCTTGACCTCTGAGTGAAACGTCACGGGGTTAAGGGATAGTGGATAGGATAATTCAAAAGGACTTAGGAGAAGAGACCGCGGTACTTTAGAGAATCGACTGCACTTTCTCTATCCGACGTGTTTCTGATGCGCCAGCGGACGTCCTGAATGTGCGTCTGCTGCTGTGGGGAAACTATGGAAACTACAGTTCTCTATACAGCGGACTACAACATGGATGTTCAATAAGAACGAGGGACTCCTGTAGAGACTCATCTAGAGACTCTGTGCTCTGATCGCATGTTGCTTTTATGCTTTATGAACGTGGACAACAGAGAAACATATTCTTCAGGACCAAAGCTGGAATTTAAATAAAAAAGGAAAGTGAAACTTCTGCTCGTCCCCCTCTCCCTCCGGTCCACATTAATACAAATGATCCCAATACGTTTGTATGAACTATGAAAAGATCTTCAAATCAATACAAATGTATTTATTATAAACGTTAGTCCTTAACATCTATCACTGTGTATATCACCATTCAAACATCTTTTAAAAGTTGAACAAACCACACAGCTCAGTAAAGACTGTGAGATGTTGACTTTATTTGATCATTTCAGTAAAAACTAACGTTCATATTTCTCTCTTTGATTATAATACGGATGAACGTTCAAAACAAAGCACTTTGGCAACTTACCACATACGTTTTAAAAAGCTTAATAAGCACCGTAACGTTCATGATATAATTTCTCCGTCATAATCGGTTGTTTCCGTGAACGGCCGACTGTTGAGTGACGGCAAATGCTGCGGCTGCAATGCATTGTGGGGCAGCATTTTCTCCTCTCCTTTCGGTTAGGGAGGTCCAGTGGTTCCTAAGCTAAAGGAGGTTATAAAGGAAGTTTGAAACCTCCTTTCCTTTCATTTGGAGAATTGGAACGGCACTTATCATGGCTGCCAGTTACGTACTTCCGGGTCATTTCACTTGGTTAGGAAGGTTCCTAAGCTAAATGGACTATTGGAACGCAACCCGGGTCTTTATGCCGTCTTCCCTAACTATACTCCCAACCCGGAAGTGTCAGCGCCTGCCGCGTGCCGGCGTTCTATTTACACTTCCTTGCGCTGCTCTCAGCAGCAGAGAAACAGCGATCCAACGGGGTCGAGCACCAGCTTCCGTGCAGCCGATAGAGGGGTTTCCCCCGTGACGACATTAGAAATGTAAAAGTTGAAAAGGTTAAACGACAGCAAATGTTATGTCATTATTATTTATGTTTCTTCCATATGGGAAATTATGTTTTGTTTTAATGTATTTTTCTATTAAACATGACTTGGGAAGGAAAAGTCTAAATGATTTTGGTTTGGGATCCATCATAACACTAACTGGCAGAAATGAACAATGAATCAAATATTCATGTTTTGGCATCAACACTTGGGAATTGGGAAATAATGTTTGTTAAGTCAGGCTCTGTCAGACTTCTTTTACTACAAAACAAGACGAAGAAATAAAATCCCAAATATTTTTATTGCGTGACTGAAATGTCTAGTTTTTTTATTTGCATCGTTTTTTAAACTTAAGTGCGTTTCTCCTAATGGAAATGTTTTGGGACGTGTTTGCATCTGTTGACTACCATATTAAACACTAGGAAAAAGTCAAAACCTTAAGTGATTAAATCATTGTTAAACCTTCATATACCGTAGTCTACCTAAAATGACCTAACTATACAAAAGTGGAGGCCTATTACATTACATTAGACTTGTTAGACGCTTTTATCCAAAGCGACTAACATACTCAATACTGTGGACAATCCCCACAGGAGCCATTTGGGGTGAAGTGTCTCAGGGACACAGTGGGACTCGAACTTGCTATCCTCTGATTGGAAGTCCAGCGCACTATGCACTGAGCCACAGCCTCCCTGTTCCCTCCATATTCAAGGAGAAATTGGCATCCACTTTATCACTCGTCGTTGGAAATTGAAAATGTAAAATCATCCTCTTTTGTGTTTTTCCAAAAATCCCAAATATTTGTATTGCGTGACTGAAATCTCAAGAAGACAGAGTGCTGTAAGTGCTGCCCGCCCGCCCGCTGCCCTTTGATTAGATAACGTCTGCTAGGAGCGTAAATCTGAGCTTCCTGACGGCTCACACGGAGAGATTTTTAGACGGAGGAAGAGGAGGAAGAGTAGAGAGGCTGGACTGAAGCTGCAGGAGATGCTTCCATTAGAGCGGCGTCTAAAAGCCCACGCTTCAGTGGGGATGAAATAGAAAGTCCAAACTTGGACAGTGACCTAAAGGTTTACACACACACACACACACACACACACACACACACTGCTTTGTGAGTGCTGAGCGGTTCCGTTGCACGCATGATTTCTGTTGTGCAACTCTTAAAATATTTGTGCCGCAGTTTCTTTACAGGAGCAAAAACAAACAGTCTTTCTAAAAGTGACTTCTTTATCAACAATGTGCACGGACTAAAGTCACTCTTTCTGTTTGTGTTTTTTTATCAGAGCCAAGTCTTTTAAGGGCACAGATGTCAGAGTCTGCACGAGGAGAAGGTAACAAGGATATTCAATGAATTACTTGAAGCCACTGATATTACAAATATACCTTAAAATAAGTAAATTCAAAGTATAGTTTTAACACTTAACCCTTATGTTGTGTTCGGGGTCCCGTGACCCGTTTCAAGTTGAAATGATATAATAACTACGCTCTAGTTTTTTGTATCGGATCAAGGCTTCATGATATCCTCCACAACAGATATATAAACACTACTAAACTGATTTTGACCATTTCAGCCAAGTCTGAAGGTCTCTAAAACAAAAAGTGTATCATTTGGTGTTGGGGTCTGGGGAGACCCGGCAGAATTGTTGTGGGTGACTCGAGGTCAAATTTGGCCCAATCAAGATCCATCTTTGACTTTAGACGCCCCTCCCCCCCAGCCCCGCCCCTCCCCCCCAGCCCCGCCCTCCCCCCCAGCCCTGCCCCCTTCATCCACTGTAACAATACTTTTTCGCAACATGCACCTGGTCTCCCCTCCCCCCCACGGGAACTCCACCTTTCTCTAAGAATATGTACACTTGAACCTGAACACACACATGCACGTGTGCACTATGTGGTGTGATGTGTTTTGGGTTCATAAGCATTACAACAGGATTGTGCGGTTATGAATGCATAATAAGTTAGTTATGATGTAGTTAAAACAATATTGGATGATAGTCATTATTTTGAGTGTTTTGGACTGAAGGCAAGGCAAGGCAAGGCAAGTTTATTTATATAGCACTTTCCAACACAAGGCAATTCAAAGTGCTTTACAAAAAATGAAAGAGATTCAGAAAATGGCATTAAAAAGAAAAGCTAATAAAATAAACATTAAAAGAAAAAATACATGGATAAAAGTTACAGTGCAGTCTAAGATATGAATAGTTCAATTAAAAGCAGCGACAAAAAGAAAAGTCTTCAGCCTGGATTTAAAAGTAGTCAGAGTTGCAGCGGACCTGCAGGTTTCTGAGATAAATCATGAGTCAAAACTGACCCGCGAACACCATGACCGGTGACAGCTTTCGAACACAACACAAGTCAATTTGTTTCCTTTGCTATTATACATCAATCTTGACCTCGTTGCATTTAATGTTGTATTCCAAACTACGCACTCTTTTTAATGTAATTAACCTGTGTTTATATTTTATGAAGAAGTTGGTTAGTTTCTCAGTGTTTTCTAAATTATTATTATTTCTGTATTGTATTCTCTTTTTATAATTTTGTATGTTTATTTATTTATTTGTACTTATGTGCAACGTCTATTTTAATGCTGCTTTACTGAAAAAAGTTTCCCAATTTATGATGAATGAAATATAGGTATATATTTAAGCAATAGCTCACGACAGGCCGTGGTATAGCTCATTATATCACAGCTAAGGGGCGTGGTTCGGCCCGACGCGAAGCAGGGTATACTGTTTTTCTCAGACGCGGAGGGATACTGACTTGTTGTGAAAAGTCATTTACAATTCTACCCATGGTATACGCTCAGTATATCACGGCTAAGAACCAATCAGATTGCTTGATTTGACTTGTCCGTTTTATAAATATATATATATGTTATAATAATCTATAACGCTTGTAAATGTTTTGCTTTTACTTGCTGTGATATAACTGATCCTTTTCTATAGATGAAATATGTTCTAATAGAAACGGGAAATTCTAATGTTTTTTTTAGCTTTTTTAAGATATTTTAGATATTTTCTTGCTCTCTAATTTTGTAGAATAACAAAGAAGATCTAAACTTTTTAATTAAAAACTAAATATGTTTTGAACCAAGTCTGTTTCAGTCCCTGGTGTTTCCTCTGTTTCTGTGTGTAGATGCTGAAACATCGGAGAGCATGAACACAAGCTGCCGCAGCTCCACAGGTCTGCAAGCAAAACACTTTATATTCCTTTCTTAGTGTTTAGTTATTTATGTATTCATTCCACACGTGGCAGTTATTTGAACATGTACAATAGGGTGGTCCTTAACATGGAAAGTGGGAAAGTCTAAGCTCCAACCCCCAGAATTCATTCTATTCGTCAAGAAGACTCTCCTGGTGAATGTTTTCCTCAATCTGACAACATGTACCCCCCCCTCAACATGTACCCCCCCCCCTCAACATGTACCCCCCCCTCAACATGTACCCCCCCTCAACATGTACCCCCCCCCAACATGTACCCCCCCCTCAACATGTACCCCCCCCCCCATCGAGCTGGAAGTGTAGCCTCAGTTGCAGCTGCTGGTGTGGCAGCCCAGGTCCATGAGGGGGGGTACATGTTGAGGGAGGGGTACATGTTGAGGGAGGGGTACATGTTGAGGGGGGGGTACATGTTGAGGGAGGGGTACATGTTGAGGGAGGGGTACATGTTGAGGGGGGGTACATGTTGAGGGGGGGGTACATGTTGAGAGTTTTCTTGACTGATAGAATGAATTCTGGGGTTGGAGCTTAGACTTTCTCACTTTCAATTTGAAGGACCACCCGACGTGAGGCTAAACTTCAAGGTTGATGAGGGAGGGGTAAATGTTGAGGGAGGGGTACATGTTGAGGGGGGGTACATGTTGAGGGGGGGGTAAATGTTGAGGGGGGTTAAATGTTGTTGGAATTTGAATACAATTCACCAGGAGAGTTTTCTTGACTATCAAGAAATTCCTGTGGTTGGAGCTTAAAATAAATGAATTTGAAAATGTACATGGCACTAAGGACCACCCTAATGTACACTTTACAAGACCTGTACCCTTATACGGGTATATATTTTATTTATTTTGTATAGCGCATGGTGGAAAGGAGCAGGGAGAAGAACATCTTATTGTACCGGCCCCTTCTTAAAAGAGAAATGAAATAATCAAAGAAAAGTCAAATAAAAGCAATATTCTTTCAGTCACAGTTGCTTACAAACACTGAAACATAAAACCAGAACACGATCTAAAGTCAACTGTGTGTGTGTGTGTGTGTGTGTGTGTGTGTGTGTGTGTGTGTGTGTGTGTGTGTGTGTGTGTGTGTGTGTGTGTGTGTGTGTGTGTGTGTGTGTGTGTGTGTGTGTGTGTGTGTGTGTGTGTGTGTGTGTGTGTGTGTGTGTGTGTGTGTGTGTGTGTGTGTGTGTGTGTGTGTGTGTGTGTGTGTGTGTGTGTGTGTGTGTGTGTGTGTGTGTGTGTGTGTGTGTGTGTGTGTGTGTGTGTGTGTGTGTGTGTGTGTGTGTGTGTGTGTGTGTGTGTGTGTGTGTGTGTGTGTGTGTGTGTGTGTGTGTGTGTGTGTGTGTGTGTGTGTGTCAGAGAGACGCTGTGATCACGACACGCACTCGGTGTCTCTCTCCGAGGTGAAGTGCTCCGGTCCGGCTGGAGTTCATCACGTCAGAGTCCAGCTGAGATCCTACGAGCCTCAGAGACTCCACCAGTCTCTGAAGCTGTACTGCAGCAAGTGCTCTACACTGTAGGAACTCACACACACACACACACACACACACACACACACTCACACACACACTAACAACAAGTTAAACTGTTACATTAAATATTCCCCTTCTGGTCTCAGGCAGGAAGTCCCAGATGACGAGATGTTGGCGGGTCTCTTCTCCGAGGCGTCACGAGACTCCGGCCCCTTCAGCCCCCCCGCCTGGGCGGTCTCTGGGCAGGTCAATGTCCCCGGAAACCCCCCGGGATCCAAGACACGAACTCTGGGAGTCCACCTGTCCACAGAGTTCATGTCCAAGCAGCTCCTCTTCCTCATGGGTAACAGAACCAACAGTTAAAATGTTATATTCAAGATTTAAAGAGTCCTCTCCTGCTGATGTTCAGGTGTACATCAGTATGTAGTGTCTCTACTTTAAAGAGTCCTCTCCTGCTGATGTTCAGGTGTACATCAGTATGTAGTGTCTCTACTTTAAAGAGTCCTCTCCTGCTGATGTTCAGGTGAATATCAGTATGTAGTGTCTCTACTTTAAAGAGTCCTCTCCTGCTGATGTTCAGGTGTACATCAGTATGTAGTGTCTCTACTTTAAAGAGTCCTCTCCTGCTGATGTTCAGGTGTACATCAGTATGTAGTGTCTCTACTTTAAAGAGTCCTCTCCTGCTGATGTTCAGGTGTATTTCAGTATGTAGTGTCTCTACTTTAAAGAGTCCTCTCCTGCTGATGTTCAGGTGTATATCAGTATGTAGTGTCTCTACTTTAAAGAGTCCTCTCCTGCTGATGTTCAGGTGTACATCAGTATGTAGTGTCTCTACTTTAAAGAGTCCTCTCCTGCTGATGTTCAGGTGTACATCAGTATGTATTGTCTCTACTTTAAAGAGTCCTCTCCTGCTGATGTTCAGGTGTATATCAGTATGTATGTCTCTACTTTAAAGAGTCCTCTCCTGCTGATGTTCAGGTGTATATCAGTATGTAGTGTCTCTACTTTAAAGAGTCCTCTCCTGCTGATGTTCAGGTGTATATCAGTATGTAGTGTCTCTACTTTAAAGAGTCCTCTCCTGCTGATGTTCAGGTGTATATCAGTATGTAGTGTCTCTACTTTAAAGAGTCCTCTCCTGCTGATGTTCAGGTGTATATCAGTATGTAGTGTCTCTACTTTAAAGAGTCCTCTCCTGCTGATGTTCAGGTGTATATCAGTATGTAGTGTCTCTACTTTAAAGAGTCCTCTCCTGCTGATGTTCAGGTGTATATCAGTATGTAGTGTCTCTACTTTAAAGAGTCCTCTCCTGCTGATGTTCAGGTGTATATCAGTATGTAGTGTCTCTACTTTAAAGAGTCCTCTCCTGCTGATGTTCAGGTGTATATCAGTATGTAGTGTCTCTACTTTAAAGAGTCCTCTCCTGCTGATGTTCAGGTGTATATCAGTATGTAGTGTCTCTACTTTAAAGAGTCCTCTCCTGCTGATGTTCAGGTGTATATCAGTATGTAGTGTCTCTACTTTAAAGAGTCTCTCCTGCTGATGTTCAGGTGTATATCAGTATGTAGTGTCTCTACTTTAAAGAGTCCTCTCCTGCTGATGTTCAGGTGTATATCAGTATGTAGTGTCTCTACTTTAAAGAGTCCTCTCCTGCTGATGTTCAGGTGTATATCAGTATGTAGTGTCTCTACTTTAAAGAGTCCTCTCCTGCTGATGTTCAGGTGTATATCAGTATGTAGTGTCTCTACTTAAAGAGTCCTCTCCTGCTGATGTTCAGGTGTATATCAGTATGTAGTGTCTCTACTTTAAAGAGTCCTCTCCTGCTGATGTTCAGGTGTATATCAGTATGTAGTGTCTCTACTTTAAAGAGTCCTCTCCTGCTGATGTTCAGGTGTATATCAGTATGTAGTGTCTCTACTTTAAAGAGTCCTCTCCTGCTAATGTTCAGGTGTATATCAGTATGTAGTGTCTCTACTTTAAAGAGTCCTCTCCTGCTGATGTTCAGGTGTATATCAGTATGTAGTGTCTCTACTTTAAAGAGTCCTCTCCTGCTGATGTTCAGGTGTATATCAGTATGTAGTGTCTCTACTTTAAAGAGTCCTCTCCTGCTGATGTTCAGGTGTATATCAGTATGTAGTGTCTCTACTTTAAAGAGTCCTCTCCTGCTGATGTTCAGCTGTATATCAGTATGTAGTGTCTCTACTTTAAAGAGTCCTCTCCTGCTGATGTTCAGGTGTATATCAGTATGTAGTGTCTCTACTTAAAAGAGTCCTCTCCTGCTGATGTTCAGGTGTATATCAGTATGTAGTGTCTCTACTTTAAAGAGTCCTCTCCTGCTGATGTTCAGGTGTATATCAGTATGTAGTGTCTCTACTTTAAAGAGTCCTCTCCTGCTGATGTTCAGCTGTATATCAGTATGTAGTGTCTCTACTTTAAAGAGTCCTCTCCTGCTGATGATCAGGTGTATATCAGTATGCAGTGTCTCTACTTTAAAGAGTCCTCTCCTGCTGATGTTCAGGTGTATATCAGTATGTAGTGTCTCTACTTTAAAGAGTCCTCTCCTGCTGATGTTCAGGTGTATATCAGTATGTAGTGTCTCTACTTTAAAGAGTCCTCTCCTGCTGATGTTCAACCCCCAAAAAGCATAGTAGGGCCTCTTCAAGTTTTTCTCTGTGCATCAGACCCCTGTTGACGGAGGTTTTTTGTTGCAGGTTCCTCTCTGGAGGAAACGTTTGTCCTCTCGTCCGGTTACCAGAACATCGTCCCTGTGAGGTCGTCTGGAGGTCAACTGACTCTGCTCCACCCGTCTGCCCCGTTCCTGTTCAGAGGCACGAGGACATACTACGGGTACAGTTCACTTATTATACTGTTTTTCATCAATATATCACAGCTCTCAGATATATACAGAACCTGTCTGATTGGCTGAAACACCAAACAGATCATTTCAGCATTACCCATAATCCCCTCTGTTTCCAAAGTGCTGATTCTCTGTCTGTTACTTTAGATGAAAATAAGGAGCCCCTCCCCACGCCCCTCTGAGAGACATTTGGTTACAAATAACTCAATGGTGCTCTAGAGGAGATTCAGGTGATAAGGGGGGGGGTTCTTGTAGAAGAGACATGAAGAAGAGAGGACACATGTTGATGTAGAAGAGACATGAAGAAGAGGGGACACATGTTGATGTAGAAGAGACATGAAGAAGAGGGGACACATGTTGATGTAGAAGAGACATGGAGAAGAGGGGACACATGTTGATGTAGAAGAGACATGAAGAAGAGGGGACACATGTTGATGTAGAAGAGACATGAAGAAGAGGGGACACATGTTGATGTAGAAGAGACATGGAGAAGAGGGGACACATGTTGATGTAGAAGAGACATGGAAGAAGAGGGGACACATGTTGATGTAGAAGAGACATGAAGAAGAGGGGACACATGTTGATGTAGAAGAGACATGAAGAAGAGGGGACACATGTTGATGTAGAAGAGACATGAAGAAGAGGGGACACATGTTGATGTAGAAGAGACATGAAGAAGAGGGGACACATGTTGATGTAGAAGAGACATGAAGAAGAGGGGACACATGTTGATGTAGACATGAGAGGGACACATGTTGATGTAGAAGAGACATGAAGAAGAGGGGACACATGTTGATGTAGAAGAGACATGAAGAAGAGGGGACACATGTTGATGTAGCAGAGACATGAACAAGTGGATTTTGCATAATGGTGACCCTATGCCATATGGAATCGGACAGCCTATGGCACACACAGTGAATAACACCCAAACATGAAGTCATTAAAATGGCTCTTACAATGAGCATTAGCCCCGAAAAGCTCCGGTCCTCTTGATGTGTCCTGTGTGTTTCAGGTGTGAGCGATGCTCTGAGGCTGCGGTGAGGGAACCTGTGTGTGCAGGAGAAGGCAAAATACTGGATGAGAAGATCATCGCAGAAGGTGAGAGAGAGAAATGTAAAAGGAAATCTAGAGGATTTTCAGCCAAGACTTGAATCTTTCTTTAGTTTCTGAACTCCTCGCTCTTTCACTCAAACTTGTAGTCGTCCTCCTGACTCAGCCGTTTGTTTTAGGCTGATCTCAGGTCTGTTAGCTTTGCTCCTCACAGATGTGTGTGTGTGTGTTTTAACGTCTCCTCTGGTTCCTCAGCTCTGGGCGTGGTCCCGCTGCATTTCGTCCTCCTGATGAAGCTCGAGCTGCAGGACGTTTCCGACTCGCTGCACGTCTTCCTGTGGAGAAACGCCGTGAGTTACACCCCGTTTAAAAAGCTGCTGACTCAGGATCAGAGGAGATTAGATCATGAGGAGGAGAGATTAAAAGTTACTGCTGTGTGTCGTAGGGTGCATTCACACCTAATAGTCCGCTTCTCTGGTGCGCACCAGGGGCCTCATTTATAAAGGGACATACGCTCAAGAAATGGCGTACGCCAGTTTCTACGCAATGTTTGCGATTTATAAAATACTAACTTGACGGGAAAACGTGCGGTCCTCCACGCAAACTCTAACCCATGCGTACGCACTAAGCACAAACACGGGAGAGACGAGAAACTGCGACACCGCGTTGGCAGAAGGAAAGAATGGAGAGAAATATGTGGAAATAATACCATAAATAAAATGTTACCTCTCATTCATCAGATATGAAGAATTCATGTTCACACATTGATTAAAGCCAATCTTAAAATGATTAAACAAACGCCTGTTTGAGACTCCTCAGCGCACACACACACATCACCTGGAGGAATAAATAAATACGGATATGTTATTTAAAACCACCTGGAATATGTTGTGTTAATGATATGAAATGTTTTCTCATAAATGATGCGGTAAGCAGGAGGACAGAATTACGTCTAAACTGACGCCGTGTTGCATTTCTATGGTTGTAGATACGAGCATGGTTTTATATACTATCACGTTTAATCGTGTTTTATGCCGTTTGCCAAGACTTGATAAGTCGCTCGTAAAACACAGGAGGTATGGAAACTAAGAACACCATGTGGTCAATTGTACAGCTAATATAACACAACACATTAGTTGTATTTCCTTTAACTGGTGGATATAGGGTTGCTGCAGGGAGGGGGGGGGGGGGGGTTGTTGAGACACACAGGCTGCTGTGGAGACGCTGCGCACAGCTGATCGACAGCTGGGACACAAACCACCAAATACAAAAACATAATTCAGATCCAGTCGTCATGACTCCACACCGGAGGGATTCCCCGATCATTTCTTACAGTCTCTCATCAGGGGGGGGGTCTCCTGTCCCCGGCGCAAACACACTGCCTGAGGAAGGTTTGGCTATGTGTATGTTTTTGTCATTAACCTTTTTCGGACCACTTATTTATTTATTTTGGTGACGATCCGACCTCCATGCTGCTGCTCTGGTTCAAACTGCATCCACCAAACAATATGATTTATCTCGACCTCCCCAAAAGAACCAGAATCTGACACGGTGTGAGACGTCTGTTTGAGCTGTTCTGTCGTCATTTCCTGCGATCTTCTTCATGCAGTCAGTCAGAATGAATGAAGGAATGGGCGTTTCTTTGACTATTTATAGGCAAATATGGGCGTTACGTGAAGCCCGCAAAAGCTGCTCCGCATTTTGAGTCGATTGTGATTTATAAAGGGAAACCGGCGTAGGAAGTGGCGTACGAACTTTCCTCGCCGGTACGCAATGTTTGGTGAATCGGAAAATGTCGGAACATTTCTGTAACTATTTTTTTGCTTTGTACTACGTAAGCAACCTTCCCACGAGAATCCTACGCACGGCGTTATAAACGAGGCCCCAGGTCACAGTTTGTTACATGGTTTCATTTTTCAGAAGGTTCGGTTTGCGTTCACACGGCAAAACTCAAACGGACTATAAACTTTAAACACAAGTCATGTGCACGGAAATGCTGTTCACCCATTGGTCAGACATTAAGGGGGTAAACACGCAAATCCCGGCAATTTCTACCGGAGCCTCCGCCATGGAGTATCGGCACTTTCGGCAGGTTATTCTCATGCAGCTGTTAATCTGGAGATCAACAGACTCTAGCGGCCCGCGCATATGATTATAATCAGACAACGTCCGTTAAAAAACATTATAACACATATAATGAGAGACGTTCTGCAGTCAGGAGGAGGTTTCACCGACGACAGTGTTCTTACTTTTATGTAGTTGGCGGAGCATTTTTACTTTACACGACACTGTTCAACTCTTCATCCTGCTTCACTCTTTCGCTAGAGATTTTGAAGACATCGCGTTCTTGTGACACGTAAATACTACACTTCCTATGTTTCGGTGCGGACTGCGTTCACACCAGCGATGAACCGCTCCAGAGTTCGCAAGCAAGCGTTCCGAGACCACCTATTTTAGCAGTCCGGTTGTTTGGTTCACTTCAGAGGTCTCGGACTGCGTTCACACCGACCCAAATGAACCGCACCAAGCCGCTAAACGCACCAGGGTTCGTTTCAACCGGACTCTAAAAGGCTGGTGTGAACGCACCCTTAATGTATTGTAAGGGGCTGAGAGGCAGGGTAGTGGGAGGCACCTACATTCCCAACAGGTGGCTTCACCCTCTTCCAATTAGCAGTATTGGGAGCAGGTGTGGAGACCTCACACCTGGTGCTAATCACTCCCTCAAGGGAGACAAAGCACACAGAGTTGCTCAGTTGCGTGTGGCACATGGAGGGAGCAGGAGGCTCCCAGTGTGAGGAAACGTTTTTTGTAAGCTGGTAAGTCGGTTAGCGGCCCGGCTACGTTAGCCTTTGTTTAATGGAAGGTATTTTTGGAGTTTGATAGCAATAAAGCCTTTTTTGGATTTGAACACTGCCTCTGTCGTGATTGCTGCACTACCACTTTCCTCTTTATCTGCCCAGTCCTGTTACAGTATATACATATGGACCTACTGTGACCTGCATGGCATGTGTGTGTTATTCGTCACTGTGTGTGTGCAACCAAATTAATTTCCTCTGATAATAAATACTTTTTTTTATCATGGGGAAAATGTAACAGGTAAAATAGAATCAAATATTTTAATGCATGAGAAGCAAAGATGTGCAATAAAATAAAAATATTGATTTATATGAAAGAAAAAGCTAATTTCAAACAAAGTTACAGTAAAAGTATTTATGTTAATGAAAGAAGTTAATAAAAATGTACAATAAAAGATTAAATGAAATAAAAGGAATACAAATATTTATAAAAACACAAGTTAAATAAAAAATGTGATATAAAAAGAACAATTAAAAAATAAGTATCCATCCATCCATCTTCTCCCGCTTATCCGTGGTCGGGTTGCGGGGGTAGCAGCTCCAGCAGAGAGCCCCAAACGTTCCTCTCCCCTCATCAACCAGCTCTTACTGGGGGGTCCCAAGGCGCTCCCAGGCCAGCAAAGAGATATAATCCCTCCACCTGGTCCTAGGTCTACCCCTCGGTCTCTTCCCAGCTGGACGTGCCTCCCTAGGGAGGCGCCCAGGTGGCATCCTAACTAAGTGCCCGAACCACCTCAACTGGCTCCTTTCGACGCGAAGGAGGAGCGGCTCAACTCCGAGTCCCTCCCGGATGACCGAACTTCTCACCTTATCCCCAAGGGAGACACCAGCCACCCTGCGGAGAAAACCCATCTCGGCCGCTTGTATCCGCGATCTCGTTCTTTCGGTCATGACCCAAAATAATTTAATAAAAGATATAATAAACACAAATATTTATATGAACATAACATAAGTTAAAGAAAAGTGTGCCAATAAAAGAAAATAGGATATAAATATTAAAATAAACAAAATTGAAAATGTGCAATAAAGTTTGTATAGAAGGTAAATTAAAAAAGTGAAATAAAAAACACATTAAAATTAAAAAAGATTCTTGTAGGAATGATATGATGAGGGAGTGTTTTCTCCGGCTCTAAATACGTGGAGTGATGTGTTTGGACTGACAGCAAAGACTGCTTTTATATCAGTGAAAATAACAAGGAACGTTTTGATGAAATCTAAAGTCTTCTGCACGAGATCTGAAGTTCTGACATCAAATAAACATCTTAACGGGAAAAAACAAATGATGAAACCACCGGAAACTGTTCAGAAACAGTTGTGTATATTTAATGAGTGATGACGGCGATGATGACGACGATGATGATGACGACGATCATGATGATTATGTTTTGTCTCTCATCAGGAGGAGTTCTTCGGCGTGTCAGCGGAGGACGCAGCAGCCAATCAGGAGGCTCAGGACATAATCAGCCAATCAATGGACTCCCTCTGTCCAGCAGGGGGCAGCACCGGTACATCTGTTATTATTACATTACATTCACGGTTCGTACGGTCATTAAAAACCTGGAGAAGTCAAGGAAATGTAACTAAAGCTGCATCAAATATCTAATATCTTTATCTAATCGCCAAAATAGTAATACTATAATGATAATAAATACTGTATCGTATAGTAAGGAAATGTAAAATGGCATTTAACTGTCGAGGTATTTTGCTGGGGAGAGATGTTTACAATCACGCCCTCTAGTTGATTTGTTTTAGATAGGCACAACATGTTTCATATGCAGACCTTATTTCCTTTTCCATGTTCAAATAAACCATTTTCAGTGGAACCGCTGAGAAAGAGTCATTTCTTTGGTCATGGAAAATTAGGTAAAGGTCCTGGAGAAGTCATTGAAAATCATTGGTGAAAAAGTGTATGAACCAAGCCCCCAGGAAGTGCGCCGGACTCTGAGGAAAATATTCGTTGTGGCCAAACGGCGGTACTACACTTTCCGGTTGCTGGGCCCGGAAACACTTTTTCCCATTGACTTACATTAGGCGCATTCACACCGCAGTACTTTTCCCACAAAGGTTCATGTGAACTTAGTTCATGAGAACTCTTTTGTCGCGTTCACACCAAAAAGAGCCGGTACTAAAATTAGTTCATGTGAACCTTTTTACCCCCACGAAAGTCCCTGCTAGAGAGCTGGGACTTTCGTGCGGCTCTCTTGTGAGAAAAGAGCTATATTTCTGATTGGCTGGGCGGATTGCAAACCACGCCCCGTAAAACTCCCAAAAAGTTTTGTGATGCCGCCATTTTATTATCCTCGCATTAGCATTATTAGCATTAGCATTAGCCCAGCGCAGAAACGCAGAGAGACTAACTTATGGCAACACAAAATAAAACATGGGAGCGGTGGAGATGAGGAGGTGTCGGCGTTCTGGCGATGTACTCGGAAGGCTTCAGTAGAAGCTGCTGGGAGTCCCAGCAGCTTCTACTGAAGCCAGTCCCCAACTCCGGGGACTTCCGGCCGGGGACTTCGGGCGGCAGTATACGCCGTGAAGTGGTTTGCGGCCTGCCAGTAAACCCAAAGCAGAAGAAGAAGAAGTGACGTCAGCGGCTTAATTTGCCTAATCCTCCCCCAGGGATTTATTCCGGTGTGAACGCGATCTGTACTTAGTTCATGAGAACTAAAGAGTTCTCATGAACCTTTGTGGGAAAAGTACTGCGGTGTGAATGCGCCTAAGAGTGGTCTGTAAATCGTTGGATAATTTTTTTTAAACTAAATAAACTACCCAGTATGAACGTTTGTATAGCCCTTATTAAAAACATTCGGTCCTCAAGTTGTAAAATGTGCTAATAACGTTATTCTGAGAGTTATTTCCCTCTGCATTATGAACGCGGATCTAACCCACGGGACTGCGCCGCCCGGCACGTTCATGTGACGTGTTCAGCACTACATGAGTTTATCTTTACCCATGGATGCACAATAAGAACGGATTATATGAATACTTTCGTGACGTTTCGCTCTCTCAAAAGTTGGGCCATTTTGTCTTCATGCGCCAATGAGCAGCTCAATGAGGCTCCGCCTCCCACGCTGTATCCAGTTCTTATTATACATCCATGAGATGAACCCTGTACATTACATTCATTCAAACAGCTGGGGAAAATAGATGAAAGTCCTGCAGCCACTTCACTGACATTATACACGAGTTACTGGCTGTTACATCTGCTTATTTAGACGAGTAGATACACAGATCAGCCTTTCGTGGAATAGGGAGGAATACATATGACAGGAAGTGCATCGTAAACATAATCAAAGTATAAACCGGAGCCAGTTGGATCAGCAACTGGTTTGGTTCTCTCCTAAAATAAGAAAATAAAAATGTCAAGTGACGTTAGCTAACTACAGGAAGTTTGCTGATGGGCTTTCATCCTTTTCATATAATATCATTTCCCGATATTTTTCCTATCATTTCCCGATATTTGAGAAAAAAAGACACTTTCTTCAATAATGCAATTTAACACAGAGTGAATTATTGATTTACAAACGTGAACCTTGTAGGTAAAGTTTCCCATGAAGCAACACATGCACTGTTTTGAGTTTCCTGTACCTTTTTAAAGAAGGAGTCAAAGTCAATCGTTGGTTGAACCCAGGGGCGCACTGGCCATCGGGACGTTCGGGACGAGTCACGATGGGCCGGTACTGAAGTGGGCCGGTCGGATACATTTACTAACGGTATTTACTTGCGGCACCAAGGTGGGCCTGTCGGATAAGCCCCCCCCCGTTGAAAATGTACTAGCGGTACCGGAGTGGGCCGGCGGTCCCGGAGTGGGCCGGTCGAGAGTCCCGGGCTGATTTGTAGTCCCAGTCCGCCCCTGGTTGAACCTGTTCACCACCACGAGCATAAATCAGTTTTTCTGTAATAGAATAGAATATATCTTTATTGTCATCATACAAAGTACAACGACATTTCTTTGGCAACTCTCACTGCAGTAAAAAATAGACACAAATAAATAAATAAGAGTGGTAAAAGCAGAGGTAGTAGCGATGACAGTGCAACGAGATAAAATGGTCAATGTGCATATTTACACTTACAGTCGAAAAACGTTAATTGTACGAAGCTGTATAATTGTAGTGTATTTCTGACTGTGTTCACAAAGGGTTTTAGTAACCAAAGTAGAGAGTCCAGGTGTTTCATATCGATGTTCTGTTCCCTCAGCCGAGCGTCCATGGATGGATCTTTGTCTGACAAAGTACCAAAGTGTGGAGGACGATGGTCTGAACCAAATCTGCTACCAGATCAGCCACAGCACCTTCACCCGACCGTCAGCGCCTCCCAACACTAACCCCGCCTGATTTAAAGGCCGTCGTTAAAACCTGCAGAAGAAAAATCTGTTCCTGTTTTAATATTCGTGTATTTTACATTATCTGTTTATTTGTATTTATTGGATTAAACTGTACATAAATGTTGCTGCAAAAATGTGTAAAACTGTTTTTTAATAAAGTGTTTCAATAAAGAGTCATTTTCTTTTACATCAAACTGTTTTGTGGAGTCACAGCGCCCTCTGCTGCTCAGCTGACCACATGACGCATGATTTATTTAACACTTATCCTTAATATATATATTCTGCAGAGGGCAATCACATGATGGTAAGTACACAAATACAAACTGTATCGAGCAGATTCAGTTTTGTCTGGTTCTGCTGTCACATTTCCCTTTTTGTTGTTCATGTTATGCAGAGGTGAAAGAAAAGGAATTCACTACAAGTCAAACTGCGTAAATGTTATCAAGAAAATGTATTTAAAATATAAGTAAATGTAGTAATTCTGCAGTGTTTTAATATGATGTCTGATGTTTCTGGGTTAGTATTACCTCTCATCATTAACCCATGTTTGTATCATGGAGTTAACTCCGTGTGTTGCTGCTAGCATACATAACACCTGACGTGGAAACGTTTTCGTGGATGGAGCTGCAGAGCTGCTAGAAAGACTGGAACCCGGTGCATTCCTCCGTCTGGATGTGGAGCACTTTTGATAAATGTTTAGACAAATCGCTCGTGTTACCGCCCTCACATGCTAAACTCTTATTGCACTTTAGGTAACGAGCATTGTTCACATCGAGACGGGTAAAGTTTAGCCACACCTCGGAGCGCGTTCACTCCGGCGTGTGTGTGTGTGTGTTGCATGCATGTAGCAGCTGTGTGTGTTTAAACTGCCCCGCCCCCTCGCACACAGACGGGGGGGAGAGAGAGAGATCTCTAAACGGAGTTTGCGACACTAAGACCGCAATATAATGTTTATGTAGCAATAATACAAACAACATATATGTTTTAAATGTCTCCAGGCAGTAACGATAAAAAGACCGATAACGTCGGAGCTTAACGGTACCACGGTCTTTAATAATTCAGCCCCGGGGCCCGTTTAATACCGGGGCTCGGTACCCATCCCTATATTACTGCGGCATTTTACGGCTGGTTTAGTCTACACAGCATCGTGCTCTATAAAATCACGCAATTTTCTTTTTTTTTTATTCTTTGTATTCCTTTGGTTATTTTTCAAGGATTTCTGAAATGTTTTTCTGATCTGAGAAAGTTTTCAGAAAGATTTTTTCTTTTTTTAAAGACATTTCGTATACTTTCAGATATTTTTCGTATAATTTTCAGATTTATTTGTATAATTTCTTTCAGAGTTTTTGTTTCATTTTTCGATAACTTTCATATAATTTTCAGATATTTTCCGTAACATTTTCAGATATTTTTTATATAATCTTCGTTACATTTTTTGATGTTTTTCATATAATTTCCAGAATATTTTCGTTCAAATTTAGAGATTTTTTTCAAATAATTTTCAGATTTATTTCATTCAATTTTCAGATCATTTCCAGACTTTATTGGCATATTTTTCAGATATTTTTTCAGCATTTTTCTCCTGCTTTAAGTTGTTGCTCGTGCTTTACATTCTGTCGGCTAGTTTAATTTACAGTTATGCATCATATTCCATAAAATCATCAAATGGTTGTAGCTTTGTCCTGTGAGGAACCACGGATATCTAGAGTTCACTTTTCATGAGTTTCTCAGGCTGGTGTAATACCCAGAGTTTACGCTAGATGGCACCAAAGCCTATACTCACAATGAATTCAATGATCTTGCCTTTAAACACAAGAGAAACCCAGATAACATTTCATCACTGGCATTTTTTACGTATTGCTAGAACTATTCCCAAAACTTAAAAGGCATTTTTAACAAAGATCACAATGTACTGCTTCACAGTTATTTAGAAATGTGTGGGGTTTTGTGTTCGTTGTATAAAGTTAGTCTATGTCCAATAATAGGAAGTAATATTTTACTGTATTCTTTAAGTATCGATAGCTGTCACTGTAATAACCATTTCTTAGTTATTGTATAAAAAATGCAAGTAGGAAAAAGGTTTATCTGAAAGAAATATTTTTCGGTATTTGTCTTTTTGTTTGTTGTATTATTTAAAAGCGTTAGATCAGTTGACATGTTTCTAAGTTCCTGATCAGTAAAGGTAATAATGCTGCATGATGAAGATACTCAACACTACAAAATGTATTGTTTTAAAATGGTCAATTGTAATGTTTAACACTGCTAATTGATATCAGTGTGACTTTATCAAAATTGCCCAAAATAACTTTGTCTTTGACATAAAACCAAAAATAATGCTGATTTTGAAAGTAATTCCCACATGATATCCCAGATGAACTCTGTGTGTTATTTGAGCAGTTAATAATCGGATCAGAGGTTTGACAGATGACCCCCTCCTCTTCCTCCCCCTCCCTCCCCCCTTTGTTCTCCTCCTCCTCTCTGTTCCTCTTTTCTCTCACACGGAGCTCGGGGTCTGCACTGGCCGCATTTCCCCTCTCTCTCCCCGGCCTCTGAGCGCTCAGGAGCGGCTGTTCTCACAGAATCCTCCCGGGACGAAGGTGGACTTTCCCCGGGTTCATTCAACACCTTTTAGCTACGGAGGATCTGAACGGTCAGTTAACTTTTTTCCCACCCAGTTTGAGGAAACTATTCCGCTCTGGTCTCTTTGGTGATGCCTCCAGACTGGAGCTGCTCCGGGACGCACCCAAACCAAACAGGTGCACCTCTGATACACCACCAAAGAGTTAGTGGAAGCTTTTTACGCGCAAAGATGAAGGAAAACTGATCGCAGTTCAAGTTGATATTTTCGCTTTTTTTTGTCAAAAACCAGAGATGGATCGATCATTTTGGAACCAGTTTGATGTTACGGGTTAGACAGAATCACACGATGCTGCTTCCATTTTCGGGGTTTCTGTGTTTGTGGCTGTGCAGCGCGGCCTTCGCGACTCAGATCCACCAAACAAAGGCGAGTTTCAACCCTCACTTTACATCCACCGCCGCTGAGAGGAGTGCGCAGAGCCGGAGATGGCGCACAGTAACCGGGGAGGACAATGAGAGGACGGGCGGTGCAGAGCCCTCGGAGCTGGAGACTGTAAATCTGTCACCCTCTGAGCTGCTGGGGACACAGACACCCGGGCGCGCTGTGCGTAAAAGTGACGCGCAAAACGGAAAGCGTGTTCACGAAGCTTTACGCACGGATATAAACAAACCCAGTGAGAGTAGTGGGTGCAAACAGGGAGAAGTGATTGGAAAAAAACATGGAAGCACTTGTAACTTGACAAGGATTGGACACAACAGGCGGCACAGGCGGTCACCCTCTGTGCCGTTTGGATCACAGGTGCGTAAAAGCGACGCGCAATACGGATCGCAGCACATCTTACCCGAACGGGAAGCTTTACACACGGCTATAAAGACGCCTGCTGTGAGTAATGGATGCAAACCGGGAGAAGTTCTTGAAAAAAACCAACATGGACACACTTTTCGGCAGAAGCGAAGCGCGAAACGCGGCAGAAGGAAGCGAAGTGACGCGGACGAAGCCTCCATGGCGCAAGAGGCTGAACACCCCTTAAACTCCACGGACTATGAGGTGGAGGAAGAGGAGGAAGAGTATTCTGTGCCGGACTATCCCGACACCATTCCGGGGAACCCACGCACGCACCGGAAGCAGCTGAAGAACCCTTTCTACCCGGTGACCGCGGAGGCGTGCGGCGCGTACGCGATCCTGATCTTCTCCGCGCTCATCTTCAGCGTGGGCATCATCGGGAACGTGTCTCTGATGTGCATCGTGTGTCACAACTACTACATGAGGAGCATCTCCAACTCGCTGCTGGCCAACCTCGCGCTCTGGGACTTCATCATCATCTTCTTCTGCCTGCCGCTCGTGCTCTTCCACGAGCTCACCAAGAACTGGCTGCTGGGGGAGCTCTCGTGCAGGATCATCCCCTACCTGGAGGTGAGATAAAAGAGGGGGAGGGGGGGGGGGGGGGGGGTGGGGTACAAACTGGAAGTGACTGACTCTTCGTCAGAGGTGGGAAGTAGTGGAGTACAAATACTTTGTTGCTGTTCTTAAGTACATGTTTTCTGGTATACTTTACTCCACTACTTATTTTTCTGACGACTTTTTACTTTGACTTCTTACATGTTGAACTCAAATACCTGTACTTTCTACTTCTTACATGTTGAACTCAAATACCTGTACTTTCTACTTCTTACATGTTGAACACAAATACCTGTACTTTCTACTTCTTACATGTTGAACACAAATACCTGTACTTTCTACTTCTCACATGTTGAACCCAAATACCTGTACTTTCTACTTCTTACATGTTGAACTCAAATACCTGTACTTTCTACTTCTCACATGTTGAACTCAAATACCTGTACTTTCTACTTCTTACATGTTGAACACAAATACCTGTACTTTCTACTTCTCACATGTTGAACTCAAATACCTGTACTTTCTACTTCTTACATGTTGAACACAAATACCTGTACTTTCTACTTCTCTCATTTCCCAAACAGCTGGTTCCTTTAGTCTGAATGTGTGTTTGATGCGTGATCATTATTCTTTAGAGTCATTGCGTGCCTATTGATTTGAACACGATCCGTGTATCCATCATTTCCTGCTCTTCTCTAAAGAAGAGGGACCAATGGAAACGTTGTCATGTTGCTGTTGTTCAACATGGAAACATTCATTAGCTAACAATGACATTAGGCGCATTCACACTGCGGTACTTTTCCCACAAAGGTTCATGTGAACTTAGTTCATGAGAACTCTTTAGTTCTCATGAACTAAGTACAGATCGCGTTCACACTGGAATAAGTCCCTGGGGGAGGATTAGGCAAATGAAGCCGCTGACGTCACTTCTTCTTCTTCTGCTTTGGGTTTACTGGCAGGCCGCAAACCACTTCACGGCGTATACTGCCGCCCAAAGTCCCCGGCCGGAAGTCCCCGGAGTTGGGGACTGGCTTCAGTAGAAGCTGCTGGGACTCCCAGCAGCTTCTACTGAAGCCTTCCGAGTAAATCGCCAGAACGCCGACACCTCCTCATCTCCACCGCTCCCATGTTTTATTTTGTGTTGCCATAAGTTAGTCTCTCTGCGTTTCTGCGCTGGGCTAATGCTAATGCTAATAATGTTAATGCGAGGATAATAAAATGGCGGCTTCACAAAACTTTTTGGGAGTTTTACGGGGCGTGGTTTGCAATCCGCCCAGCCAATCAGAAATATAGCTCTTTTCTCACAAGAGAGCCGCTCGAAAGTCCCTGCTCTCTAGCAGCTCTCTGCTCTCTAGCAGGGACTTTCGAGGGGGTAAAAAGGTTCTCATGAACTAATTTTAGTACCGGCTCTTTTTGGTGTGAACGCGATAAAAGAGTTCACATGAACCTTTGTGGGAAAAGTACCGCAGTGTGAATGCGCCTATTCAGGGCCACCGTAAGGGGGTGAAAAGTTAGGATGATTCTAAGGGCCCGTGACTGACAGTGGCCCCAAACATTTTTAGAACATTAAGAACAAATGTTTAAGTAACCTTTCATCAATCATCAATAATTAACATTAATATAACGCTACATTGATAATGTAATCACTAAACGTACGATTCATTTAACTTATTTTCTTCCAAAAGTGAATTATCCAAAGCCTCTGTACACCCCCTCTATTTACATGTAATGGTTTGGTCCTGCCTTTCTAGCAGAGAGTGAGAGCATGTGAGCAGGGATGCTAGTACTTACGTGTGTACGATGTCTCAACGACTAACAAAGTCAGGCTTTCAAGAAAGAGAAAGGAGAGAAAGAGAGAGGGACTAAACGGCGACAGTATGTCACCCAGTTTTTCAAAAGAAAAGGTGGGTGTGGTCCATGAGTGGTGGAAATTAGTCTGTTAGCTAAGCGTAGTCCATTGTAAATAATAATTGTAATGTTTTGCTGACATTAAAAGTGGGGTAGGTAAGTTTGAGAAACCGGCTCGAAATACTCTTTTT
Source organism: Gymnodraco acuticeps (assembly GCF_902827175.1). Taxonomy (NCBI): domain Eukaryota; kingdom Metazoa; phylum Chordata; class Actinopteri; order Perciformes; family Bathydraconidae; genus Gymnodraco; species Gymnodraco acuticeps. Next base: position 55,956 of record NW_022991358.1, read on the forward strand.
GTTATATTCCATGGAATGCTCTTAACATCCCGATGAATATCTGAAGTGCTTTGACAAAAAATCCATACAACAAATCACCTCTGGAAGCCGTGGCGCTGTAAAAAGCACCAATCATCTGAGCCGGCTAAAGTAACTGGATGGCCTACCTGCCTGTCAGCCTTCCATCTGTGCACTAACTTATCTCGTGCCCTCATTGGTCATGTGCGCGTTCGTGTGTGTTGGAGGAGGGGCTCTGTAAGGAAGTGGCAGATGTTTTCCGGTTGTGGATTTTCAAATTCTAGCGCACTCGAGCTGGTTTCTCAAACTTACCTACCCCACCTTTAAGTACTGTTAATATCTTCACAGAAAATGCAGAGGTTTTTAATTTCACTCCTCTTTTAGCTGACATTTAATAAATGCAGGTACATTTTTAGCAGCTATTCATACTAAATCAGTTGTCCCTCCCCCTGGTGCCAGGACCAACAGATCCATCTTTAGGCTCAGCAGCCCTGTCCCCCCATAAGGCTTTGCAGTCTTGCCATGCTGTCCATTGAAAGCCAGTTGGCTAGAAAGCTGGACTTCAAGGACTTTGCCTGTAAGAAGGCTAGGCGCTGGGCTCTTGGTGAGTAAGGCTGAGCCAGGGCTCGTGATAACTGTTAAAGGGCGAGGCTATGGTAACGATATTGGATCACTACACACAAGATGCATGATGAGAACAAGACTGAGAACAGGTGATAGGCTCTGATTTAGCACCACCATCAGGCCTTTTCACTTCCATTTCCGTTTTGTTGTCCGTTTACACTTTAATACCCGTTTATTTTGTAGTTGGTATATTTAATTAAAAAATCTGCTGCTTATGTTATTTTTTTTGTTATAGCATTTTATAAATGATAATATTGGTGTTAATGTTCACTTTATTTTAATTTAAGAGGTCATGTATATTTAAGTTATATTTATTTAGATTCATGATTGTTCCATTCAACAATGTTATTAAAAAGGCATGTACACTAAGATTACTATTGAGATCTATTGTCAGGAATGTTAGTGTTATATCAAATAGTGAATTCTACTGCAGCAGAATGTTGCACGTCTGCACAGTGTTATATGTTCACAGCTCAGTGTCAGTAAATATTGTGCGGTTAGTATTGGACTACAAGATAGAAGCAAGCCTGTACAGGTAGTTATTTAAAGCATACATGAGTGGGTTGGGTTCTGGAGGTGTGGTTAGCATTGTGCTTGGTTGGCGTGGCCTGGGCCTGGTGGAGGGGCCAATGTGATATATTTTCATGGGGCCCAAAATCCCTGGCGGCGCCCCTGATGACATTATTGTTCTATTAATATAAAGGGAGGTCAGGTACTCTTTAAAACAGCTGCTAGTTATGGGTACTTTTTACTGAAGTACATTTCAAAGCCTCTTTACTTTGACTTGAGTAAAGAAGTTTAGTCAGTACTTCTACTTTCACCAGAGTATTTTTAAACAAGAGTATCTGTACTTCTGGAGTAAAGGAAGTGTGTACTTTGGCCGTCTCTGCTCTTCGTGAATTAGATGTTAGTTTACTTGTTGATGAGTTTTTTAGATGAGGTTGGACAATATCGATGTTATTTTGATATCGTGATATGAGATGAGATACTTCACACTTCCTCGTAGTGTTGGATATTATAAAGGCTGCATTAAGGAATCATGTTCTACATTTACCAGTCTGTTATTGTTACTTTTTTCAATTATCTCATTGTAGGAATATTTTTGTAAAAGCGCCAATAGTCAACCCAACAATATAGTTGGAAGTAATTGATCAAAAATATCGTGATGTATGATTTTCTATCGCGCAGGCCTACTGATATAAAAAACGTAGTATGGTGTTAAACAGACATTAACAGCCTTATAAAACATTGTTTTTCAGACAGAATTCTTCAGTATTACATCAAGTATTACAAAATATAGTTTCTTGTTGGCATTGAACCTCCTTCTGCGTGATTGGAACTTGGAAACAAAACTAGTTCTTGGATCATTCAAACACAAACGAAATGGCAGATTGATTGAAGACAATATTTAACATTTCTGAATGTCTGAAATAGGTCATTAAACGTTGTTGTGGTTTAAAACTAACTGATTTAATTATACTGAGACTGGCACTCAGACGATGATCCTTTTCCTGCTCCTCCGATATTCCCATTTCCAGATTGTGGGAGTCGTTCTTCGGGCCTCGATGTGTTCATGAGCTTTCGTCGGTAATGTGGAAACAACATGAGGCTGATTAGACTTCAAAGAGTGTCTCCAGACTGCAGTCAGGGTTTAGTCGGGTTTAATGTCGCCCTAATGTCTTTTAATCTGATCAGAGTCAACAACACGACACCTGCTGAACATCCTGCCGTCCAATCAGAGAGGAGATCAGGATGAATGAAGAGTGTCTCAGACAGCGACCCCTCCTCTACGTTCAGATCTGGATATATTTGGACGTTCATAGTTCAGATCTTCTTTTGGTTTGACATCAATCTGTCCGTTTATTCTCACTTAAGGAAATCTTAAAGCTGCAGGATGACATCATATTATCTACTTAAAACGTTATGGGAGTTTTTGCACAAAGCCAACTCCAAAAATAAATAGTTTTTCTGTTTGGTGCCGAAGAACTTCACTTGTTTTCGCACCTCAGCGCTCTCCAACATGTTTGAGATCAACTGGAACCAACCATCAGGCAGACGCCATTACGCAACATAACCTTTTATTAAACAGAGCCTTACATTACCTTAAATGATAGCTAAACCTTTTGAAGTACTAGATACAGAAATTAGAAGGATTTAGTTTGTATTTGAAGGACCAAAGTGCAGTTGCAACAGCTTGGTTTTCAGTCTGCTGAAGACGGTTAGACTCTCTGCTGTCCTGATGTCAACGTGGAGCTCGTTCCACTATCTTTGACCCCGCATTGCAAACGGGTGTGTTTTTGTTGAGGGTTCAATCTCAATATTTATTTATTTATAGAGCACATGTAAAACCTGTTGACCAAAGTGCTGTCCAGGCAATACAATATAAAATAACACAATGGGAGTGAAATTATTAAATAATAATTAAAAACATGATAAAAACGCACCTGATGTGAGTAATGGTTTATCGGAGGGTCACCTGATTCCCACTAACAGTGAGGGAGCGAGCTGATTGGCCGATGCAGCGCTAAGTGGTCGTTCACCACTTCGTTCGTAGAGCGCATGGTTTAACCAAGTCCTGGTTGTAGGAAGGACTGGATCCATTCTTAGCTCTATAGTAGGGCTGTACCCGAATATCCGAATATTCGTTCGTTGGAGTATTCGGGTTTAAATTTCACTATTCGGATATTCGCTGCACTGCGGCTGCCAAATTGAATTAATTGAAAACTCCAATATCAACGTAAGAGCTTGTGCCTCTTCGGGGGGGGGGGGGGGGGCTAACACTAAACCATAAACGTTATTGTTTACTTTCTCCATCTTTATATGTAGATATTACTTTTTCTCACGTTGTTTCCATAGCAACAACAACTTCCTGTCAACAGTGCTAACTCTCCTTCAAAATAAAAGCATGACCATACAAAGTAGGAAGCCAAATTACACTTAAGACATACACAACTGCAACGAAAGTAACAAACACAATGCGATATCATTTTAAATTTCAAAGAACACAAATTGGGTTACATTAACAAATAACTATAAAACAATAATACTGTAGAATAACTAAAAGAATGCCGTGAATACACCGAAATACACGTGTTGAAGCGGTTCGCTGCTGATTACTACGCCCCCGCGCGCGCTGATTACTACCGAATATTCGGAGCCCGAAAAATGGTCTTCGGGACAGCCCTACTCTATAGACCCTCAGTGTCGGACCATTATGCTGCCTTGATGGGGACGAATCCTCGCAGCCAGTTTTAGAAAGGATGGATTTTGAATAACAAAGCTTCAGCGTTCCACAGACTTTTGTCCATGCAGTGAAGTTTAACATGTGTTTGTAATCCCGGTGTTGTTGAAGTTGAGCGGAAGTCAACAATATTGACATCAATCCGCTGATATGTCAAATATGTGAACGTTAGCAGCAGGTTAGCTTTTTATTGTAAACGATGTGTTTGTTGAGTTTAATCCTCTTAGCAGCAGCAGCCCTTTGTTTGAGGAGATGACCTACATGAGGACATTCATGATGTATACTCCAACTGCATTATAGAGCGGCGAAGTCCCTCCCTTTCCTCCATGGGACCTTATTTCTGAAAAAGTATGCATTGAAGTCAATGGAGAGAGAAAGATTATCTTTCGATCCCGATTGAATTGTGCCACGAATTACACACATGATGTTTGTCAATTTAAAAGATCATTTTGTCAAAGAAATTCAAATGTGTCGTAAAACTGTGAAGTAACACTTCTTTGTGTGAAACCGCTCAATGAACTACATCTCCCGCCTCGCACCACACACCCAGACGGCCGTCACGTTGAAACATTTCACTTCTTTCTCTCAGAACGAGGCAGAAAGTATTAAAAGAGGTGGAAATCACTCCAAGTCTGGACGCGTTGAGAGCTGCACATACACACAAGGGGAGTTAGTCGGTTCCTAAGAGCCAGCATGCGGGACCGGGACTCTGGGATTTGTAGTCTTTCTAGTTGCGTATTTTTCATCGTCTTATATTTCAACAGTTTTACGACAAACTGTGACTTTTTTGACATGGAAATATTTTTTTTAAATTGACAAACATCATGTGTGTAATTCATGGCTCAATTCAAACGGGATCGAAAGATAATCTTTCTCTCCATTGACTTCAATACATACTTTTTCAGAAATAAGGTCCCATGGGGCGGAAGTAGAAGGGCGGGACTTCGCCTCTCTATTGAACATTTTCCTCACTTATTGTTATTATCTAATGTAAGTGTAGCCTGTCCTTTCATTTAGTTCCAAACTAATAACAGAAAACATACTTAGGGACGGGGGGCGCAGTGGGCTGTGCGTTTGATCATCAGATCAAGGGGGCGTTGGGGAACTCCAGTTCGAAACCCGCTCCCGCCCCACTGCGTCAGGCCGTTGTGTCCTTGGGCAAGACACTCGAATGTGCTCCTGTGGGTATCGTCCACAGTAGAAGACCATTACATGTGATCTGTGTGTGTAATGTGTATTTGTAAAGCGCTTTGAGAGTCTTTGATAAAGCGCTATAATAAATATAAGGATTATTATTATTATTATACTTACATCTTAAAGGTGGGGGAGGTAAGTTTCAGAAACCGGCTCGAGTGCACTGAAATTTGAAAGTACACCGCCGAAAAGAATCCGCCCCTTCCTTCAGACTTCCTTACAGAGCACCCCCTCCAACACACATGAACGCGCAATGCACGCCCAATGAGGGCACGAGATACATTTGTGCGTGCACGAGATGGAAGGCTGACAGACAGGGCGGCAATCCAATCCGTTTAGCCGGGCCGGCTAAATGGATTGGATTGCCGCCCTGTCTGAATATAACAAAAAGTGTATCTCGAGCCGGTTTCTGAAACGTACCCCACCTTTAATCAAATATGAATAAATAAGGCTTCACCGCATCAATTACTCCATGCATCTGGACATAAATAATGATCTAATATCTCTGATTGACCTGCACTTATAAAACACTATCATGCTTTTTACGCTCTGGGGATAAATATCACACATGTTGCTAAAATCAGACAAACATCGACACTTCACTTCTGTTGCTTATTTAAGATTATTAAACCCAAAAATATAATCAGTTTGTTTTCCCTTCATACATTTCAAATGGTGGTTGTGTCGTGTTGTTCTGCACATTTTGAAATATGTGCTTTAACACAGCAGAGAATATGGACTCAACTTTTGAAATGGTGCGTATTTAATTGCACTGCAGTTTTTCAATGCTTTTTAGCAAGTCCTTTGTTAAAATCAAGATGTTTTCATATTTAAATATTATATTTTTCCTTTGAATATCGACATTAAACCACATGGACACGATTTATTTTGATACCAAAGCGATATTGTTTTGACTGACAGAAGTTAGAGGAGTAGCATCTAGACAGGAAGTGACATCATGTTGTTTATGACTGTCAGCAGCGTCGCTCTGTCCGCACACACACACACACACACACACACACACATGCACACGCACACACACACACACGCACACACACACAGACTCGTGTGTGTCTGTCTGTGGTCCGTCACACACAGTGAGCTGTTGAACTGACACACCAGCTGTGGTCTGTGAAGCAGCATTAACACAGACTCAGTTCAGCTCGTAGTCTCCTTAGTGCTCCAGTATCACAGTGAGGTCGAATCAAGTCATTTATAGTGTCTTCACATCCTGAACGCTTGGTGAAATAGTTTGAGGGGGAATAAAGATGAATGTGTTTGAGAATAGAGTCTGAATCTTCTGAGAAATCAGTTGTGAAGTCATGGAAACATTTCACAGGAATACATTTGTAATTTTTAAGAGATATTTCTAACCTCCTATAAGTAAACAGTTGAGAGCAGTTGAATGTTATGATTGTCAAATGTAAAATAATATTTATAATATGTAGAACAGGATTTAGAGCAACGTTTAAAGTCCTAACACAATTCTTTAGAACATTTCAAATTAAAACTCAAATGTTTCTGAATATTTTCTCCAAATATTCTTGACATCAACTTCTACATCAACATGTGTCCCCTCTTCTTCATGTCTCTTCTACATTACATTACATTACATTGCATTTAGCTGACGCTTTTGTCCAAAGCGACTTACAATAAGTACATTCGACCAGGAAGACACAACCTTGAAGAAAACAGAATCATATAAGTATATCAGGTTTCATAGAGCCAAACATTTCAAGTGCTACTCAACTGGCTTTAGGTAATCCAGTCCTTTATTGGTATAAAAGTGCTTCGTTAATCGTTCTAACGCTCGAAGTGGAGTCGAAAGAGATGAGTTTTCAGTTTGCGCCGGAAGATGTGCAAGCTATCTGCCGTCCTGATGTCAATGGGGAGCTCATTCCACCATCTTGGAGCCAGGATAGCAAACCCACGTGTTTTCGCCGATGGGAACTTGGGTCCCCCTCGCAGCGAGGGGCGCAACGAGTCGTTTGGCTGATGCAGAGCGTAGTGCACGCGCTGGGGTGTACGGTTTAACCATGTCCTGGATGTAGACAGGGCCAGATCCATTCGCAGCACGGTAAACAAGTACCAGTGTCTTGAAGTGGATTCTAGCAGTTACCGGAAGCCAGTGAAGGGAGCGGAGGAGCGGAGTGGTGTGGGAGAATTTAGGAAGGTTGAAAACCAGACGAGCCGCTGCATTCTGGATGAGCTGCAGAGGTCGGATGGCACATGCAGGTAGACCAGCCAGGAGGGAGTTGCAGTAGTCTAGGCGTGAGATGACGAGAGCCTGGACCAGAACCTGAGTCGCTTTCTGTGTCAGCTGGGGACGTATCTTCCTGATGTTGTAAAGCGTGTATCTGCAGCAGCGGGTTGTAGCAGCGATGTTTGCAGTGAAGGACAGGTTGTTATCTAGGGTCACACCCAGATTCCTTGCAGTCTGAGTCGGGGAAACAATAGAGGTGCCGATGTTGATTGTCAGGTCAAGAGTTGGACAATCTTTTCCCGGGAGGAAGAGCAGCTCAGTCTTGTCAAGGTTGAGTTTGAGGTGGTGAGCAGACATCCACTGAGAGATGTCAGCTAGACAAGCAGAGATGCGTGCGACGACCTGGGTCTCTGAGCGGGGAAAGGACAGAATTAATTGGGTGTCGTCAGCGTAGCAGTGGTAAGAAAAACCATGCGGGCTAATGACTGATCCGAGCGAGTTTGTGTACAAGGAGAAGAGGAGGGGACCAAGAACAGAGCCCTGAGGGACCCCCGTAGTTAATTGACAAGGGTCGGACTCAGACCCTCTCCAAGTCACCCTGTAGGTACGGTCTTTCAGGTATGAGGTGAGGAGGGAAAGTGCAGAGCCAGAAACTCCAAGTTTTTGGAGAGTGCGAAGGAGGATCTGATGATTCACCGTGTCGAATGCAGCAGACAGGTCCAACAGGATGATGACAGAGGAGAGGGATGCAGTTTTGGCAGTGTGCAGTTCCTCCGTGACAGCAATGAGAGCAGTTTCTGTGGAGTGACCTGCCTTGAAACCAGACTGGTGCGGATCCAGAAGGTTGTTCTGATTGAGATAACAGGAGAGTTGTTTTAAAGACAGCGCGTTCAAGTGATTTAGACAGGAACGGGAGGAGAGAGACAGGCCTGTAGTTTATAACATCAGACGGGTTGAGAGTGGGTTTCTTTAGGAGAGGGTTTACTCTTGCCTCCTTGAGACTGTTTGGAAAGTGACCAGAAGTTAGAGAGTGTTGATGAAATGGGAGAGAAAACGGTAGAATATCAGGAGCGATAGTCTGAAGGAGGTTTGAAGGGATAGGGTCCAGAGGACAGGTGGTAGGGGCGGGCAGAGGTAATGAGGGTAAGAACCTCACTTGGAGAGAGAGGGGAAAAGGAGGTCAGTGTGTTGGTGGAAGGAAGGTCTGGTGACCCAGCGGTGAGTAAAGGTGAGTCAGAAAAAGAAGAGCGAATATCATTAACCTTTTTTTCAAAGTGGGTAACAAAGTCGCTTGACAGAAGTGAGGAGGGGGGAGGAGCTTTTGGAGGGTCCAAGAGGGTGGAGAAGATGGAAAATAGTTTTTTAGGATTGGAATAGGAAGATTGGATCTTATCTTGAAAGAAAGTGCTTTTTGCCTGAGAGATCGAAGCAGAGAAAGAGGAGAGGAGAGCTTGATAGGTTAGGAGGTCGTCACGGTGTTTGGATTTCCACCATTTCCGCTCTGCTGCCCTAAGGACGGTTCTATTAGCACGCAGTGCATCATTTAGCCAGGGAGCCGGAGGGGACTGACGAGCCTGCCGAGATGTCAGAGGACAGAGCGAGTCCAGAGTGGATGAGAGAGTAGAGAGGAGAGTTTCTGCAGCAGAGTTTGGAGGCAGTAGTTGGAACGAATCAGAGGAAGGGAGGGCTGAGAGCACCGACGAGGCAAAGGTAGAGGGAGAGAGGGAGCGAAGGTTACGGCGGACAAGTGTAGGATGGGAAGAGATTAGTTTGTTATGTTTGGAAAGGGATAGAGAGAATGAAATGAAGAAGTGATCGGATGTGTGGAGCGGGTTTACAGAGAGGTTAGAAGTAGCGCAGTTCCTTGAGAATATGAGATCAAGGACATTGCCAGCTTTATGAGTCGGTGGGGACGGAGAGAGTGAGAAAGCAAAGGCGGTTAACAGAGATGTTAGTTCGTCTATCTTCCCCGTCTGGAGGTTGAAGTCTCCGAGAAGTACAGCGGGAGGGCCAGTTTCAGGGATGTGTGAGAGGAGATTATCTAATTCCTCCAAGAAGTCTACATCAACATGTGTCCCCTCTTCTTCATGTCTCTTCTACATCAACATGTGTCCCCTCTTCTTCATGTCTCTTCTACATCAACATGTGTCCCCTCTTCTTCATGTCTCTTCTACATCAACACGTGTCCCCTCTTCTTCATGTCTCTTCTACATCAACATGTGTCCCCTCTTCTTCATGTCTCTTCTACATCAACATGTGTCCCCTCTTCTTCATGTCTCTTCTACATCAACACGTGTCCCCTCTTCTTCATGTCTCTTCTACATCAACATGTGTCCCCTCTTCTTCATGTCTCTTCTACATCAACATGTGTCCCCTCTTCTTCATGTCTCTTCTACATCAACACGTGTCCCCTCTTCTTCATGTCTCTTCTACATCAACATGTGTCCCCTCTTCTTCATGTCTCTTCTACATCAACATGTGTCCCTCTTCTTCATGTCTCTTCTACATCAACATGTGTCCCCTCTTCTTCATGTCTCTTCTACATCAACATGTGTCCCCTCTTCTTCATGTCTCTTCTACATCAACACGTGTCCCCTCTTCTTCATGTCTCTTCTACATCAACATGTGTCCCCTCTTCTTCATGTCTCTTCTACATCAACATGTGTCCCCTCTTCTTCATGTCTCTTCTACATCAACATGTGTCCCCTCTTCTCCATGTCTCTTCTACATCAACATGTGTCCCCTCTTCTTCATGTCTCTTCTACATCAACATGTGTCCCCTCTTCTTCATGTCTCTTCTTCATCAACATGTGTCTCCTCTTCTTCATGTCTCTTCTACATCAACATGTGTCCCCCTCTTCTTCATGTCTCTTCTACATCAACATGTGTCCCCTCTTCTTTATGTCTCTTCTACATCAACATGTGTCCCCTCTTCTTCATGTCTCTTCTACATCAACATGTGTCCCCTCTTCTTCATGTCTCTTCTACATCAACACGTGTCCCCTCTTCTTCATGTCTCTTCTACATCAACATGTGTCCCCTCTTCTTCATGTCTCTTCTACATCAACATGTGTCCCCTCTTCTTCATGTCTCTTCTACATCAACATGTGTCCCCTCTTCTTCATGTCTCTTCTACATCAACATGTGTCCCCTCTTCTTCATGTCTCTTCTTCATCAACATGTGTCTCCTCTTCTTCATGTCTCTTCTTCATCAACATGTGTCCCCTCTTCTTCATGTCTCTTCTACATCAACATGTGTCCCCTCTTCCTCATGTCTCTTCTACCTACATCCATGTGTCCCCCTCTTCTTCATGTCTCTTCTACATCAACATGTGTCCCCCTCTTCTTCCATGTCTCTTCTACAATCACATGTGTCCCCTCTTCTTCATGTCTCTTCTACATCAAACATGTGTCCCCCTCTTCTTCATGTCTCTTCTACATCAACATGTGTCCCCTCTTCTTCATGTCGCTTCTACATCTAACATGTGTCCCCTCTTCTTCATGTCTCTTCTACATCAACATGTGTCCCCCTCTTCTTCATGTCTCTTCTACATCAACATGTGGTCCCCTCTTTCTTCATGTCTCTTCTACATCAACATGTGTCCCCCTCTTCTTCATGTCTCTTCTACATCAACATGTGTCCCCTCTTCTTCATGTCTCTTCTACATCAACATGTGTCCCCTCTTCTTCATGTCTCTTCTACATCAACATGTGTCCCCTCTTCTTCATGTCTCTTCTACATCAAACATGTGTCCCCTCTTCTTCATGTCTCTTCTACATCAACATGTGTTCCCCTCTTCTTCATGTCTCTTCTACATCAACATGTGTCCCCTCTTCTTCATGTCTCTTCTACATCAACATGTGTCCCCTCTTCTTCATGTCTCTTCTACATCAACATGTGTCCCCTCTTCTTCATGTCTCTTCTACATCAACATGTGTCCCCTCTGTGGAAAGAGACTCTGAAAGTTTCAGGAACAAAGATGCTCTCTCTTTTTGATCCATTTCTATACAAACCTGTCTGAAAGTAACAGACAGAGAATCTGCACTTTGGAAACAGGGCTGAAACAGAGGGGATTATGGGTAATGCTGCAATGATCTGTTTGGTGTTTCAGCCAATCAGAGACAGGTTCTGGAGACCTATAATATATTGATGAAAAACAGTATAATAGGGGACCTTTAATGTCTCCATCTTGGGTTAAAATGTTTGCAATTGTTACACTTCTTTTTATTAACCCTAATGTTGCAGGAACCTGAATTTGAGGTTTTCCTACAAAGTCTAACCTCACTCTCCTCTCCTCCACCAGGTGGCGTCTCTCGGGGTCACGACCTTCACTCTCTGCGCTTTATGCATCGACCGTTTCCGCGCCGCCTCCAACGTGCAGATGTACTACGAGATGATCGAGAACTGGGCGTCCACCACCGCCAAACTGGCCGTAATCTGGATTGGCGCCTTGCTGCTGGCGCTGCCCGAGCTTCTGATCCGACAGCTGGTGACGGAGGACAGCGACCCGCCAAACGTAGAGCCGTGCGAGCGCTGCGTGGTTCGGATCTCCACCGATCTGCCGGACACGCTGTACGTCCTCGGCCTGACGTATGATGGCGCCCGTCTCTGGTGGTACTTCGGATGCTACTTCTGCCTCCCCACGCTCTTCACCATCTTCAGCTCGCTGCTCACCGCACGCAAGATCCGACGCGCAGAGAGAGAGTGTGTTCGAGGCAGCAAGAATGTACGAAAAGAGCCATTTTCTTTCCTTTTCTCTATTGTATTTGTTTCTTATCTTATCTTGACTAACAGTATCTTGACTTATCTTGACTTATCTTGACTTATCTTAACTTATCTTGACTTATCTTAACTTATCTTGACTAACAGTATCTTGACTTATCTTAACTTATCTTGACTTATCTTGACTTATCTTGACTTATCTTAACTTATCTTGACTTATCTTGACTTATCTTGACTTATCTTGACTTATCTTAACTTATCTTGACTTATCTTGACTTATCTTGACTTATCTTGACTTATCTTGACTAACAGTAACTCTTGACTTAGTCTTAGACTTATCTTAACTTATCTTGACTTATCTTAACTTATCTTGACTAACAGTATCTTGACTTATCTTAACTTATCTTGACTTATCTTAACTTATCTTGACTTATCTTGACTTATCTTGACTTATCTTGACTAACAGTATCTTGACTTATCTTGACTTATCTTAACTTATCTTGACTTATCTTGACTTATCTTGACTTATCTTGACTTATCTTGACTAACAGTATCTTGACTTATCTTGACTTATCTTGACTTATCTTGACTTATCTTGACTTATCTTGACTAACAGTATCTTGACTTATCTTGACTTATCTTGACTTATCTTGACTTATCTTGACTTATCTTGACTAACAGTATCTTGACTTATCTTAACTTATCTTAACTTATCTTGACTTATCTTATCTTATCCTATCTTGACTTATCTTAACTTATCTTGACTAACAGTATCTTGACTTATCTTAACTTATCTTGACTTATCTTAACTTATCTTGACTAACAGTATCTTAACTTATCTTAACTTATCTTGACTTATCTTATCTTAACTTATCTTAACTTATCTTGACTAACAGTATCTTGACTTATCTTAACTTATCTTGACTTATCTTAACTTATCTTGACTTATCTTAACTTATCTTGACTAACAGTATCTTGACTTATCTTGACTTATCTTAACTTATCTTGACTAACAGTATCTTGACTTATCTTGACTTATCTTGACTAACAGTATCTTGACTTATCTTGACTTATCTTAACTTATCTTGACTTATCTTGACTTATCTTAACTTATCTTGACTAACAGTATCTTGACTTATCTTAACTTATCTTGACTTATCTTAACTTATCTTGACTTATCTTGACTTATCTTGACTTATCTTATCTTGTCTTATCTTGCCTAACAGTATCTTGACTTATTTGATCTTGAAATATTTTTAACTTATCTGGACTTATCTTATCTTGACTTATCTTGACTTATCTTATCTTGACTTATCTTGACTTATCTTATCTTGACTTATCTTGACTTATCTTGACTTATCTTGACTTATCTTGACTTATCTTAACTTATCTTGACTTATCTTGACTTATCTTGACTTATCTTGACTTATCTTTGACTTATCTTGACTTATCTTGACTTATCTTGACTTATCTTAACTTATCTTGACTTATCTTAACATATCTTGACTTATCTTGACTTATCTTAACTTATCTTGACTTATCTTATCTTGACTTATCTTGACCATCTTGACTTATCTATTGTATCTTATCTCATCTCCTCTTCAGAAGCAGATCCAGCTGGAGAGCCAGATGAACTGTGCGGTCGTGGCGTTGGCGATCCTCTACGGCTTCTGCATCATCCCGGAGAACATCTGCAACATCATCTGGGCGTACATGGCGGCGGGAATCCCTCGCAGGACACTGGACATCCTGCAGCTGGTCAGCCAGATGCTGCTGTTCTGTAAGTCTGCGGTGACGCCCGTGTTGCTCTTCTCGCTCTGCCAGCCCTTCACCAGAGCCTTCCTGGACTGCTGCTGCTGCTGCTGCGAAGAATGTGGCACGTCGTCGCGCTCCGACGCCGAAACCAGCGACAACGAGAATGATATCACCTCCGCCGAACTGGAGTTGTCTCCGTTTGGGACGCTTCGTGGGGAGCCGTCCACATCCGCCTCCTGCAGCCACGTGGGGACGCACTGCTGAGGAGGAAGAGTCAACTGATTCTGGGTCCTTATAGAGTGGTGCAGGAATGGAATGAGTCCTAAAAAAGACTTTGACCGCGACTGACTTTGATTTTGACTTGAGTTGAAGACCTTGGACTACATTTCTGGTTCCTTCGTCTAGAAGTCAATGGTTTGTTTGAATGTGTTTTGGGTTAAAAGGTTGGAAATGAGTTCTGTGGTTAACACAAGCTGACGAGTTGTTCACGTTTTATTCTATGGCATAAAATACGTTAGAAAGTTACGGCTTCTGGGTCCATATTGAGTGGTGCAGGAAAGTCCTAAAAACCTTGGATTGAGCATACTTGGTTCCTTCGTTTGGAAGTCAATGGTTTGTTTGAATGAGTTCTGTGGTTAACACAAGCTGAAGAGTTTTATTCCACGACATAAAATACGTTGACAAATACAGAAAGATAACTTAGTGGGATTATTTCGACTGATATTGCAGCAGCGGTATGATTCACGATATTAGGAGAATTGACCATCATCATCACGTTGGATAAAAGCGTCTAACAAGTGACATAAAAAGTCTGTAGAGTACAATTATTACGCCGCGATATCTCTGCGGCTTCACAGTAATTCATTCAAAATTGTATTTTAATTGATATTTAACCTGACAAATATTGTGCTTCCTGCTATTTGATTATCATAAAAGTGTAAGGATCATAAACGTTTGTTTGCCACAGAGCTTATTTTCCCCAATAATCCAAAATCCAATGGAAGAAACTCTTGGCTTTTTGTAAAGGGGGTCCCTTTGCATATGTTATCCCTGCACGACCCTATCCTGCTGAGAAGTGTGTCGATGGACGCGTTGACACATCAGGCTGTAAAGTCCTGGTCTCCTAAAAACTGTTGGACACGTTTGAGTTTACTGACGGACAGACTGAAGCTGTCCTTCACCGTTTACAGAGTTTATATATAAAATATCTCAGACAGTATTAGTTCATCCCCTGTATTTGTTTAGTTCCTTTTTATTTGTACTCACCATATATTCTACTGAATCTCCACTGTTTCGTTATCATCACTGTATTTCACAGAAGCTGAGGTCAGACATGGAAAGTGGTTTGAAGTCTTCAGATAAGTGACTTTATTTTACGCGTCTGTCTTTTCAATTTCATTTCCTTGAAGAAAAGATTATTTTAGTTGGTCTGGGTTATTGACCTTACAAGCAGCTGTTAACTTTCCCCTAAACAACTGCTTGATTCAAACACAAATTATTCAATTTGTATACCTTTCTTACTGGAAATGTTACCTTCTCTATGTATGGTTATTGTTAAAGTTGCTATTTCT